>NW_027671691.1:0-373621 GCF_964165515.1 Mesoplodon bidens | reverse complement strand
GTCCAGCGTTTTCCGGTAGTAAAGTCAAGCGTGCCGCCCTAGTGAGGAAGCAGGCGGTAAAGGAGAGCGTCAACTCTGTAAGGTATCGCAGGACTCATGGCGCACTCACGTTCGTGGTCACTTTTGTGAGAGGGCACTGTGTGCCGCCCAGCTCTTGTGTGGCGTTTGAGCCGCAGCAAGTGAATGCGTCCGTTTGCTTTAACTGCACGGATGTGGCAGCAGTAATGGCAAAGTGCTGCCCTCTTCGCTCGACACCTCCCGTTTGCTCAGCCTGCAAACGGCCTCAGGAACGCAGTTCTGAGCAGCCTTAACATTCCGTGCTGGTGCGCCCCACGGAGCGATTTGGGCTCTTCTGAGAAACACCACTGTGCGTCCCCAGTGAAACCAGGGGACGCCTCAAGGACGACTCCCTTCGGCACCTGGAAGCTAGATGTTTACGTCCAGCCTGAAAAAGAAAACGATGGACGGCTGTCCCCGGGACAATGCTGGACGTTCGGGACCACCCCGAGTCACCAAGTACCAAACTTGGCACAGCGTGGGGAACGCTCTCCTGCACGGACGGCACCCCCCACCTGGAAAGCTTTCGTACCAGAAGGGGGCCCTCGTTCCCTTGTACTAGATAGCTAGACAGAATGTTCAGACAAACATGCTGTGTCATCAAGCCTGAAAGTGGGACCCTGATGGCAAAGTACGCCTTCTGCCCGTTTGCGAGCGACTTGTTTCTGCCTTCCAAGCTGCCTGAGCAGCGCTGGCGGCCCGACGTCTCTCCACTGCAGGGTAGTCGCTGTGGGCCAGCAAGGCTGCGTTCTCTCCAAGCCCATCCTGTGCTGGCAAGTGCCTTTCTAGGGACTCAGACCACTGCACTGCCGAGTCAGCTCCGGCCAAATGAAAGGTGACCTGCGGCCCCAAGATAGGGGCTAGTGTTTCACGTCAGCAGAGCTGGGGGTGCAGGGGTGCCATGAATCCTTGCGCCACGCTGGATGGCCTGCACTCTCCGATGCCTCCGGGGACACATAGGAGAGGCGGCCGTGCACCACTTTCGCATGGTGACTGCTCTGTGCCGGAGGAGCGGCCGCTGGCTTCTGAGGAACCTCAGGGGGAAGGAGGCCCATGGGAGCCACTCTTCACATTCCTAGCAAGGGCCACGTGTTGCTTGCTGGGGGCCGAGGTAGAGTGTCCCAGTCATAACAGAGACGCGTGGGAGCAGCGCTGCGCAGCCTCCCTGCAAGTCGATCGGCCTCACTGACTGAAACGGACCTGTGCTTCAGAAACACCCCGTGCTGACGCCTCAGTCCAGGGAAACACTCAGGACGGCCCTCTCGCAGAAGCGCGAGCTAGGCTGTGAGCGCAGCCTGAAGCAAGGTACATCTTTCACACTTAACACGGCTAGGTATGGGACAGAGCCTTGGTCACTGAGGCCCACCTCAGGTACTGCACTACCTATGCAGGGGATGCAGTGCCGGGGACCCTGTGTCCAAAAGTGTCTCCGAGGAAAGGCCCTGTTCCTCCCCGCTGTTTCCTTGAGGTAGTCAGAAACTACTGAGGAGAACTGTCTGAGCTCCCGTTTGAAACAGGGCGACCCCGCCCAAACGTAATTTCCCCCTCCCCCCCCCCCCCCCACCCCGGGTGGATGAGATGCGGCTAGAAAGGTGCCTGAGGCACACTCCTGGGGCCCGTCTTTTCTATGCTCCGGAAGGCCTCAGGGAAGAAGTGCGCGTTTACTCGCATGAGGCTCGCTGGTCTCAGTTCTTTGCTGGGAGCGTCTCCAAGAGCACTCCGGAGATTGCCGGCGACAGAAAGGTGAGCCCTGGCCTCGAGTAAAAGTCCAGCGTTTTCCGGTAGTAAAGTCAAGCGTGCCGCCCTAGTGAGGAAGCAGGCGGTAAAGGAGAGCGTCAACTCTGTAAGGTATCGCAGGACTCATGGCGCACTCACGTTCGTGGTCACTTTTGTGAGAGGGCACTGTGTGCCGCCCAGCTCTTGTGTGGCGTTTGAGCCGCAGCAAGTGAATGCGTCCGTTTGCTTTAACTGCACGGATGTGGCAGCAGTAATGGCAAAGTGCTGCCCTCTTCGCTCGACACCTCCCGTTTGCTCAGCCTGCAAACGGCCTCAGGAACGCAGTTCTGAGCAGCCTTAACATTCCGTGCTGGTGCGCCCCAGGGAGCGATTTGGGCTCTTCTGAGAAACACCACTGTGCGTCCCCAGTGAAACCAGGGGACGCCTCAAGGACGACTCCCTTCGGCACCTGGAAGCTAGATGTTTACGTCCAGCCTGAAAAAGAAAACGATGGACGGCTGTCCCCGGGACAATGCTGGACGTTCGGGACCACCCCGAGTCACCAAGTACCAAACTTGGCACAGCGTGGGGAACGCTCTCCTGCACGGACGGCACCCCCCACCTGGAAAGCTTTCGTACCAGAAGGGGGCCCTCGTTCCCTTGTACTAGATAGCTAGACAGAATGTTCAGACAAACATGCTGTGTCATCAAGCCTGAAAGTGGGACCCTGATGGCAAAGTACGCCTTCTGCCCGTTTGCGAGCGACTTGTTTCTGCCTTCCAAGCTGCCTGAGCAGCGCTGGCGGCCCGACGTCTCTCCACTGCAGGGTAGTCGCTGTGGGCCAGCAAGGCTGCGTTCTCTCCAAGCCCATCCTGTGCTGGCAAGTGCCTTTCTAGGGACTCAGACCACTGCACTGCCGAGTCAGCTCCGGCCAAATGAAAGGTGACCTGCGGCCCCAAGATAGGGGCTAGTGTTTCACGTCAGCAGAGCTGGGGGTGCAGGGGTGCCATGAATCCTTGCGCCACGCTGGATGGCCTGCACTCTCCGATGCCTCCGGGGACACATAGGAGAGGCGGCCATGCACCACTTTCGCATGGTGACTGCTCTGTGCCGGAGGAGCGGCCGCTGGCTTCTGAGGAACCTCAGGGGGAAGGAGGCCCATGGGAGCCACTCTTCACATTCCTAGCAAGGGCCACGTGTTGCTTGCTGGGGGCCGAGGTAGAGTGTCCCAGTCATAACAGAGACGCGTGGGAGCAGCGCTGCGCAGCCTCCCTGCAAGTCGATCGGCCTCACTGACTGAAACGGACCTGTGCTTCAGAAACACCCCGTGCTGACGCCTCAGTCCAGGGAAACACTCAGGACGGCCCTCTCGCAGAAGCGCGAGCTAGGCTGTGAGCGCAGCCTGAAGCAAGGTACATCTTTCACACTTAACACGGCTAGGTATGGGACAGAGCCTTGGTCACTGAGGCCCACCTCAGGTACTGCACTACCTATGCAGGGGATGCAGTGCCGGGGACCCTGTGTCCAAAAGTGTCTCCGAGGAAAGGCCCTGTTCCTCCCCGCTGTTTCCTTGAGGTAGTCAGAAACTACTGAGGAGAACTGTCTGAGCTCCCGTTTGAAACAGGGCGACCCCGCCCAAACGTAATTTCCCCCTCCCCCCCCCCCCCACCCCGGGTGGATGAGATGCGGCTAGAAAGGTGCCTGAGGCACACTCCTGGGGCCCGTCTTTTCTATGCTCCGGAAGGCCTCAGGGAAGAAGTGCGCGTTTACTCGCATGAGGCTCGCTGGTCTCAGTTCTTTGCTGGGAGCGTCTCCAAGAGCACTCCGGAGATTGCCGGCGACAGAAAGGTGAGCCCTGGCCTCGAGTAAAAGTCCAGCGTTTTCCGGTAGTAAAGTCAAGCGTGCCGCCCTAGTGAGGAAGCAGGCGGTAAAGGAGAGCGTCAACTCTGTAAGGTATCGCAGGACTCATGGCGCACTCACGTTCGTGGTCACTTTTGTGAGAGGGCACTGTGTGCCGCCCAGCTCTTGTGTGGCGTTTGAGCCGCAGCAAGTGAATGCGTCCGTTTGCTTTAACTGCACGGATGTGGCAGCAGTAATGGCAAAGTGCTGCCCTCTTCGCTCGACACCTCCCGTTTGCTCAGCCTGCAAACGGCCTCAGGAACGCAGTTCTGAGCAGCCTTAACATTCCGTGCTGGTGCGCCCCAGGGAGCGATTTGGGCTCTTCTGAGAAACACCACTGTGCGTCCCCAGTGAAACCAGGGGACGCCTCAAGGACGACTCCCTTCGGCACCTGGAAGCTAGATGTTTACGTCCAGCCTGAAAAAGAAAACGATGGACGGCTGTCCCCGGGACAATGCTGGACGTTCGGGACCACCCCGAGTCACCAAGTACCAAACTTGGCACAGCGTGGGGAACGCTCTCCTGCACGGACGGCACCCCCCACCTGGAAAGCTTTCGTACCAGAAGGGGGCCCTCGTTCCCTTGTACTAGATAGCTAGACAGAATGTTCAGACAAACATGCTGTGTCATCAAGCCTGAAAGTGGGACCCTGATGGCAAAGTACGCCTTCTGCCCGTTTGCGAGCGACTTGTTTCTGCCTTCCAAGCTGCCTGAGCAGCGCTGGCGGCCCGACGTCTCTCCACTGCAGGGTAGTCGCTGTGGGCCAGCAAGGCTGCGTTCTCTCCAAGCCCATCCTGTGCTGGCAAGTGCCTTTCTAGGGACTCAGACCACTGCACTGCCGAGTCAGCTCCGGCCAAATGAAAGGTGACCTGCGGCCCCAAGATAGGGGCTAGTGTTTCACGTCAGCAGAGCTGGGGGTGCAGGGGTGCCATGAATCCTTGCGCCACGCTGGATGGCCTGCACTCTCCGATGCCTCCGGGGACACATAGGAGAGGCGGCCGTGCACCACTTTCGCATGGTGACTGCTCTGTGCCGGAGGAGCGGCCGCTGGCTTCTGAGGAACCTCAGGGGGAAGGAGGCCCATGGGAGCCACTCTTCACATTCCTAGCAAGGGCCACGTGTTGCTTGCTGGGGGCCGAGGTAGAGTGTCCCAGTCATAACAGAGACGCGTGGGAGCAGCGCTGCGCAGCCTCCCTGCAAGTCGATCGGCCTCACTGACTGAAACGGACCTGTGCTTCAGAAACACCCCGTGCTGACGCCTCAGTCCAGGGAAACACTCAGGACGGCCCTCTCGCAGAAGCGCGAGCTAGGCTGTGAGCGCAGCCTGAAGCAAGGTACATCTTTCACACTTAACACGGCTAGGTATGGGACAGAGCCTTGGTCACTGAGGCCCACCTCAGGTACTGCACTACCTATGCAGGGGATGCAGTGCCGGGGACCCTGTGTCCAAAAGTGTCTCCGAGGAAAGGCCCTGTTCCTCCCCGCTGTTTCCTTGAGGTAGTCAGAAACTACTGAGGAGAACTGTCTGAGCTCCCGTTTGAAACAGGGCGACCCCGCCCAAACGTAATTTCCCCCTCCCCCCCCCCCCCCACCCCGGGTGGATGAGATGCGGCTAGAAAGGTGCCTGAGGCACACTCCTGGGGCCCGTCTTTTCTATGCTCCGGAAGGCCTCAGGGAAGAAGTGCGCGTTTACTCGCATGAGGCTCGCTGGTCTCAGTTCTTTGCTGGGAGCGTCTCCAAGAGCACTCCGGAGATTGCCGGCGACAGAAAGGTGAGCCCTGGCCTCGAGTAAAAGTCCAGCGTTTTCCGGTAGTAAGTCAAGCGTGCCGCCCTAGTGAGGAAGCAGGCGGTAAAGGAGAGCGTCAACTCTGTAAGGTATCGCAGGACTCATGGCGCACTCACGTTCGTGGTCACTTTTGTGAGAGGGCACTGTGTGCCGCCCAGCTCTTGTGTGGCGTTTGAGCCGCAGCAAGTGAATGCGTCCGTTTGCTTTAACTGCACGGATGTGGCAGCAGTAATGGCAAAGTGCTGCCCTCTTCGCTCGACACCTCCCGTTTGCTCAGCCTGCAAACGGCCTCAGGAACGCAGTTCTGAGCAGCCTTAACATTCCGTGCTGGTGCGCCCCAGGGAGCGATTTGGGCTCTTCTGAGAAACACCACTGTGCGTCCCCAGTGAAACCAGGGGACGCCTCAAGGACGACTCCCTTCGGCACCTGGAAGCTAGATGTTTACGTCCAGCCTGAAAAAGAAAACGATGGACGGCTGTCCCCGGGACAATGCTGGACGTTCGGGACCACCCCGAGTCACCAAGTACCAAACTTGGCACAGCGTGGGGAACGCTCTCCTGCACGGACGGCACCCCCCACCTGGAAAGCTTTCGTACCAGAAGGGGGCCCTCGTTCCCTTGTACTAGATAGCTAGACAGAATGTTCAGACAAACATGCTGTGTCATCAAGCCTGAAAGTGGGACCCTGATGGCAAAGTACGCCTTCTGCCCGTTTGCGAGCGACTTGTTTCTGCCTTCCAAGCTGCCTGAGCAGCGCTGGCGGCCCGACGTCTCTCCACTGCAGGGTAGTCGCTGTGGGCCAGCAAGGCTGCGTTCTCTCCAAGCCCATCCTGTGCTGGCAAGTGCCTTTCTAGGGACTCAGACCACTGCACTGCCGAGTCAGCTCCGGCCAAATGAAAGGTGACCTGCGGCCCCAAGATAGGGGCTAGTGTTTCACGTCAGCAGAGCTGGGGGTGCAGGGGTGCCATGAATCCTTGCGCCACGCTGGATGGCCTGCACTCTCCGATGCCTCCGGGGACACATAGGAGAGGCGGCCGTGCACCACTTTCGCATGGTGACTGCTCTGTGCCGGAGGAGCGGCCGCTGGCTTCTGAGGAACCTCAGGGGGAAGGAGGCCCATGGGAGCCACTCTTCACATTCCTAGCAAGGGCCACGTGTTGCTTGCTGGGGGCCGAGGTAGAGTGTCCCAGTCATAACAGAGACGCGTGGGAGCAGCGCTGCGCAGCCTCCCTGCAAGTCGATCGGCCTCACTGACTGAAACGGACCTGTGCTTCAGAAACACCCCGTGCTGACGCCTCAGTCCAGGGAAACACTCAGGACGGCCCTCTCGCAGAAGCGCGAGCTAGGCTGTGAGCGCAGCCTGAAGCAAGGTACATCTTTCACACTTAACACGGCTAGGTATGGGACAGAGCCTTGGTCACTGAGGCCCACCTCAGGTACTGCACTACCTATGCAGGGGATGCAGTGCCGGGGACCCTGTGTCCAAAAGTGTCTCCGAGGAAAGGCCCTGTTCCTCCCCGCTGCTTCCTTGAGGTAGTCAGAAACTACTGAGGAGAACTGTCTGAGCTCCCGTTTGAAACAGGGCGACCCCGCCCAAACGTAATTTCCCCCTCCCCCCCCCCCCCCACCCCGGGTGGATGAGATGCGGCTAGAAAGGTGCCTGAGGCACACTCCTGGGGCCCGTCTTTTCTATGCTCCGGAAGGCCTCAGGGAAGAAGTGCGCGTTTACTCGCATGAGGCTCGCTGGTCTCAGTTCTTTGCTGGGAGCGTCTCCAAGAGCACTCCGGAGATTGCCGGCGACAGAAAGGTGAGCCCTGGCCTCGAGTAAAAGTCCAGCGTTTTCCGGTAGTAAAGTCAAGCGTGCCGCCCTAGTGAGGAAGCAGGCGGTAAAGGAGAGCGTCAACTCTGTAAGGTATCGCAGGACTCATGGCGCACTCACGTTCGTGGTCACTTTTGTGAGAGGGCACTGTGTGCCGCCCAGCTCTTGTGTGGCGTTTGAGCCGCAGCAAGTGAATGCGTCCGTTTGCTTTAACTGCACGGATGTGGCAGCAGTAATGGCAAAGTGCTGCCCTCTTCGCTCGACACCTCCCGTTTGCTCAGCCTGCAAACGGCCTCAGGAACGCAGTTCTGAGCAGCCTTAACATTCCGTGCTGGTGCGCCCCAGGGAGCGATTTGGGCTCTTCTGAGAAACACCACTGTGCGTCCCCAGTGAAACCAGGGGACGCCTCAAGGACGACTCCCTTCGGCACCTGGAAGCTAGATGTTTACGTCCAGCCTGAAAAAGAAAACGATGGACGGCTGTCCCCGGGACAATGCTGGACGTTCGGGACCACCCCGAGTCACCAAGTACCAAACTTGGCACAGCGTGGGGAACGCTCTCCTGCACGGACGGCACCCCCCACCTGGAAAGCTTTCGTACCAGAAGGGGGCCCTCGTTCCCTTGTACTAGATAGCTAGACAGAATGTTCAGACAAACATGCTGTGTCATCAAGCCTGAAAGTGGGACCCTGATGGCAAAGTACGCCTTCTGCCCGTTTGCGAGCGACTTGTTTCTGCCTTCCAAGCTGCCTGAGCAGCGCTGGCGGCCCGACGTCTCTCCACTGCAGGGTAGTCGCTGTGGGCCAGCAAGGCTGCGTTCTCTCCAAGCCCATCCTGTGCTGGCAAGTGCCTTTCTAGGGACTCAGACCACTGCACTGCCGAGTCAGCTCCGGCCAAATGAAAGGTGACCTGCGGCCCCAAGATAGGGGCTAGTGTTTCACGTCAGCAGAGCTGGGGGTGCAGGGGTGCCATGAATCCTTGCGCCACGCTGGATGGCCTGCACTCTCCGATGCCTCCGGGGACACATAGGAGAGGCGGCCGTGCACCACTTTCGCATGGTGACTGCTCTGTGCCGGAGGAGCGGCCGCTGGCTTCTGAGGAACCTCAGGGGGAAGGAGGCCCATGGGAGCCACTCTTCACATTCCTAGCAAGGGCCACGTGTTGCTTGCTGGGGGCCGAGGTAGAGTGTCCCAGTCATAACAGAGACGCGTGGGAGCAGCGCTGCGCAGCCTCCCTGCAAGTCGATCGGCCTCACTGACTGAAACGGACCTGTGCTTCAGAAACACCCCGTGCTGACGCCTCAGTCCAGGGAAACACTCAGGACGGCCCTCTCGCAGAAGCGCGAGCTAGGCTGTGAGCGCAGCCTGAAGCAAGGTACATCTTTCACACTTAACACGGCTAGGTATGGGACAGAGCCTTGGTCACTGAGGCCCACCTCAGGTACTGCACTACCTATGCAGGGGATGCAGTGCCGGGGACCCTGTGTCCAAAAGTGTCTCCGAGGAAAGGCCCTGTTCCTCCCCGCTGCTTCCTTGAGGTAGTCAGAAACTACTGAGGAGAACTGTCTGAGCTCCCGTTTGAAACAGGGCGACCCCGCCCAAACGTAATTTCCCCCTCCCCCCCCCCCCACCCCGGGTGGATGAGATGCGGCTAGAAAGGTGCCTGAGGCACACTCCTGGGGCCCGTCTTTTCTATGCTCCGGAAGGCCTCAGGGAAGAAGTGCGCGTTTACTCGCATGAGGCTCGCTGGTCTCAGTTCTTTGCTGGGAGCGTCTCCAAGAGCACTCCGGAGATTGCCGGCGACAGAAAGGTGAGCCCTGGCCTCGAGTAAAAGTCCAGCGTTTTCCGGTAGTAAAGTCAAGCGTGCCGCCCTAGTGAGGAAGCAGGCGGTAAAGGAGAGCGTCAACTCTGTAAGGTATCGCAGGACTCATGGCGCACTCACGTTCGTGGTCACTTTTGTGAGAGGGCACTGTGTGCCGCCCAGCTCTTGTGTGGCGTTTGAGCCGCAGCAAGTGAATGCGTCCGTTTGCTTTAACTGCACGGATGTGGCAGCAGTAATGGCAAAGTGCTGCCCTCTTCGCTCGACACCTCCCGTTTGCTCAGCCTGCAAACGGCCTCAGGAACGCAGTTCTGAGCAGCCTTAACATTCCGTGCTGGTGCGCCCCAGGGAGCGATTTGGGCTCTTCTGAGAAACACCACTGTGCGTCCCCAGTGAAACCAGGGGACGCCTCAAGGACGACTCCCTTCGGCACCTGGAAGCTAGATGTTTACGTCCAGCCTGAAAAAGAAAACGATGGACGGCTGTCCCCGGGACAATGCTGGACGTTCGGGACCACCCCGAGTCACCAAGTACCAAACTTGGCACAGCGTGGGGAACGCTCTCCTGCACGGACGGCACCCCCCACCTGGAAAGCTTTCGTACCAGAAGGGGGCCCTCGTTCCCTTGTACTAGATAGCTAGACAGAATGTTCAGACAAACATGCTGTGTCATCAAGCCTGAAAGTGGGACCCTGATGGCAAAGTACGCCTTCTGCCCGTTTGCGAGCGACTTGTTTCTGCCTTCCAAGCTGCCTGAGCAGCGCTGGCGGCCCGACGTCTCTCCACTGCAGGGTAGTCGCTGTGGGCCAGCAAGGCTGCGTTCTCTCCAAGCCCATCCTGTGCTGGCAAGTGCCTTTCTAGGGACTCAGACCACTGCACTGCCGAGTCAGCTCCGGCCAAATGAAAGGTGACCTGCGGCCCCAAGATAGGGGCTAGTGTTTCACGTCAGCAGAGCTGGGGGTGCAGGGGTGCCATGAATCCTTGCGCCACGCTGGATGGCCTGCACTCTCCGATGCCTCCGGGGACACATAGGAGAGGCGGCCGTGCACCACTTTCGCATGGTGACTGCTCTGTGCCGGAGGAGCGGCCGCTGGCTTCTGAGCAACCTCAGGGGGAAGGAGGCCCATGGGAGCCACTCTTCACATTCCTAGCAAGGGCCACGTGTTGCTTGCTGGGGGCCGAGGTAGAGTGTCCCAGTCATAACAGAGACGCGTGGGAGCAGCGCTGCGCAGCCTCCCTGCAAGTCGATCGGCCTCACTGACTGAAACGGACCTGTGCTTCAGAAACACCCCGTGCTGACGCCTCAGTCCAGGGAAACACTCAGGACGGCCCTCTCGCAGAAGCGCGAGCTAGGCTGTGAGCGCAGCCTGAAGCAAGGTACATCTTTCACACTTAACACGGCTAGGTATGGGACAGAGCCTTGGTCACTGAGGCCCACCTCAGGTACTGCACTACCTATGCAGGGGATGCAGTGCCGGGGACCCTGTGTCCAAAAGTGTCTCCGAGGAAAGGCCCTGTTCCTCCCCGCTGCTTCCTTGAGGTAGTCAGAAACTACTGAGGAGAACTGTCTGAGCTCCCGTTTGAAACAGGGCGACCCCGCCCAAACGTAATTTCCCCCTCCCCCCCCCCCCACCCCGGGTGGATGAGATGCGGCTAGAAAGGTGCCTGAGGCACACTCCTGGGGCCCGTCTTTTCTATGCTCCGGAAGGCCTCAGGGAAGAAGTGCGCGTTTACTCGCATGAGGCTCGCTGGTCTCAGTTCTTTGCTGGGA
Source organism: Mesoplodon bidens (assembly GCF_964165515.1). Taxonomy (NCBI): domain Eukaryota; kingdom Metazoa; phylum Chordata; class Mammalia; order Artiodactyla; family Ziphiidae; genus Mesoplodon; species Mesoplodon bidens. The sequence continues at coordinate 362,758 of NW_027671691.1, read as the reverse complement.
GCGTCTCCAAGAGCACTCCGGAGATTGCCGGCGACAGAAAGGTGAGCCCTGGCCTCGAGTAAAAGTCCAGCGTTTTCCGGTAGTAAAGTCAAGCGTGCCGCCCTAGTGAGGAAGCAGGCGGTAAAGGAGAGCGTCAACTCTGTAAGGTATCGCAGGACTCATGGCGCACTCACGTTCGTGGTCACTTTTGTGAGAGGGCACTGTGTGCCGCCCAGCTCTTGTGTGGCGTTTGAGCCGCAGCAAGTGAATGCGTCCGTTTGCTTTAACTGCACGGATGTGGCAGCAGTAATGGCAAAGTGCTGCCCTCTTCGCTCGACACCTCCCGTTTGCTCAGCCTGCAAACGGCCTCAGGAACGCAGTTCTGAGCAGCCTTAACATTCCGTGCTGGTGCGCCCCAGGGAGCGATTTGGGCTCTTCTGAGAAACACCACTGTGCGTCCCCAGTGAAACCAGGGGACGCCTCAAGGACGACTCCCTTCGGCACCTGGAAGCTAGATGTTTACGTCCAGCCTGAAAAAGAAAACGATGGACGGCTGTCCCCGGGACAATGCTGGACGTTCGGGACCACCCCGAGTCACCAAGTACCAAACTTGGCACAGCGTGGGGAACGCTCTCCTGCACGGACGGCACCCCCCACCTGGAAAGCTTTCGTACCAGAAGGGGGCCCTCGTTCCCTTGTACTAGATAGCTAGACAGAATGTTCAGACAAACATGCTGTGTCATCAAGCCTGAAAGTGGGACCCTGATGGCAAAGTACGCCTTCTGCCCGTTTGCGAGCGACTTGTTTCTGCCTTCCAAGCTGCCTGAGCAGCGCTGGCGGCCCGACGTCTCTCCACTGCAGGGTAGTCGCTGTGGGCCAGCAAGGCTGCGTTCTCTCCAAGCCCATCCTGTGCTGGCAAGTGCCTTTCTAGGGACTCAGACCACTGCACTGCCGAGTCAGCTCCGGCCAAATGAAAGGTGACCTGCGGCCCCAAGATAGGGGCTAGTGTTTCACGTCAGCAGAGCTGGGGGTGCAGGGGTGCCATGAATCCTTGCGCCACGCTGGATGGCCTGCACTCTCCGATGCCTCCGGGGACACATAGGAGAGGCGGCCGTGCACCACTTTCGCATGGTGACTGCTCTGTGCCGGAGGAGCGGCCGCTGGCTTCTGAGGAACCTCAGGGGGAAGGAGGCCCATGGGAGCCACTCTTCACATTCCTAGCAAGGGCCACGTGTTGCTTGCTGGGGGCCGAGGTAGAGTGTCCCAGTCATAACAGAGACGCGTGGGAGCAGCGCTGCGCAGCCTCCCTGCAAGTCGATCGGCCTCACTGACTGAAACGGACCTGTGCTTCAGAAACACCCCGTGCTGACGCCTCAGTCCAGGGAAACACTCAGGACGGCCCTCTCGCAGAAGCGCGAGCTAGGCTGTGAGCGCAGCCTGAAGCAAGGTACATCTTTCACACTTAACACGGCTAGGTATGGGACAGAGCCTTGGTCACTGAGGCCCACCTCAGGTACTGCACTACCTATGCAGGGGATGCAGTGCCGGGGACCCTGTGTCCAAAAGTGTCTCCGAGGAAAGGCCCTGTTCCTCCCCGCTGCTTCCTTGAGGTAGTCAGAAACTACTGAGGAGAACTGTCTGAGCTCCCGTTTGAAACAGGGCGACCCCGCCCAAACGTAATTTCCCCCTCCCCCCCCCCCCACCCCGGGTGGATGAGATGCGGCTAGAAAGGTGCCTGAGGCACACTCCTGGGGCCCGTCTTTTCTATGCTCCGGAAGGCCTCAGGGAAGAAGTGCGCGTTTACTCGCATGAGGCTCGCTGGTCTCAGTTCTTTGCTGGGAGCGTCTCCAAGAGCACTCCGGAGATTGCCGGCGACAGAAAGGTGAGCCCTGGCCTCGAGTAAAAGTCCAGCGTTTTCCGGTAGTAAAGTCAAGCGTGCCGCCCTAGTGAGGAAGCAGGCGGTAAAGGAGAGCGTCAACTCTGTAAGGTATCGCAGGACTCATGGCGCACTCACGTTCGTGGTCACTTTTGTGAGAGGGCACTGTGTGCCGCCCAGCTCTTGTGTGGCGTTTGAGCCGCAGCAAGTGAATGCGTCCGTTTGCTTTAACTGCACGGATGTGGCAGCAGTAATGGCAAAGTGCTGCCCTCTTCGCTCGACACCTCCCGTTTGCTCAGCCTGCAAACGGCCTCAGGAACGCAGTTCTGAGCAGCCTTAACATTCCGTGCTGGTGCGCCCCACGGAGCGATTTGGGCTCTTCTGAGAAACACCACTGTGCGTCCCCAGTGAAACCAGGGGACGCCTCAAGGACGACTCCCTTCGGCACCTGGAAGCTAGATGTTTACGTCCAGCCTGAAAAAGAAAACGATGGACGGCTGTCCCCGGGACAATGCTGGACGTTCGGGACCACCCCGAGTCACCAAGTACCAAACTTGGCACAGCGTGGGGAACGCTCTCCTGCACGGACGGCACCCCCCACCTGGAAAGCTTTCGTACCAGAAGGGGGCCCTCGTTCCCTTGTACTAGATAGCTAGACAGAATGTTCAGACAAACATGCTGTGTCATCAAGCCTGAAAGTGGGACCCTGATGGCAAAGTACGCCTTCTGCCCGTTTGCGAGCGACTTGTTTCTGCCTTCCAAGCTGCCTGAGCAGCGCTGGCGGCCCGACGTCTCTCCACTGCAGGGTAGTCGCTGTGGGCCAGCAAGGCTGCGTTCTCTCCAAGCCCATCCTGTGCTGGCAAGTGCCTTTCTAGGGACTCAGACCACTGCACTGCCGAGTCAGCTCCGGCCAAATGAAAGGTGACCTGCGGCCCCAAGATAGGGGCTAGTGTTTCACGTCAGCAGAGCTGGGGGTGCAGGGGTGCCATGAATCCTTGCGCCACGCTGGATGGCCTGCACTCTCCGATGCCTCCGGGGACACATAGGAGAGGCGGCCGTGCACCACTTTCGCATGGTGACTGCTCTGTGCCGGAGGAGCGGCCGCTGGCTTCTGAGGAACCTCAGGGGGAAGGAGGCCCATGGGAGCCACTCTTCACATTCCTAGCAAGGGCCACGTGTTGCTTGCTGGGGGCCGAGGTAGAGTGTCCCAGTCATAACAGAGACGCGTGGGAGCAGCGCTGCGCAGCCTCCCTGCAAGTCGATCGGCCTCACTGACTGAAACGGACCTGTGCTTCAGAAACACCCCGTGCTGACGCCTCAGTCCAGGGAAACACTCAGGACGGCCCTCTCGCAGAAGCGCGAGCTAGGCTGTGAGCGCAGCCTGAAGCAAGGTACATCTTTCACACTTAACACGGCTAGGTATGGGACAGAGCCTTGGTCACTGAGGCCCACCTCAGGTACTGCACTACCTATGCAGGGGATGCAGTGCCGGGGACCCTGTGTCCAAAAGTGTCTCCGAGGAAAGGCCCTGTTCCTCCCCGCTGCTTCCTTGAGGTAGTCAGAAACTACTGAGGAGAACTGTCTGAGCTCCCGTTTGAAACAGGGCGACCCCGCCCAAACGTAATTTCCCCCTCCCCCCCCCCCCACCCCGGGTGGATGAGATGCGGCTAGAAAGGTGCCTGAGGCACACTCCTGGGGCCCGTCTTTTCTATGCTCCGGAAGGCCTCAGGGAAGAAGTGCGCGTTTACTCGCATGAGGCTCGCTGGTCTCAGTTCTTTGCTGGGAGCGTCTCCAAGAGCACTCCGGAGATTGCCGGCGACAGAAAGGTGAGCCCTGGCCTCGAGTAAAAGTCCAGCGTTTTCCGGTAGTAAAGTCAAGCGTGCCGCCCTAGTGAGGAAGCAGGCGGTAAAGGAGAGCGTCAACTCTGTAAGGTATCGCAGGACTCATGGCGCACTCACGTTCGTGGTCACTTTTGTGAGAGGGCACTGTGTGCCGCCCAGCTCTTGTGTGGCGTTTGAGCCGCAGCAAGTGAATGCGTCCGTTTGCTTTAACTGCACGGATGTGGCAGCAGTAATGGCAAAGTGCTGCCCTCTTCGCTCGACACCTCCCGTTTGCTCAGCCTGCAAACGGCCTCAGGAACGCAGTTCTGAGCAGCCTTAACATTCCGTGCTGGTGCGCCCCACGGAGCGATTTGGGCTCTTCTGAGAAACACCACTGTGCGTCCCCAGTGAAACCAGGGGACGCCTCAAGGACGACTCCCTTCGGCACCTGGAAGCTAGATGTTTACGTCCAGCCTGAAAAAGAAAACGATGGACGGCTGTCCCCGGGACAATGCTGGACGTTCGGGACCACCCCGAGTCACCAAGTACCAAACTTGGCACAGCGTGGGGAACGCTCTCCTGCACGGACGGCACCCCCCACCTGGAAAGCTTTCGTACCAGAAGGGGGCCCTCGTTCCCTTGTACTAGATAGCTAGACAGAATGTTCAGACAAACATGCTGTGTCATCAAGCCTGAAAGTGGGACCCTGATGGCAAAGTACGCCTTCTGCCCGTTTGCGAGCGACTTGTTTCTGCCTTCCAAGCTGCCTGAGCAGCGCTGGCGGCCCGACGTCTCTCCACTGCAGGGTAGTCGCTGTGGGCCAGCAAGGCTGCGTTCTCTCCAAGCCCATCCTGTGCTGGCAAGTGCCTTTCTAGGGACTCAGACCACTGCACTGCCGAGTCAGCTCCGGCCAAATGAAAGGTGACCTGCGGCCCCAAGATAGGGGCTAGTGTTTCACGTCAGCAGAGCTGGGGGTGCAGGGGTGCCATGAATCCTTGCGCCACGCTGGATGGCCTGCACTCTCCGATGCCTCCGGGGACACATAGGAGAGGCGGCCGTGCACCACTTTCGCATGGTGACTGCTCTGTGCCGGAGGAGCGGCCGCTGGCTTCTGAGGAACCTCAGGGGGAAGGAGGCCCATGGGAGCCACTCTTCACATTCCTAGCAAGGGCCACGTGTTGCTTGCTGGGGGCCGAGGTAGAGTGTCCCAGTCATAACAGAGACGCGTGGGAGCAGCGCTGCGCAGCCTCCCTGCAAGTCGATCGGCCTCACTGACTGAAACGGACCTGTGCTTCAGAAACACCCCGTGCTGACGCCTCAGTCCAGGGAAACACTCAGGACGGCCCTCTCGCAGAAGCGCGAGCTAGGCTGTGAGCGCAGCCTGAAGCAAGGTACATCTTTCACACTTAACACGGCTAGGTATGGGACAGAGCCTTGGTCACTGAGGCCCACCTCAGGTACTGCACTACCTATGCAGGGGATGCAGTGCCGGGGACCCTGTGTCCAAAAGTGTCTCCGAGGAAAGGCCCTGTTCCTCCCCGCTGCTTCCTTGAGGTAGTCAGAAACTACTGAGGAGAACTGTCTGAGCTCCCGTTTGAAACAGGGCGACCCCGCCCAAACGTAATTTCCCCCTCCCCCCCCCCCCCACCCCGGGTGGATGAGATGCGGCTAGAAAGGTGCCTGAGGCACACTCCTGGGGCCCGTCTTTTCTATGCTCCGGAAGGCCTCAGGGAAGAAGTGCGCGTTTACTCGCATGAGGCTCGCTGGTCTCAGTTCTTTGCTGGGAGCGTCTCCAAGAGCACTCCGGAGATTGCCGGCGACAGAAAGGTGAGCCCTGGCCTCGAGTAAAAGTCCAGCGTTTTCCGGTAGTAAAGTCAAGCGTGCCGCCCTAGTGAGGAAGCAGGCGGTAAAGGAGAGCGTCAACTCTGTAAGGTATCGCAGGACTCATGGCGCACTCACGTTCGTGGTCACTTTTGTGAGAGGGCACTGTGTGCCGCCCAGCTCTTGTGTGGCGTTTGAGCCGCAGCAAGTGAATGCGTCCGTTTGCTTTAACTGCACGGATGTGGCAGCAGTAATGGCAAAGTGCTGCCCTCTTCGCTCGACACCTCCCGTTTGCTCAGCCTGCAAACGGCCTCAGGAACGCAGTTCTGAGCAGCCTTAACATTCCGTGCTGGTGCGCCCCAGGGAGCGATTTGGGCTCTTCTGAGAAACACCACTGTGCGTCCCCAGTGAAACCAGGGGACGCCTCAAGGACGACTCCCTTCGGCACCTGGAAGCTAGATGTTTACGTCCAGCCTGAAAAAGAAAACGATGGACGGCTGTCCCCGGGACAATGCTGGACGTTCGGGACCACCCCGAGTCACCAAGTACCAAACTTGGCACAGCGTGGGGAACGCTCTCCTGCACGGACGGCACCCCCCACCTGGAAAGCTTTCGTACCAGAAGGGGGCCCTCGTTCCCTTGTACTAGATAGCTAGACAGAATGTTCAGACAAACATGCTGTGTCATCAAGCCTGAAAGTGGGACCCTGATGGCAAAGTACGCCTTCTGCCCGTTTGCGAGCGACTTGTTTCTGCCTTCCAAGCTGCCTGAGCAGCGCTGGCGGCCCGACGTCTCTCCACTGCAGGGTAGTCGCTGTGGGCCAGCAAGGCTGCGTTCTCTCCAAGCCCATCCTGTGCTGGCAAGTGCCTTTCTAGGGACTCAGACCACTGCACTGCCGAGTCAGCTCCGGCCAAATGAAAGGTGACCTGCGGCCCCAAGATAGGGGCTAGTGTTTCACGTCAGCAGAGCTGGGGGTGCAGGGGTGCCATGAATCCTTGCGCCACGCTGGATGGCCTGCACTCTCCGATGCCTCCGGGGACACATAGGAGAGGCGGCCGTGCACCACTTTCGCATGGTGACTGCTCTGTGCCGGAGGAGCGGCCGCTGGCTTCTGAGGAACCTCAGGGGGAAGGAGGCCCATGGGAGCCACTCTTCACATTCCTAGCAAGGGCCACGTGTTGCTTGCTGGGGGCCGAGGTAGAGTGTCCCAGTCATAACAGAGACGCGTGGGAGCAGCGCTGCGCAGCCTCCCTGCAAGTCGATCGGCCTCACTGACTGAAACGGACCTGTGCTTCAGAAACACCCCGTGCTGACGCCTCAGTCCAGGGAAACACTCAGGACGGCCCTCTCGCAGAAGCGCGAGCTAGGCTGTGAGCGCAGCCTGAAGCAAGGTACATCTTTCACACTTAACACGGCTAGGTATGGGACAGAGCCTTGGTCACTGAGGCCCACCTCAGGTACTGCACTACCTATGCAGGGGATGCAGTGCCGGGGACCCTGTGTCCAAAAGTGTCTCCGAGGAAAGGCCCTGTTCCTCCCCGCTGCTTCCTTGAGGTAGTCAGAAACTACTGAGGAGAACTGTCTGAGCTCCCGTTTGAAACAGGGCGACCCCGCCCAAACGTAATTTCCCCCTCCCCCCCCCCCCCCACCCCGGGTGGATGAGATGCGGCTAGAAAGGTGCCTGAGGCACACTCCTGGGGCCCGTCTTTTCTATGCTCCGGAAGGCCTCAGGGAAGAAGTGCGCGTTTACTCGCATGAGGCTCGCTGGTCTCAGTTCTTTGCTGGGAGCGTCTCCAAGAGCACTCCGGAGATTGCCGGCGACAGAAAGGTGAGCCCTGGCCTCGAGTAAAAGTCCAGCGTTTTCCGGTAGTAAAGTCAAGCGTGCCGCCCTAGTGAGGAAGCAGGCGGTAAAGGAGAGCGTCAACTCTGTAAGGTATCGCAGGACTCATGGCGCACTCACGTTCGTGGTCACTTTTGTGAGAGGGCACTGTGTGCCGCCCAGCTCTTGTGTGGCGTTTGAGCCGCAGCAAGTGAATGCGTCCGTTTGCTTTAACTGCACGGATGTGGCAGCAGTAATGGCAAAGTGCTGCCCTCTTCGCTCGACACCTCCCGTTTGCTCAGCCTGCAAACGGCCTCAGGAACGCAGTTCTGAGCAGCCTTAACATTCCGTGCTGGTGCGCCCCAGGGAGCGATTTGGGCTCTTCTGAGAAACACCACTGTGCGTCCCCAGTGAAACCAGGGGACGCCTCAAGGACGACTCCCTTCGGCACCTGGAAGCTAGATGTTTACGTCCAGCCTGAAAAAGAAAACGATGGACGGCTGTCCCCGGGACAATGCTGGACGTTCGGGACCACCCCGAGTCACCAAGTACCAAACTTGGCACAGCGTGGGGAACGCTCTCCTGCACGGACGGCACCCCCCACCTGGAAAGCTTTCGTACCAGAAGGGGGCCCTCGTTCCCTTGTACTAGATAGCTAGACAGAATGTTCAGACAAACATGCTGTGTCATCAAGCCTGAAAGTGGGACCCTGATGGCAAAGTACGCCTTCTGCCCGTTTGCGAGCGACTTGTTTCTGCCTTCCAAGCTGCCTGAGCAGCGCTGGCGGCCCGACGTCTCTCCACTGCAGGGTAGTCGCTGTGGGCCAGCAAGGCTGCGTTCTCTCCAAGCCCATCCTGTGCTGGCAAGTGCCTTTCTAGGGACTCAGACCACTGCACTGCCGAGTCAGCTCCGGCCAAATGAAAGGTGACCTGCGGCCCCAAGATAGGGGCTAGTGTTTCACGTCAGCAGAGCTGGGGGTGCAGGGGTGCCATGAATCCTTGCGCCACGCTGGATGGCCTGCACTCTCCGATGCCTCCGGGGACACATAGGAGAGGCGGCCGTGCACCACTTTCGCATGGTGACTGCTCTGTGCCGGAGGAGCGGCCGCTGGCTTCTGAGGAACCTCAGGGGGAAGGAGGCCCATGGGAGCCACTCTTCACATTCCTAGCAAGGGCCACGTGTTGCTTGCTGGGGGCCGAGGTAGAGTGTCCCAGTCATAACAGAGACGCGTGGGAGCAGCGCTGCGCAGCCTCCCTGCAAGTCGATCGGCCTCACTGACTGAAACGGACCTGTGCTTCAGAAACACCCCGTGCTGACGCCTCAGTCCAGGGAAACACTCAGGACGGCCCTCTCGCAGAAGCGCGAGCTAGGCTGTGAGCGCAGCCTGAAGCAAGGTACATCTTTCACACTTAACACGGCTAGGTATGGGACAGAGCCTTGGTCACTGAGGCCCACCTCAGGTACTGCACTACCTATGCAGGGGATGCAGTGCCGGGGACCCTGTGTCCAAAAGTGTCTCCGAGGAAAGGCCCTGTTCCTCCCCGCTGCTTCCTTGAGGTAGTCAGAAACTACTGAGGAGAACTGTCTGAGCTCCCGTTTGAAACAGGGCGACCCCGCCCAAACGTAATTTCCCCCTCCCCCCCCCCCCCCACCCCGGGTGGATGAGATGCGGCTAGAAAGGTGCCTGAGGCACACTCCTGGGGCCCGTCTTTTCTATGCTCCGGAAGGCCTCAGGGAAGAAGTGCGCGTTTACTCGCATGAGGCTCGCTGGTCTCAGTTCTTTGCTGGGAGCGTCTCCAAGAGCACTCCGGAGATTGCCGGCGACAGAAAGGTGAGCCCTGGCCTCGAGTAAAAGTCCAGCGTTTTCCGGTAGTAAAGTCAAGCGTGCCGCCCTAGTGAGGAAGCAGGCGGTAAAGGAGAGCGTCAACTCTGTAAGGTATCGCAGGACTCATGGCGCACTCACGTTCGTGGTCACTTTTGTGAGAGGGCACTGTGTGCCGCCCAGCTCTTGTGTGGCGTTTGAGCCGCAGCAAGTGAATGCGTCCGTTTGCTTTAACTGCACGGATGTGGCAGCAGTAATGGCAAAGTGCTGCCCTCTTCGCTCGACACCTCCCGTTTGCTCAGCCTGCAAACGGCCTCAGGAACGCAGTTCTGAGCAGCCTTAACATTCCGTGCTGGTGCGCCCCAGGGAGCGATTTGGGCTCTTCTGAGAAACACCACTGTGCGTCCCCAGTGAAACCGGGGACGCCTCAAGGACGACTCCCTTCGGCACCTGGAAGCTAGATGTTTACGTCCAGCCTGAAAAAGAAAACGATGGACGGCTGTCCCCGGGACAATGCTGGACGTTCGGGACCACCCCGAGTCACCAAGTACCAAACTTGGCACAGCGTGGGGAACGCTCTCCTGCACGGACGGCACCCCCCACCTGGAAAGCTTTCGTACCAGAAGGGGGCCCTCGTTCCCTTGTACTAGATAGCTAGACAGAATGTTCAGACAAACATGCTGTGTCATCAAGCCTGAAAGTGGGACCCTGATGGCAAAGTACGCCTTCTGCCCGTTTGCGAGCGACTTGTTTCTGCCTTCCAAGCTGCCTGAGCAGCGCTGGCGGCCCGACGTCTCTCCACTGCAGGGTAGTCGCTGTGGGCCAGCAAGGCTGCGTTCTCTCCAAGCCCATCCTGTGCTGGCAAGTGCCTTTCTAGGGACTCAGACCACTGCACTGCCGAGTCAGCTCCGGCCAAATGAAAGGTGACCTGCGGCCCCAAGATAGGGGCTAGTGTTTCACGTCAGCAGAGCTGGGGGTGCAGGGGTGCCATGAATCCTTGCGCCACGCTGGATGGCCTGCACTCTCCGATGCCTCCGGGGACACATAGGAGAGGCGGCCGTGCACCACTTTCGCATGGTGACTGCTCTGTGCCGGAGGAGCGGCCGCTGGCTTCTGAGGAACCTCAGGGGGAAGGAGGCCCATGGGAGCCACTCTTCACATTCCTAGCAAGGGCCACGTGTTGCTTGCTGGGGGCCGAGGTAGAGTGTCCCAGTCATAACAGAGACGCGTGGGAGCAGCGCTGCGCAGCCTCCCTGCAAGTCGATCGGCCTCACTGACTGAAACGGACCTGTGCTTCAGAAACACCCCGTGCTGACGCCTCAGTCCAGGGAAACACTCAGGACGGCCCTCTCGCAGAAGCGCGAGCTAGGCTGTGAGCGCAGCCTGAAGCAAGGTACATCTTTCACACTTAACACGGCTAGGTATGGGACAGAGCCTTGGTCACTGAGGCCCACCTCAGGTACTGCACTACCTATGCAGGGGATGCAGTGCCGGGGACCCTGTGTCCAAAAGTGTCTCCGAGGAAAGGCCCTGTTCCTCCCCGCTGCTTCCTTGAGGTAGTCAGAAACTACTGAGGAGAACTGTCTGAGCTCCCGTTTGAAACAGGGCGACCCCGCCCAAACGTAATTTCCCCCTCCCCCCCCCCCCCCACCCCGGGTGGATGAGATGCGGCTAGAAAGGTGCCTGAGGCACACTCCTGGGGCCCGTCTTTTCTATGCTCCGGAAGGCCTCAGGGAAGAAGTGCGCGTTTACTCGCATGAGGCTCGCTGGTCTCAGTTCTTTGCTGGGAGCGTCTCCAAGAGCACTCCGGAGATTGCCGGCGACAGAAAGGTGAGCCCTGGCCTCGAGTAAAAGTCCAGCGTTTTCCGGTAGTAAAGTCAAGCGTGCCGCCCTAGTGAGGAAGCAGGCGGTAAAGGAGAGCGTCAACTCTGTAAGGTATCGCAGGACTCATGGCGCACTCACGTTCGTGGTCACTTTTGTGAGAGGGCACTGTGTGCCGCCCAGCTCTTGTGTGGCGTTTGAGCCGCAGCAAGTGAATGCGTCCGTTTGCTTTAACTGCACGGATGTGGCAGCAGTAATGGCAAAGTGCTGCCCTCTTCGCTCGACACCTCCCGTTTGCTCAGCCTGCAAACGGCCTCAGGAACGCAGTTCTGAGCAGCCTTAACATTCCGTGCTGGTGCGCCCCAGGGAGCGATTTGGGCTCTTCTGAGAAACACCACTGTGCGTCCCCAGTGAAACCAGGGGACGCCTCAAGGACGACTCCCTTCGGCACCTGGAAGCTAGATGTTTACGTCCAGCCTGAAAAAGAAAACGATGGACGGCTGTCCCCGGGACAATGCTGGACGTTCGGGACCACCCCGAGTCACCAAGTACCAAACTTGGCACAGCGTGGGGAACGCTCTCCTGCACGGACGGCACCCCCCACCTGGAAAGCTTTCGTACCAGAAGGGGGCCCTCGTTCCCTTGTACTAGATAGCTAGACAGAATGTTCAGACAAACATGCTGTGTCATCAAGCCTGAAAGTGGGACCCTGATGGCAAAGTACGCCTTCTGCCCGTTTGCGAGCGACTTGTTTCTGCCTTCCAAGCTGCCTGAGCAGCGCTGGCGGCCCGACGTCTCTCCACTGCAGGGTAGTCGCTGTGGGCCAGCAAGGCTGCGTTCTCTCCAAGCCCATCCTGTGCTGGCAAGTGCCTTTCTAGGGACTCAGACCACTGCACTGCCGAGTCAGCTCCGGCCAAATGAAAGGTGACCTGCGGCCCCAAGATAGGGGCTAGTGTTTCACGTCAGCAGAGCTGGGGGTGCAGGGGTGCCATGAATCCTTGCGCCACGCTGGATGGCCTGCACTCTCCGATGCCTCCGGGGACACATAGGAGAGGCGGCCGTGCACCACTTTCGCATGGTGACTGCTCTGTGCCGGAGGAGCGGCCGCTGGCTTCTGAGCAACCTCAGGGGGAAGGAGGCCCATGGGAGCCACTCTTCACATTCCTAGCAAGGGCCACGTGTTGCTTGCTGGGGGCCGAGGTAGAGTGTCCCAGTCATAACAGAGACGCGTGGGAGCAGCGCTGCGCAGCCTCCCTGCAAGTCGATCGGCCTCACTGACTGAAACGGACCTGTGCTTCAGAAACACCCCGTGCTGACGCCTCAGTCCAGGGAAACACTCAGGACGGCCCTCTCGCAGAAGCGCGAGCTAGGCTGTGAGCGCAGCCTGAAGCAAGGTACATCTTTCACACTTAACACGGCTAGGTATGGGACAGAGCCTTGGTCACTGAGGCCCACCTCAGGTACTGCACTACCTATGCAGGGGATGCAGTGCCGGGGACCCTGTGTCCAAAAGTGTCTCCGAGGAAAGGCCCTGTTCCTCCCCGCTGCTTCCTTGAGGTAGTCAGAAACTACTGAGGAGAACTGTCTGAGCTCCCGTTTGAAACAGGGCGACCCCGCCCAAACGTAATTTCCCCCTCCCCCCCCCCCCACCCCGGGTGGATGAGATGCGGCTAGAAAGGTGCCTGAGGCACACTCCTGGGGCCCGTCTTTTCTATGCTCCGGAAGGCCTCAGGGAAGAAGTGCGCGTTTACTCGCATGAGGCTCGCTGGTCTCAGTTCTTTGCTGGGAGCGTCTCCAAGAGCACTCCGGAGATTGCCGGCGACAGAAAGGTGAGCCCTGGCCTCGAGTAAAAGTCCAGCGTTTTCCGGTAGTAAAGTCAAGCGTGCCGCCCTAGTGAGGAAGCAGGCGGTAAAGGAGAGCGTCAACTCTGTAAGGTATCGCAGGACTCATGGCGCACTCACGTTCGTGGTCACTTTTGTGAGAGGGCACTGTGTGCCGCCCAGCTCTTGTGTGGCGTTTGAGCCGCAGCAAGTGAATGCGTCCGTTTGCTTTAACTGCACGGATGTGGCAGCAGTAATGGCAAAGTGCTGCCCTCTTCGCTCGACACCTCCCGTTTGCTCAGCCTGCAAACGGCCTCAGGAACGCAGTTCTGAGCAGCCTTAACATTCCGTGCTGGTGCGCCCCAGGGAGCGATTTGGGCTCTTCTGAGAAACACCACTGTGCGTCCCCAGTGAAACCAGGGGACGCCTCAAGGACGACTCCCTTCGGCACCTGGAAGCTAGATGTTTACGTCCAGCCTGAAAAAGAAAACGATGGACGGCTGTCCCCGGGACAATGCTGGACGTTCGGGACCACCCCGAGTCACCAAGTACCAAACTTGGCACAGCGTGGGGAACGCTCTCCTGCACGGACGGCACCCCCCACCTGGAAAGCTTTCGTACCAGAAGGGGGCCCTCGTTCCCTTGTACTAGATAGCTAGACAGAATGTTCAGACAAACATGCTGTGTCATCAAGCCTGAAAGTGGGACCCTGATGGCAAAGTACGCCTTCTGCCCGTTTGCGAGCGACTTGTTTCTGCCTTCCAAGCTGCCTGAGCAGCGCTGGCGGCCCGACGTCTCTCCACTGCAGGGTAGTCGCTGTGGGCCAGCAAGGCTGCGTTCTCTCCAAGCCCATCCTGTGCTGGCAAGTGCCTTTCTAGGGACTCAGACCACTGCACTGCCGAGTCAGCTCCGGCCAAATGAAAGGTGACCTGCGGCCCCAAGATAGGGGCTAGTGTTTCACGTCAGCAGAGCTGGGGGTGCAGGGGTGCCATGAATCCTTGCGCCACGCTGGATGGCCTGCACTCTCCGATGCCTCCGGGGACACATAGGAGAGGCGGCCGTGCACCACTTTCGCATGGTGACTGCTCTGTGCCGGAGGAGCGGCCGCTGGCTTCTGAGCAACCTCAGGGGGAAGGAGGCCCATGGGAGCCACTCTTCACATTCCTAGCAAGGGCCACGTGTTGCTTGCTGGGGGCCGAGGTAGAGTGTCCCAGTCATAACAGAGACGCGTGGGAGCAGCGCTGCGCAGCCTCCCTGCAAGTCGATCGGCCTCACTGACTGAAACGGACCTGTGCTTCAGAAACACCCCGTGCTGACGCCTCAGTCCAGGGAAACACTCAGGACGGCCCTCTCGCAGAAGCGCGAGCTAGGCTGTGAGCGCAGCCTGAAGCAAGGTACATCTTTCACACTTAACACGGCTAGGTATGGGACAGAGCCTTGGTCACTGAGGCCCACCTCAGGTACTGCACTACCTATGCAGGGGATGCAGTGCCGGGGACCCTGTGTCCAAAAGTGTCTCCGAGGAAAGGCCCTGTTCCTCCCCGCTGTTTCCTTGAGGTAGTCAGAAACTACTGAGGAGAACTGTCTGAGCTCCCGTTTGAAACAGGGCGACCCCGCCCAAACGTAATTTCCCCCTCCCCCCCCCCACCCCGGGTAGATGAGATGCGGCTAGAAAGGTGCCTGAGGCACACTCCTGGGGCCCGTCTTTTCTATGCTCCGGAAGGCCTCAGGGAAGAAGTGCGCGTTTACTCGCATGAGGCTCGCTGGTCTCAGTTCTTTGCTGGGAGCGTCTCCAAGAGCACTCCGGAGATTGCCGGCGACAGAAAGGTGAGCCCTGGCCTCGAGTAAAAGTCCAGCGTTTTCCGGTAGTAAAGTCAAGCGTGCCGCCCTAGTGAGGAAGCAGGCGGTAAAGGAGAGCGTCAACTCTGTAAGGTATCGCAGGACTCATGGCGCACTCACGTTCGTGGTCACTTTTGTGAGAGGGCACTGTGTGCCGCCCAGCTCTTGTGTGGCGTTTGAGCCGCAGCAAGTGAATGCGTCCGTTTGCTTTAACTGCACGGATGTGGCAGCAGTAATGGCAAAGTGCTGCCCTCTTCGCTCGACACCTCCCGTTTGCTCAGCCTGCAAACGGCCTCAGGAACGCAGTTCTGAGCAGCCTTAACATTCCGTGCTGGTGCGCCCCAGGGAGCGATTTGGGCTCTTCTGAGAAACACCACTGTGCGTCCCCAGTGAAACCAGGGGACGCCTCAAGGACGACTCCCTTCGGCACCTGGAAGCTAGATGTTTACGTCCAGCCTGAAAAAGAAAACGATGGACGGCTGTCCCCGGGACAATGCTGGACGTTCGGGACCACCCCGAGTCACCAAGTACCAAACTTGGCACAGCGTGGGGAACGCTCTCCTGCACGGACGGCACCCCCCACCTGGAAAGCTTTCGTACCAGAAGGGGGCCCTCGTTCCCTTGTACTAGATAGCTAGACAGAATGTTCAGACAAACATGCTGTGTCATCAAGCCTGAAAGTGGGACCCTGATGGCAAAGTACGCCTTCTGCCCGTTTGCGAGCGACTTGTTTCTGCCTTCCAAGCTGCCTGAGCAGCGCTGGCGGCCCGACGTCTCTCCACTGCAGGGTAGTCGCTGTGGGCCAGCAAGGCTGCGTTCTCTCCAAGCCCATCCTGTGCTGGCAAGTGCCTTTCTAGGGACTCAGACCACTGCACTGCCGAGTCAGCTCCGGCCAAATGAAAGGTGACCTGCGGCCCCAAGATAGGGGCTAGTGTTTCACGTCAGCAGAGCTGGGGGTGCAGGGGTGCCATGAATCCTTGCGCCACGCTGGATGGCCTGCACTCTCCGATGCCTCCGGGGACACATAGGAGAGGCGGCCGTGCACCACTTTCGCATGGTGACTGCTCTGTGCCGGAGGAGCGGCCGCTGGCTTCTGAGCAACCTCAGGGGGAAGGAGGCCCATGGGAGCCACTCTTCACATTCCTAGCAAGGGCCACGTGTTGCTTGCTGGGGGCCGAGGTAGAGTGTCCCAGTCATAACAGAGACGCGTGGGAGCAGCGCTGCGCAGCCTCCCTGCAAGTCGATCGGCCTCACTGACTGAAACGGACCTGTGCTTCAGAAACACCCCGTGCTGACGCCTCAGTCCAGGGAAACACTCAGGACGGCCCTCTCGCAGAAGCGCGAGCTAGGCTGTGAGCGCAGCCTGAAGCAAGGTACATCTTTCACACTTAACACGGCTAGGTATGGGACAGAGCCTTGGTCACTGAGGCC
This sequence comes from Mesoplodon bidens, assembly GCF_964165515.1. Taxonomy (NCBI): domain Eukaryota; kingdom Metazoa; phylum Chordata; class Mammalia; order Artiodactyla; family Ziphiidae; genus Mesoplodon; species Mesoplodon bidens. Next base: position 346,710 of record NW_027671691.1, on the reverse strand, counting down.
CACCTCAGGTACTGCACTACCTATGCAGGGGATGCAGTGCCGGGGACCCTGTGTCCAAAAGTGTCTCCGAGGAAAGGCCCTGTTCCTCCCCGCTGCTTCCTTGAGGTAGTCAGAAACTACTGAGGAGAACTGTCTGAGCTCCCGTTTGAAACAGGGCGACCCCGCCCAAACGTAATTTCCCCCTCCCCCCCCCCCACCCCGGGTGGATGAGATGCGGCTAGAAAGGTGCCTGAGGCACACTCCTGGGGCCCGTCTTTTCTATGCTCCGGAAGGCCTCAGGGAAGAAGTGCGCGTTTACTCGCATGAGGCTCGCTGGTCTCAGTTCTTTGCTGGGAGCGTCTCCAAGAGCACTCCGGAGATTGCCGGCGACAGAAAGGTGAGCCCTGGCCTCGAGTAAAAGTCCAGCGTTTTCCGGTAGTAAAGTCAAGCGTGCCGCCCTAGTGAGGAAGCAGGCGGTAAAGGAGAGCGTCAACTCTGTAAGGTATCGCAGGACTCATGGCGCACTCACGTTCGTGGTCACTTTTGTGAGAGGGCACTGTGTGCCGCCCAGCTCTTGTGTGGCGTTTGAGCCGCAGCAAGTGAATGCGTCCGTTTGCTTTAACTGCACGGATGTGGCAGCAGTAATGGCAAAGTGCTGCCCTCTTCGCTCGACACCTCCCGTTTGCTCAGCCTGCAAACGGCCTCAGGAACGCAGTTCTGAGCAGCCTTAACATTCCGTGCTGGTGCGCCCCAGGGAGCGATTTGGGCTCTTCTGAGAAACACCACTGTGCGTCCCCAGTGAAACCAGGGGACGCCTCAAGGACGACTCCCTTCGGCACCTGGAAGCTAGATGTTTACGTCCAGCCTGAAAAAGAAAACGATGGACGGCTGTCCCCGGGACAATGCTGGACGTTCGGGACCACCCCGAGTCACCAAGTACCAAACTTGGCACAGCGTGGGGAACGCTCTCCTGCACGGACGGCACCCCCCACCTGGAAAGCTTTCGTACCAGAAGGGGGCCCTCGTTCCCTTGTACTAGATAGCTAGACAGAATGTTCAGACAAACATGCTGTGTCATCAAGCCTGAAAGTGGGACCCTGATGGCAAAGTACGCCTTCTGCCCGTTTGCGAGCGACTTGTTTCTGCCTTCCAAGCTGCCTGAGCAGCGCTGGCGGCCCGACGTCTCTCCACTGCAGGGTAGTCGCTGTGGGCCAGCAAGGCTGCGTTCTCTCCAAGCCCATCCTGTGCTGGCAAGTGCCTTTCTAGGGACTCAGACCACTGCACTGCCGAGTCAGCTCCGGCCAAATGAAAGGTGACCTGCGGCCCCAAGATAGGGGCTAGTGTTTCACGTCAGCAGAGCTGGGGGTGCAGGGGTGCCATGAATCCTTGCGCCACGCTGGATGGCCTGCACTCTCCGATGCCTCCGGGGACACATAGGAGAGGCGGCCGTGCACCACTTTCGCATGGTGACTGCTCTGTGCCGGAGGAGCGGCCGCTGGCTTCTGAGCAACCTCAGGGGGAAGGAGGCCCATGGGAGCCACTCTTCACATTCCTAGCAAGGGCCACGTGTTGCTTGCTGGGGGCCGAGGTAGAGTGTCCCAGTCATAACAGAGACGCGTGGGAGCAGCGCTGCGCAGCCTCCCTGCAAGTCGATCGGCCTCACTGACTGAAACGGACCTGTGCTTCAGAAACACCCCGTGCTGACGCCTCAGTCCAGGGAAACACTCAGGACGGCCCTCTCGCAGAAGCGCGAGCTAGGCTGTGAGCGCAGCCTGAAGCAAGGTACATCTTTCACACTTAACACGGCTAGGTATGGGACAGAGCCTTGGTCACTGAGGCCCACCTCAGGTACTGCACTACCTATGCAGGGGATGCAGTGCCGGGGACCCTGTGTCCAAAAGTGTCTCCGAGGAAAGGCCCTGTTCCTCCCCGCTGCTTCCTTGAGGTAGTCAGAAACTACTGAGGAGAACTGTCTGAGCTCCCGTTTGAAACAGGGCGACCCCGCCCAAACGTAATTTCCCCCTCCCCCCCCCCCACCCCGGGTGGATGAGATGCGGCTAGAAAGGTGCCTGAGGCACACTCCTGGGGCCCGTCTTTTCTATGCTCCGGAAGGCCTCAGGGAAGAAGTGCGCGTTTACTCGCATGAGGCTCGCTGGTCTCAGTTCTTTGCTGGGAGCGTCTCCAAGAGCACTCCGGAGATTGCCGGCGACAGAAAGGTGAGCCCTGGCCTCGAGTAAAAGTCCAGCGTTTTCCGGTAGTAAAGTCAAGCGTGCCGCCCTAGTGAGGAAGCAGGCGGTAAAGGAGAGCGTCAACTCTGTAAGGTATCGCAGGACTCATGGCGCACTCACGTTCGTGGTCACTTTTGTGAGAGGGCACTGTGTGCCGCCCAGCTCTTGTGTGGCGTTTGAGCCGCAGCAAGTGAATGCGTCCGTTTGCTTTAACTGCACGGATGTGGCAGCAGTAATGGCAAAGTGCTGCCCTCTTCGCTCGACACCTCCCGTTTGCTCAGCCTGCAAACGGCCTCAGGAACGCAGTTCTGAGCAGCCTTAACATTCCGTGCTGGTGCGCCCCAGGGAGCGATTTGGGCTCTTCTGAGAAACACCACTGTGCGTCCCCAGTGAAACCAGGGGACGCCTCAAGGACGACTCCCTTCGGCACCTGGAAGCTAGATGTTTACGTCCAGCCTGAAAAAGAAAACGATGGACGGCTGTCCCCGGGACAATGCTGGACGTTCGGGACCACCCCGAGTCACCAAGTACCAAACTTGGCACAGCGTGGGGAACGCTCTCCTGCACGGACGGCACCCCCCACCTGGAAAGCTTTCGTACCAGAAGGGGGCCCTCGTTCCCTTGTACTAGATAGCTAGACAGAATGTTCAGACAAACATGCTGTGTCATCAAGCCTGAAAGTGGGACCCTGATGGCAAAGTACGCCTTCTGCCCGTTTGCGAGCGACTTGTTTCTGCCTTCCAAGCTGCCTGAGCAGCGCTGGCGGCCCGACGTCTCTCCACTGCAGGGTAGTCGCTGTGGGCCAGCAAGGCTGCGTTCTCTCCAAGCCCATCCTGTGCTGGCAAGTGCCTTTCTAGGGACTCAGACCACTGCACTGCCGAGTCAGCTCCGGCCAAATGAAAGGTGACCTGCGGCCCCAAGATAGGGGCTAGTGTTTCACGTCAGCAGAGCTGGGGGTGCAGGGGTGCCATGAATCCTTGCGCCACGCTGGATGGCCTGCACTCTCCGATGCCTCCGGGGACACATAGGAGAGGCGGCCGTGCACCACTTTCGCATGGTGACTGCTCTGTGCCGGAGGAGCGGCCGCTGGCTTCTGAGGAACCTCAGGGGGAAGGAGGCCCATGGGAGCCACTCTTCACATTCCTAGCAAGGGCCACGTGTTGCTTGCTGGGGGCCGAGGTAGAGTGTCCCAGTCATAACAGAGACGCGTGGGAGCAGCGCTGGGCAGCCTCCCTGCAAGTCGATCGGCCTCACTGACTGAAACGGACCTGTGCTTCAGAAACACCCCGTGCTGACGCCTCAGTCCAGGGAAACACTCAGGACGGCCCTCTCGCAGAAGCGCGAGCTAGGCTGTGAGAGCAGCCTGAAGCAAGGTACATCTTTCACACTTAACACGGCTAGGTATGGGACAGAGCCTTGGTCACTGAGGCCCACCTCAGGTACTGCACTACCTATGCAGGGGATGCAGTGCCGGGGACCCTGTGTCCAAAAGTGTCTCCGAGGAAAGGCCCTGTTCCTCCCCGCTGTTTCCTTGAGGTAGTCAGAAACTACTGAGGAGAACTGTCTGAGCTCCCGTTTGAAACAGGGCGACCCCGCCCAAACGTAATTTCCCCCTCCCCCCCCCCCCCACCCCGGGTGGATGAGATGCGGCTAGAAAGGTGCCTGAGGCACACTCCTGGGGCCCGTCTTTTCTATGCTCCGGAAGGCCTCAGGGAAGAAGTGCGCGTTTACTCGCATGAGGCTCGCTGGTCTCAGTTCTTTGCTGGGAGCGTCTCCAAGAGCACTCCGGAGATTGCCGGCGACAGAAAGGTGAGCCCTGGCCTCGAGTAAAAGTCCAGCGTTTTCCGGTAGTAAAGTGAAGCGTGCCGCCCTAGTGAGGAAGCAGGCGGTAAAGGAGAGCGTCAACTCTGTAAGGTATCGCAGGACTCATGGCGCACTCACGTTCGTGGTCACTTTTGTGAGAGGGCACTGTGTGCCGCCCAGCTCTTGTGTGGCGTTTGAGCCGCAGCAAGTGAATGCGTCCGTTTGCTTTAACTGCACGGATGTGGCAGCAGTAATGGCAAAGTGCTGCCCTCTTCGCTCGACACCTCCCGTTTGCTCAGCCTGCAAACGGCCTCAGGAACGCAGTTCTGAGCAGCCTTAACATTCCGTGCTGGTGCGCCCCAGGGAGCGATTTGGGCTCTTCTGAGAAACACCACTGTGCGTCCCCAGTGAAACCAGGGGACGCCTCAAGGACGACTCCCTTCGGCACCTGGAAGCTAGATGTTTACGTCCAGCCTGAAAAAGAAAACGATGGACGGCTGTCCCCGGGACAATGCTGGACGTTCGGGACCACCCCGAGTCACCAAGTACCAAACTTGGCACAGCGTGGGGAACGCTCTCCTGCACGGACGGCACCCCCCACCTGGAAAGCTTTCGTACCAGAAGGGGGCCCTCGTTCCCTTGTACTAGATAGCTAGACAGAATGTTCAGACAAACATGCTGTGTCATCAAGCCTGAAAGTGGGACACTGATGGCAAAGTACGCCTTCTGCCCGTTTGCGAGCGACTTGTTTCTGCCTTCCAAGCTGCCTGAGCAGCGCTGGCGGCCCGACGTCTCTCCACTGCAGGGTAGTCGCTGTGGGCCAGCAAGGCTGCGTTCTCTCCAAGCCCATCCTGTGCTGGCAAGTGCCTTTCTAGGGACTCATACCACTGCACTGCCGAGTCAGCTCCGGCCAAATGAAAGGTGACCTGCGGCCCCAAGATAGGGGCTAGTGTTTCACGTCAGCAGAGCTGGGGGTGCAGGGGTGCCATGAATCCTTGCGCCACGCTGGATGGCCTGCACTCTCCGATGCCTCCGGGGACACATTGGAGAGGCGGCCGTGCACCACTTTCGCATGGTGACTGCTCTGTGCCGGAGGAGCGGCCGCTGGCTTCTGAGGAACCTCAGGGGGAAGGAGGCCCATGGGAGCCACTCTTCACATTCCTAGCAAGGGCCACGTGTTGCTTGCTGGGGGCCGAGGTAGAGTGTCCCAGTCATAACAGAGACGCGTGGGAGCAGCGCTGGGCAGCCTCCCTGCAAGTCGATCGGCCTCACTGACTGAAACGGACCTGTGCTTCAGAAACACCCCGTGCTGACGCCTCAGTCCAGGGAAACACTCAGGACGGCCCTCTCGCAGAAGCGCGAGCTAGGCTGTGAGCGCAGCCTGAAGCAAGGTACATCTTTCACACTTAACACGGCTAGGTATGGGACAGAGCCTTGGTCACTGAGGCCCACCTCAGGTACTGCACTACCTATGCAGGGGATGCAGTGCAGGGGACCCTGTGTCCAAAAGTGTCTCCGAGGAAAGGCCCTGTTCCTCCCCGCTGTTTCCTTGAGGTAGTCGGAAACTACTGAGGAGAACTGTCTGAGCTCCCGTTTGAAACAGGGCGACCCCGCCCAAACGTAATTTCCCCCTCCCCCCCCACCCCGGGTGGATGAGATGCGGCTAGAAAGGTGCCTGAGGCACACTCCTGGGGCCCGTCTTTTCTATGCTCCGGAAGGCCTCAGGGAAGAAGTGCGCGTTTACTCGCATGAGGCTCGCTGGTCTCAGTTCTTTGCTGGGAGCGTCTCCAAGAGCACTCCGGAGATTGCCGGCGACAGAAAGGTGAGCCCTGGCCTCGAGTAAAAGTCCAGCGTTTTCCGGTAGTAAAGTGAAGCGTGCCGCCCTAGTGAGGAAGCAGGCGGTAAAGGAGAGCGTCAACTCTGTAAGGTATCGCAGGACTCATGGCGCACTCACGTTCGTGGTCACTTTTGTGAGAGGGCACTGTGTGCCGCCCAGCTCTTGTGTGGCGTTTGAGCCGCAGCAAGTGAATGCGTCCGTTTGCTTTAACTGCACGGATGTGGCAGCAGTAATGGCAAAGTGCTGCCCTCTTCGCTCGACACCTCCCGTTTGCTCAGCCTGCAAACGGCCTCAGGAACGCAGTTCTGAGCAGCCTTAACATTCCGTGCTGGTGCGCCCCAGGGAGCGATTTGGGCTCTTCTGAGAAACACCACTGTGCGTCCCCAGTGAAACCAGGGGACGCCTCAAGGACGACTCCCTTCGGCACCTGGAAGCTAGATGTTTACGTCCAGCCTGAAAAAGAAAACGATGGACGGCTGTCCCCGGGACAATGCTGGACGTTCGGGACCACCCCGAGTCACCAAGTACCAAACTTGGCACAGCGTGGGGAACGCTCTCCTGCACGGACGGCACCCCCCACCTGGAAAGCTTTCTTACCAGAAGGGGGCCCTCGTTCCCTTGTACTAGATAGCTAGACAGAATGTTCAGACAAACATGCTGTGTCATCAAGCCTGAAAGTGGGACCCTGATGGCAAAGTACGCCTTCTGCCCGCTTGCGAGCGACTTGTTTCTGCCTTCCAAGCTGCCTGAGCAGCGCTGGCGGCCCGACGTCTCTCCACTGCAGGGTAGTCGCTGTGGGCCAGCAAGGCTGCGTTCTCTCCAAGCCCATCCTGTGCTGGCAAGTGCCTTTCTAGGGACTCAGACCACTGCACTGCCGAGTCAGCTCCGGCCAAATGAAAGGTGACCTGCGGCCCCAAGATAGGGGCTAGTGTTTCACGTCAGCAGAGCTGGGGGTGCAGGGGTGCCATGAATCCTTGCGCCACGCTGGATGGCCTGCACTCTCCGATGCCTCCGGGGACACATAGGAGAGGCGGCCGTGCACCACTTTCGCATGGTGACTGCTCTGTGCCGGAGGAGCGGCCGCTGGCTTCTGAGGAACCTCAGGGGGAAGGAGGCCCATGGGAGCCACTCTTCACATTCCTAGCAAGGGCCACGTGTTGCTTGCTGGGGGCCGAGGTAGAGTGTCCCAGTCATAACAGAGACGCGTGGGAGCAGCGCTGCGCAGCCTCCCTGCAAGTCGATCGGCCTCACTGACTGAAACGGACCTGTGCTTCAGAAACACCCCGTGCTGACGCCTCAGTCCAGGGAAACACTCAGGACGGCCCTCTCGCAGAAGCGCGAGCTAGGCTGTGAGCGCAGCCTGAAGCAAGGTACATCTTTCACACTTAACACGGCTAGGTATGGGACAGAGCCTTGGTCACTGAGGCCCACCTCAGGTACTGCACTACCTATGCAGGGGATGCAGTGCAGGGGACCCTGTGTCCAAAAGTGTCTCCGAGGAAAGGCCCTGTTCCTCCCCGCTGTTTCCTTGAGGTAGTCAGAAACTACTGAGGAGAACTGTCTGAGCTCCCGTTTGAAACAGGGCGACCCCGCCCAAACGTAATTTCCCCCCCCCCCCCCGGGTGGATGAGATGCGGCTAGAAAGGTGCCTGAGGCACACTCCTGGGGCCCGTCTTTTCTATGCTCCGGAAGGCCTCAGGGAAGAAGTGCGCGTTTACTCGCATGAGGCTCGCTGGTCTCAGTTCTTTGCTGGGAGCGTCTCCAAGAGCACTCCGGAGATTGCCGGCGACAGAAAGGTGAGCCCTGGCCTCGAGTAAAAGTCCAGCGTTTTCCGGTAGTAAAGTGAAGCGTGCCGCCCTAGTGAGGAAGCAGGCGGTAAAGGAGAGCGTCAACTCTGTAAGGTATCGCAGGACTCATGGCGCACTCACGTTCGTGGTCACTTTTGTGAGAGGGCACTGTGTGCCGCCCAGCTCTTGTGTGGCGTTTGAGCCGCAGCAAGTGAATGCGTCCGTTTGCTTTAACTGCACGGATGTGGCAGCAGTAATGGCAAAGTGCTGCCCTCTTCGCTCGACACCTCCCGTTTGCTCAGCCTGCAAACGGCCTCAGGAACGCAGTTCTGAGCAGCCTTAACATTCCGTGCTGGTGCGCCCCAGGGAGCGATTTGGGCTCTTCTGAGAAACACCACTGTGCGTCCCCAGTGAAACCAGGGGACGCCTCAAGGACGGCTCCCTTCGGCACCTGGAAGCTAGATGTTTACGTCCAGCCTGAAAAAGAAAACGATGGACGGCTGTCCCCGGGACAATGCTGGACGTTCGGGACCACCCCGAGTCACCAAGTACCAAACTTGGCACAGCGTGGGGAACGCTCTCCTGCACGGACGGCACCCCCCACCTGGAAAGCTTTCGTACCAGAAGGGGGCCCTCGTTCCCTTGTACTAGATAGCTAGACAGAATGTTCAGACAAACATGCTGTGTCATCAAGCCTGAAAGTGGGACCCTGATGGCAAAGTACGCCTTCTGCCCGTTTGCGAGCGACTTGTTTCTGCCTTCCAAGCTGCCTGAGCAGCGCTGGCGGCCCGACGTCTCTCCACTGCAGGGTAGTCGCTGTGGGCCAGCAAGGCTGCGTTCTCTCCAAGCCCATCCTGTGCTGGCAAGTGCCTTTCTAGGGACTCAGACCACTGCACTGCCGAGTCAGCTCCGGCCAAATGAAAGGTGACCTGCGGCCCCAAGATAGGGGCTAGTGTTTCACGTCAGCAGAGCTGGGGGTGCAGGGGTGCCATGAATCCTTGCGCCACGCTGGATGGCCTGCACTCTCCGATGCCTCCGGGGACACATAGGAGAGGCGGCCGTGCACCACTTTCGCATGGTGACTGCTCTGTGCCGGAGGAGCGGCCGCTGGCTTCTGAGGAACCTCAGGGGGAAGGAGGCCCATGGGAGCCACTCTTCACATTCCTAGCAAGGGCCACGTGTTGCTTGCTGGGGGCCGAGGTAGAGTGTCCCAGTCATAACAGAGACGCGTGGGAGCAGCGCTGCGCAGCCTCCCTGCAAGTCGATCGGCCTCACTGACTGAAACGGACCTGTGCTTCAGAAACACCCCGTGCTGACGCCTCAGTCCAGGGAAACACTCAGGACGGCCCTCTCGCAGAAGCGCGAGCTAGGCTGTGAGCGCAGCCTGAAGCAAGGTACATCTTTCACACTTAACACGGCTAGGTATGGGACAGAGCCTTGGTCACTGAGGCCCACCTCAGGTACTGCACTACCTATGCAGGGGATGCAGTGCCGGGGACCCTGTGTCCAAAAGTGTCTCCGAGGAAAGGCCCTGTTCCTCCCCGCTGTTTCCTTGAGGTAGTCAGAAACTACTGAGGAGAACTGTCTGAGCTCCCGTTTGAAACAGGGCGACCCCGCCCAAACGTAATTTCCCCCTCCCCCCCCCCACCCCGGGTGGATGAGATGCGGCTAGAAAGGTGCCTGAGGCACACTCCTGGGGCCCGTCTTTTCTATGCTCCGGAAGGCCTCAGGGAAGAAGTGCGCGTTTACTCGCATGAGGCTCGCTGGTCTCAGTTCTTTGCTGGGAGCGTCTCCAAGAGCACTCCGGAGATTGCCGGCGACAGAAAGGTGAGCCCTGGCCTCGAGTAAAAGTCCAGCGTTTTCCGGTAGTAAAGTGAAGCGTGCCGCCCTAGTGAGGAAGCAGGCGGTAAAGGAGAGCGTCAACTCTGTAAGGTATCGCAGGACTCATGGCGCACTCACGTTCGTGGTCACTTTTGTGAGAGGGCACTGTGTGCCGCCCAGCTCTTGTGTGGCGTTTGAGCCGCAGCAAGTGAATGCGTCCGTTTGCTTTAACTGCACGGATGTGGCAGCAGTAATGGCAAAGTGCTGCCCTCTTCGCTCGACACCTCCCGTTTGCTCAGCCTGCAAACGGCCTCAGGAACGCAGTTCTGAGCAGCCTTAACATTCCGTGCTGGTGCGCCCCAGGGAGCGATTTGGGCTCTTCTGAGAAACACCACTGTGCGTCCCCAGTGAAACCAGGGGACGCCTCAAGGACGGCTCCCTTCGGCACCTGGAAGCTAGATGTTTACGTCCAGCCTGAAAAAGAAAACGATGGACGGCTGTCCCCGGGACAATGCTGGACGTTCGGGACCACCCCGAGTCACCAAGTACCAAACTTGGCACAGCGTGGGGAACGCTCTCCTGCACGGACGGCACCCCCCACCTGGAAAGCTTTCGTACCAGAAGGGGGCCCTCGTTCCCTTGTACTAGATAGCTAGACAGAATGTTCAGACAAACATGCTGTGTCATCAAGCCTGAAAGTGGGACCCTGATGGCAAAGTACGCCTTCTGCCCGTTTGCGAGCGACTTGTTTCTGCCTTCCAAGCTGCCTGAGCAGCGCTGGCGGCCCGACGTCTCTCCACTGCAGGGTAGTCGCTGTGGGCCAGCAAGGCTGCGTTCTCTCCAAGCCCATCCTGTGCTGGCAAGTGCCTTTCTAGGGACTCAGACCACTGCACTGCCGAGTCAGCTCCGGCCAAATGAAAGGTGACCTGCGGCCCCAAGATAGGGGCTAGTGTTTCACGTCAGCAGAGCTGGGGGTGCAGGGGTGCCATGAATCCTTGCGCCACGCTGGATGGCCTGCACTCTCCGATGCCTCCGGGGACACATAGGAGAGGCGGCCGTGCACCACTTTCGCATGGTGACTGCTCTGTGCCGGAGGAGCGGCCGCTGGCTTCTGAGGAACCTCAGGGGGAAGGAGGCCCATGGGAGCCACTCTTCACATTCCTAGCAAGGGCCACGTGTTGCTTGCTGGGGGCCGAGGTAGAGTGTCCCAGTCATAACAGAGACGCGTGGGAGCAGCGCTGCGCAGCCTCCCTGCAAGTCGATCGGCCTCACTGACTGAAACGGACCTGTGCTTCAGAAACACCCCGTGCTGACGCCTCAGTCCAGGGAAACACTCAGGACGGCCCTCTCGCAGAAGCGCGAGCTAGGCTGTGAGCGCAGCCTGAAGCAAGGTACATCTTTCACACTTAACACGGCTAGGTATGGGACAGAGCCTTGGTCACTGAGGCCCACCTCAGGTACTGCACTACCTATGCAGGGGATGCAGTGCAGGGGACCCTGTGTCCAAAAGTGTCTCCGAGGAAAGGCCCTGTTCCTCCCCGCTGTTTCCTTGAGGTAGTCAGAAACTACTGAGGAGAACTGTCTGAGCTCCCGTTTGAAACAGGGCGACCCCGCCCAAACGTAATTTCCCCCTCCCCCCCCCCCCCCCGGGTGGATGAGATGCGGCTAGAAAGGTGCCTGAGGCACACTCCTGGGGCCCGTCTTTTCTATGCTCCGGAAGGCCTCAGGGAAGAAGTGCGCGTTTACTCGCATGAGGCTCGCTGGTCTCAGTTCTTTGCTGGGAGCGTCTCCAAGAGCACTCCGGAGATTGCCGGCGACAGAAAGGTGAGCCCTGGCCTCGAGTAAAAGTCCAGCGTTTTCCGGTAGTAAAGTGAAGCGTGCCGCCCTAGTGAGGAAGCAGGCGGTAAAGGAGAGCGTCAACTCTGTAAGGTATCGCAGGACTCATGGCGCACTCACGTTCGTGGTCACTTTTGTGAGAGGGCACTGTGTGCCGCCCAGCTCTTGTGTGGCGTTTGAGCCGCAGCAAGTGAATGCGTCCGTTTGCTTTAACTGCACGGATGTGGCAGCAGTAATGGCAAAGTGCTGCCCTCTTCGCTCGACACCTCCCGTTTGCTCAGCCTGCAAACGGCCTCAGGAACGCAGTTCTGAGCAGCCTTAACATTCCGTGCTGGTGCGCCCCAGGGAGCGATTTGGGCTCTTCTGAGAAACACCACTGTGCGTCCCCAGTGAAACCAGGGGACGCCTCAAGGACGGCTCCCTTCGGCACCTGGAAGCTAGATGTTTACGTCCAGCCTGAAAAAGAAAACGATGGACGGCTGTCCCCGGGACAATGCTGGACGTTCGGGACCACCCCGAGTCACCAAGTACCAAACTTGGCACAGCGTGGGGAACGCTCTCCTGCACGGACGGCACCCCCCACCTGGAAAGCTTTCGTACCAGAAGGGGGCCCTCGTTCCCTTGTACTAGATAGCTAGACAGAATGTTCAGACAAACATGCTGTGTCATCAAGCCTGAAAGTGGGACCCTGATGGCAAAGTACGCCTTCTGCCCGTTTGCGAGCGACTTGTTTCTGCCTTCCAAGCTGCCTGAGCAGCGCTGGCGGCCCGACGTCTCTCCACTGCAGGGTAGTCGCTGTGGGCCAGCAAGGCTGCGTTCTCTCCAAGCCCATCCTGTGCTGGCAAGTGCCTTTCTAGGGACTCAGACCACTGCACTGCCGAGTCAGCTCCGGCCAAATGAAAGGTGACCTGCGGCCCCAAGATAGGGGCTAGTGTTTCACGTCAGCAGAGCTGGGGGTGCAGGGGTGCCATGAATCCTTGCGCCACGCTGGATGGCCTGCACTCTCCGATGCCTCCGGGGACACATAGGAGAGGCGGCCGTGCACCACTTTCGCATGGTGACTGCTCTGTGCCGGAGGAGCGGCCGCTGGCTTCTGAGGAACCTCAGGGGGAAGGAGGCCCATGGGAGCCACTCTTCACATTCCTAGCAAGGGCCACGTGTTGCTTGCTGGGGGCCGAGGTAGAGTGTCCCAGTCATAACAGAGACGCGTGGGAGCAGCGCTGCGCAGCCTCCCTGCAAGTCGATCGGCCTCACTGACTGAAACGGACCTGTGCTTCAGAAACACCCCGTGCTGACGCCTCAGTCCAGGGAAACACTCAGGACGGCCCTCTCGCAGAAGCGCGAGCTAGGCTGTGAGCGCAGCCTGAAGCAAGGTACATCTTTCACACTTAACACGGCTAGGTATGGGACAGAGCCTTGGTCACTGAGGCCCACCTCAGGTACTGCACTACCTATGCAGGGGATGCAGTGCAGGGGACCCTGTGTCCAAAAGTGTCTCCGAGGAAAGGCCCTGTTCCTCCCCGCTGTTTCCTTGAGGTAGTCAGAAACTACTGAGGAGAACTGTCTGAGCTCCCGTTTGAAACAGGGCGACCCCGCCCAAACGTAATTTCCCCCTCCCCCCCCCCCCCCCCCGGGTGGATGAGATGCGGCTAGAAAGGTGCCTGAGGCACACTCCTGGGGCCCGTCTTTTCTATGCTCCGGAAGGCCTCAGGGAAGAAGTGCGCGTTTACTCGCATGAGGCTCGCTGGTCTCAGTTCTTTGCTGGGAGCGTCTCCAAGAGCACTCCGGAGATTGCCGGCGACAGAAAGGTGAGCCCTGGCCTCGAGTAAAAGTCCAGCGTTTTCCGGTAGTAAAGTGAAGCGTGCCGCCCTAGTGAGGAAGCAGGCGGTAAAGGAGAGCGTCAACTCTGTAAGGTATCGCAGGACTCATGGCGCACTCACGTTCGTGGTCACTTTTGTGAGAGGGCACTGTGTGCCGCCCAGCTCTTGTGTGGCGTTTGAGCCGCAGCAAGTGAATGCGTCCGTTTGCTTTAACTGCACGGATGTGGCAGCAGTAATGGCAAAGTGCTGCCCTCTTCGCTCGACACCTCCCGTTTGCTCAGCCTGCAAACGGCCTCAGGAACGCAGTTCTGAGCAGCCTTAACATTCCGTGCTGGTGCGCCCCAGGGAGCGATTTGGGCTCTTCTGAGAAACACCACTGTGCGTCCCCAGTGAAACCAGGGGACGCCTCAAGGACGACTCCCTTCGGCACCTGGAAGCTAGATGTTTACGTCCAGCCTGAAAAAGAAAACGATGGACGGCTGTCCCCGGGACAATGCTGGACGTTCGGGACCACCCCGAGTCACCAAGTACCAAACTTGGCACAGCGTGGGGAACGCTCTCCTGCACGGACGGCACCCCCCACCTGGAAAGCTTTCGTACCAGAAGGGGGCCCTCGTTCCCTTGTACTAGATAGCTAGACAGAATGTTCAGACAAACATGCTGTGTCATCAAGCCTGAAAGTGGGACACTGATGGCAAAGTACGCCTTCTGCCCGTTTGCGAGCGACTTGTTTCTGCCTTCCAAGCTGCCTGAGCAGCGCTGGCGGCCCGACGTCTCTCCACTGCAGGGTAGTCGCTGTGGGCCAGCAAGGCTGCGTTCTCTCCAAGCCCATCCTGTGCTGGCAAGTGCCTTTCTAGGGACTCATACCACTGCACTGCCGAGTCAGCTCCGGCCAAATGAAAGGTGACCTGCGGCCCCAAGATAGGGGCTAGTGTTTCACGTCAGCAGAGCTGGGGGTGCAGGGGTGCCATGAATCCTTGCGCCACGCTGGATGGCCTGCACTCTCCGATGCCTCCGGGGACACATAGGAGAGGCGGCCGTGCACCACTTTCGCATGGTGACTGCTCTGTGCCGGAGGAGCGGCCGCTGGCTTCTGAGGAACCTCAGGGGGAAGGAGGCCCATGGGAGCCACTCTTCACATTCCTAGCAAGGGCCACGTGTTGCTTGCTGGGGGCCGAGGTAGAGTGTCCCAGTCATAACAGAGACGCGTGGGAGCAGCGCTGGGCAGCCTCCCTGCAAGTCGATCGGCCTCACTGACTGAAACGGACCTGTGCTTCAGAAACACCCCGTGCTGACGCCTCAGTCCAGGGAAACACTCAGGACGGCCCTCTCGCAGAAGCGCGAGCTAGGCTGTGAGCGCAGCCTGAAGCAAGGTACATCTTTCACACTTAACACGGCTAGGTATGGGACAGAGCCTTGGTCACTGAGGCCCACCTCAGGTACTGCACTACCTATGCAGGGGATGCAGTGCAGGGGACCCTGTGTCCAAAAGTGTCTCCGAGGAAAGGCCCTGTTCCTCCCCGCTGTTTCCTTGAGGTAGTCAGAAACTACTGAGGAGAACTGTCTGAGCTCCCGTTTGAAACAGGGCGACCCCGCCCAAACGTAATTTCCCCCTCCCCCCCCCCCCCCCCCGGGTGGATGAGATGCGGCTAGAAAGGTGCCTGAGGCACACTCCTGGGGCCCGTCTTTTCTATGCTCCGGAAGGCCTCAGGGAAGAAGTGCGCGTTTACTCGCATGAGGCTCGCTGGTCTCAGTTCTTTGCTGGGAGCGTCTCCAAGAGCACTCCGGAGATTGCCGGCGACAGAAAGGTGAGCCCTGGCCTCGAGTAAAAGTCCAGCGTTTTCCGGTAGTAAAGTCAAGCGTGCCGCCCTAGTGAGGAAGCAGGCGGTAAAGGAGAGCGTCAACTCTGTAAGGTATCGCAGGACTCATGGCGCACTCACGTTCGTGGTCACTTTTGTGAGAGGGCACTGTGTGCCGCCCAGCTCTTGTGTGGCGTTTGAGCCGCAGCAAGTGAATGCGTCCGTTTGCTTTAACTGCACGGATGTGGCAGCAGTAATGGCAAAGTGCTGCCCTCTTCGCTCGACACCTCCCGTTTGCTCAGCCTGCAAACGGCCTCAGGAACGCAGTTCTGAGCAGCCTTAACATTCCGTGCTGGTGCGCCCCAGGGAGCGATTTGGGCTCTTCTGAGAAACACCACTGTGCGTCCCCAGTGAAACCAGGGGACGCCTCAAGGACGACTCCCTTCGGCACCTGGAAGCTAGATGTTTACGTCCAGCCTGAAAAAGAAAACGATGGACGGCTGTCCCCGGGACAATGCTGGACGTTCGGGACCACCCCGAGTCACCAAGTACCAAACTTGGCACAGCGTGGGGAACGCTCTCCTGCACGGACGGCACCCCCCACCTGGAAAGCTTTCTTACCAGAAGGGGGCCCTCGTTCCCTTGTACTAGATAGCTAGACAGAATGTTCAGACAAACATGCTGTGTCATCAAGCCTGAAAGTGGGACACTGATGGCAAAGTACGCCTTCTGCCCGTTTGCGAGCGACTTGTTTCTGCCTTCCAAGCTGCCTGAGCAGCGCTGGCGGCCCGACGTCTCTCCACTGCAGGGTAGTCGCTGTGGGCCAGCAAGGCTGCGTTCTCTCCAAGCCCATCCTGTGCTGGCAAGTGCCTTTCTAGGGACTCATACCACTGCACTGCCGAGTCAGCTCCGGCCAAATGAAAGGTGACCTGCGGCCCCAAGATAGGGGCTAGTGTTTCACGTCAGCAGAGCTGGGGGTGCAGGGGTGCCATGAATCCTTGCGCCACGCTGGATGGCCTGCACTCTCCGATGCCTCCGGGGACACATAGGAGAGGCGGCCGTGCACCACTTTCGCATGGTGACTGCTCTGTGCCGGAGGAGCGGCCGCTGGCTTCTGAGGAACCTCAGGGGGAAGGAGGCCCATGGGAGCCACTCTTCACATTCCTAGCAAGGGCCACGTGTTGCTTGCTGGGGGCCGAGGTAGAGTGTCCCAGTCATAACAGAGACGCGTGGGAGCAGCGCTGGGCAGCCTCCCTGCAAGTCGATCGGCCTCACTGACTGAAACGGACCTGTGCTTCAGAAACACCCCGTGCTGACGCCTCAGTCCAGGGAAACACTCAGGACGGCCCTCTCGCAGAAGCGCGAGCTAGGCTGTGAGCGCAGCCTGAAGCAAGGTACATCTTTCACACTTAACACGGCTAGGTATGGGACAGAGCCTTGGTCACTGAGGCCCACCTCAGGTACTGCACTACCTATGCAGGGGATGCAGTGCAGGGGACCCTGTGTCCAAAAGTGTCTCCGAGGAAAGGCCCTGTTCCTCCCCGCTGTTTCCTTGAGGTAGTCAGAAACTACTGAGGAGAACTGTCTGAGCTCCCGTTTGAAACAGGGCGACCCCGCCCAAACGTAATTTCCCCCTCCCCCCCCCCCCCCCCCCGGGTGGATGAGATGCGGCTAGAAAGGTGCCTGAGGCACACTCCTGGGGCCCGTCTTTTCTATGCTCCGGAAGGCCTCAGGGAAGAAGTGCGCGTTTACTCGCATGAGGCTCGCTGGTCTCAGTTCTTTGCTGGGAGCGTCTCCAAGAGCACTCCGGAGATTGCCGGCGACAGAAAGGTGAGCCCTGGCCTCGAGTAAAAGTCCAGCGTTTTCCGGTAGTAAAGTGAAGCGTGCCGCCCTAGTGAGGAAGCAGGCGGTAAAGGAGAGCGTCAACTCTGTAAGGTATCGCAGGACTCATGGCGCACTCACGTTCGTGGTCACTTTTGTGAGAGGGCACTGTGTGCCGCCCAGCTCTTGTGTGGCGTTTGAGCCGCAGCAAGTGAATGCGTCCGTTTGCTTTAACTGCACGGATGTGGCAGCAGTAATGGCAAAGTGCTGCCCTCTTCGCTCGACACCTCCCGTTTGCTCAGCCTGCAAACGGCCTCAGGAACGCAGTTCTGAGCAGCCTTAACATTCCGTGCTGGTGCGCCCCAGGGAGCGATTTGGGCTCTTCTGAGAAACACCACTGTGCGTCCCCAGTGAAACCAGGGGACGCCTCAAGGACGACTCCCTTCGGCACCTGGAAGCTAGATGTTTACGTCCAGCCTGAAAAAGAAAACGATGGACGGCTGTCCCCGGGACAATGCTGGACGTTCGGGACCACCCCGAGTCACCAAGTACCAAACTTGGCACAGCGTGGGGAACGCTCTCCTGCACGGACGGCACCCCCCACCTGGAAAGCTTTCGTACCAGAAGGGGGCCCTCGTTCCCTTGTACTAGATAGCTAGACAGAATGTTCAGACAAACATGCTGTGTCATCAAGCCTGAAAGTGGGACACTGATGGCAAAGTACGCCTTCTGCCCGTTTGCGAGCGACTTGTTTCTGCCTTCCAAGCTGCCTGAGCAGCGCTGGCGGCCCGACGTCTCTCCACTGCAGGGTAGTCGCTGTGGGCCAGCAAGGCTGCGTTCTCTCCAAGCCCATCCTGTGCTGGCAAGTGCCTTTCTAGGGACTCATACCACTGCACTGCCGAGTCAGCTCCGGCCAAATGAAAGGTGACCTGCGGCCCCAAGATAGGGGCTAGTGTTTCACGTCAGCAGAGCTGGGGGTGCAGGGGTGCCATGAATCCTTGCGCCACGCTGGATGGCCTGCACTCTCCGATGCCTCCGGGGACACATAGGAGAGGCGGCCGTGCACCACTTTCGCATGGTGACTGCTCTGTGCCGGAGGAGCGGCCGCTGGCTTCTGAGGAACCTCAGGGGGAAGGAGGCCCATGGGAGCCACTCTTCACATTCCTAGCAAGGGCCACGTGTTGCTTGCTGGGGGCCGAGGTAGAGTGTCCCAGTCATAACAGAGACGCGTGGGAGCAGCGCTGCGCAGCCTCCCTGCAAGTCGATCGGCCTCACTGACTGAAACGGACCTGTGCTTCAGAAACACCCCGTGCTGACGCCTCAGTCCAGGGAAACACTCAGGACGGCCCTCTCGCAGAAGCGCGAGCTAGGCTGTGAGCGCAGCCTGAAGCAAGGTACATCTTTCACACTTAACACGGCTAGGTATGGGACAGAGCCTTGGTCACTGAGGCCCACCTCAGGTACTGCACTACCTATGCAGGGGATGCAGTGCAGGGGACCCTGTGTCCAAAAGTGTCTCCGAGGAAAGGCCCTGTTCCTCCCCGCTGTTTCCTTGAGGTAGTCAGAAACTACTGAGGAGAACTGTCTGAGCTCCCGTTTGAAACAGGGCGACCCCGCCCAAACGTAATTTCCCCCTCCCCCCCCCCCCACCCCGGGTGGATGAGATGCGGCTAGAAAGGTGCCTGAGGCACACTCCTGGGGCCCGTCTTTTCTATGCTCCGGAAGGCCTCAGGGAAGAAGTGCGCGTTTACTCGCATGAGGCTCGCTGGTCTCAGTTCTTTGCTGGGAGCGTCTCCAAGAGCACTCCGGAGATTGCCGGCGACAGAAAGGTGAGCCCTGGCCTCGAGTAAAAGTCCAGCGTTTTCCGGTAGTAAAGTGAAGCGTGCCGCCCTAGTGAGGAAGCAGGCGGTAAAGGAGAGCGTCAACTCTGTAAGGTATCGCAGGACTCATGGCGCACTCACGTTCGTGGTCACTTTTGTGAGAGGGCACTGTGTGCCGCCCAGCTCTTGTGTGGCGTTTGAGCCGCAGCAAGTGAATGCGTCCGTTTGCTTTAACTGCACGGATGTGGCAGCAGTAATGGCAAAGTGCTGCCCTCTTCGCTCGACACCTCCCGTTTGCTCAGCCTGCAAACGGCCTCAGGAACGCAGTTCTGAGCAGCCTTAACATTCCGTGCTGGTGCGCCCCAGGGAGCGATTTGGGCTCTTCTGAGAAACACCACTGTGCGTCCCCAGTGAAACCAGGGGACGCCTCAAGGACGACTCCCTTCGGCACCTGGAAGCTAGATGTTTACGTCCAGCCTGAAAAAGAAAACGATGGACGGCTGTCCCCGGGACAATGCTGGACGTTCGGGACCACCCCGAGTCACCAAGTACCAAACTTGGCACAGCGTGGGGAACGCTCTCCTGCACGGACGGCACCCCCCACCTGGAAAGCTTTCGTACCAGAAGGGGGCCCTCGTTCCCTTGTACTAGATAGCTAGACAGAATGTTCAGACAAACATGCTGTGTCATCAAGCCTGAAAGTGGGACACTGATGGCAAAGTACGCCTTCTGCCCGTTTGCGAGCGACTTGTTTCTGCCTTCCAAGCTGCCTGAGCAGCGCTGGCGGCCCGACGTCTCTCCACTGCAGGGTAGTCGCTGTGGGCCAGCAAGGCTGCGTTCTCTCCAAGCCCATCCTGTGCTGGCAAGTGCCTTTCTAGGGACTCATACCACTGCACTGCCGAGTCAGCTCCGGCCAAATGAAAGGTGACCTGCGGCCCCAAGATAGGGGCTAGTGTTTCACGTCAGCAGAGCTGGGGGTGCAGGGGTGCCATGAATCCTTGCGCCACGCTGGATGGCCTGCACTCTCCGATGCCTCCGGGGACACATAGGAGAGGCGGCCGTGCACCACTTTCGCATGGTGACTGCTCTGTGCCGGAGGAGCGGCCGCTGGCTTCTGAGGAACCTCAGGGGGAAGGAGGCCCATGGGAGCCACTCTTCACATTCCTAGCAAGGGCCACGTGTTGCTTGCTGGGGGCCGAGGTAGAGTGTCCCAGTCATAACAGAGACGCGTGGGAGCAGCGCTGCGCAGCCTCCCTGCAAGTCGATCGGCCTCACTGACTGAAACGGACCTGTGCTTCAGAAACACCCCGTGCTGACGCCTCAGTCCAGGGAAACACTCAGGACGGCCCTCTCGCAGAAGCGCGAGCTAGGCTGTGAGCGCAGCCTGAAGCAAGGTACATCTTTCACACTTAACACGGCTAGGTATGGGACAGAGCCTTGGTCACTGAGGCCCACCTCAGGTACTGCACTACCTATGCAGGGGATGCAGTGCAGGGGACCCTGTGTCCAAAAGTGTCTCCGAGGAAAGGCCCTGTTCCTCCCCGCTGTTTCCTTGAGGTAGTCAGAAACTACTGAGGAGAACTGTCTGAGCTCCCGTTTGAAACAGGGCGACCCCGCCCAAACGTAATTTCCCCCTCCCCCCCCCCCCCCACCCCGGGTGGATGAGATGCGGCTAGAAAGGTGCCTGAGGCACACTCCTGGGGCCCGTCTTTTCTATGCTCCGGAAGGCCTCAGGGAAGAAGTGCGCGTTTACTCGCATGAGGCTCGCTGGTCTCAGTTCTTTGCTGGGAGCGTCTCCAAGAGCACTCCGGAGATTGCCGGCGACAGAAAGGTGAGCCCTGGCCTCGAGTAAAAGTCCAGCGTTTTCCGGTAGTAAAGTGAAGCGTGCCGCCCTAGTGAGGAAGCAGGCG
Source organism: Mesoplodon bidens (assembly GCF_964165515.1). Lineage (NCBI taxonomy): Eukaryota > Metazoa > Chordata > Mammalia > Artiodactyla > Ziphiidae > Mesoplodon > Mesoplodon bidens. The sequence continues at coordinate 326,249 of NW_027671691.1, read as the reverse complement.
GTAAAGGAGAGCGTCAACTCTGTAAGGTATCGCAGGACTCATGGCGCACTCACGTTCGTGGTCACTTTTGTGAGAGGGCACTGTGTGCCGCCCAGCTCTTGTGTGGCGTTTGAGCCGCAGCAAGTGAATGCGTCCGTTTGCTTTAACTGCACGGATGTGGCAGCAGTAATGGCAAAGTGCTGCCCTCTTCGCTCGACACCTCCCGTTTGCTCAGCCTGCAAACGGCCTCAGGAACGCAGTTCTGAGCAGCCTTAACATTCCGTGCTGGTGCGCCCCAGGGAGCGATTTGGGCTCTTCTGAGAAACACCACTGTGCGTCCCCAGTGAAACCAGGGGACGCCTCAAGGACGACTCCCTTCGGCACCTGGAAGCTAGATGTTTACGTCCAGCCTGAAAAAGAAAACGATGGACGGCTGTCCCCGGGACAATGCTGGACGTTCGGGACCACCCCGAGTCACCAAGTACCAAACTTGGCACAGCGTGGGGAACGCTCTCCTGCACGGACGGCACCCCCCACCTGGAAAGCTTTCGTACCAGAAGGGGGCCCTCGTTCCCTTGTACTAGATAGCTAGACAGAATGTTCAGACAAACATGCTGTGTCATCAAGCCTGAAAGTGGGACACTGATGGCAAAGTACGCCTTCTGCCCGTTTGCGAGCGACTTGTTTCTGCCTTCCAAGCTGCCTGAGCAGCGCTGGCGGCCCGACGTCTCTCCACTGCAGGGTAGTCGCTGTGGGCCAGCAAGGCTGCGTTCTCTCCAAGCCCATCCTGTGCTGGCAAGTGCCTTTCTAGGGACTCATACCACTGCACTGCCGAGTCAGCTCCGGCCAAATGAAAGGTGACCTGCGGCCCCAAGATAGGGGCTAGTGTTTCACGTCAGCAGAGCTGGGGGTGCAGGGGTGCCATGAATCCTTGCGCCACGCTGGATGGCCTGCACTCTCCGATGCCTCCGGGGACACATAGGAGAGGCGGCCGTGCACCACTTTCGCATGGTGACTGCTCTGTGCCGGAGGAGCGGCCGCTGGCTTCTGAGGAACCTCAGGGGGAAGGAGGCCCATGGGAGCCACTCTTCACATTCCTAGCAAGGGCCACGTGTTGCTTGCTGGGGGCCGAGGTAGAGTGTCCCAGTCATAACAGAGACGCGTGGGAGCAGCGCTGGGCAGCCTCCCTGCAAGTCGATCGGCCTCACTGACTGAAACGGACCTGTGCTTCAGAAACACCCCGTGCTGACGCCTCAGTCCAGGGAAACACTCAGGACGGCCCTCTCGCAGAAGCGCGAGCTAGGCTGTGAGCGCAGCCTGAAGCAAGGTACATCTTTCACACTTAACACGGCTAGGTATGGGACAGAGCCTTGGTCACTGAGGCCCACCTCAGGTACTGCACTACCTATGCAGGGGATGCAGTGCAGGGGACCCTGTGTCCAAAAGTGTCTCCGAGGAAAGGCCCTGTTCCTCCCCGCTGTTTCCTTGAGGTAGTCAGAAACTACTGAGGAGAACTGTCTGAGCTCCCGTTTGAAACAGGGCGACCCCGCCCAAACGTAATTTCCCCCTCCCCCCCCCCACCCCGGGTGGATGAGATGCGGCTAGAAAGGTGCCTGAGGCACACTCCTGGGGCCCGTCTTTTCTATGCTCCGGAAGGCCTCAGGGAAGAAGTGCGCGTTTACTCGCATGAGGCTCGCTGGTCTCAGTTCTTTGCTGGGAGCGTCTCCAAGAGCACTCCGGAGATTGCCGGCGACAGAAAGGTGAGCCCTGGCCTCGAGTAAAAGTCCAGCGTTTTCCGGTAGTAAAGTGAAGCGTGCCGCCCTAGTGAGGAAGCAGGCGGTAAAGGAGAGCGTCAACTCTGTAAGGTATCGCAGGACTCATGGCGCACTCACGTTCGTGGTCACTTTTGTGAGAGGGCACTGTGTGCCGCCCAGCTCTTGTGTGGCGTTTGAGCCGCAGCAAGTGAATGCGTCCGTTTGCTTTAACTGCACGGATGTGGCAGCAGTAATGGCAAAGTGCTGCCCTCTTCGCTCGACACCTCCCGTTTGCTCAGCCTGCAAACGGCCTCAGGAACGCAGTTCTGAGCAGCCTTAACATTCCGTGCTGGTGCGCCCCAGGGAGCGATTTGGGCTCTTCTGAGAAACACCACTGTGCGTCCCCAGTGAAACCAGGGGACGCCTCAAGGACGACTCCCTTCGGCACCTGGAAGCTAGATGTTTACGTCCAGCCTGAAAAAGAAAACGATGGACGGCTGTCCCCGGGACAATGCTGGACGTTCGGGACCACCCCGAGTCACCAAGTACCAAACTTGGCACAGCGTGGGGAACGCTCTCCTGCACGGACGGCACCCCCCACCTGGAAAGCTTTCGTACCAGAAGGGGGCCCTCGTTCCCTTGTACTAGATAGCTAGACAGAATGTTCAGACAAACATGCTGTGTCATCAAGCCTGAAAGTGGGACACTGATGGCAAAGTACGCCTTCTGCCCGTTTGCGAGCGACTTGTTTCTGCCTTCCAAGCTGCCTGAGCAGCGCTGGCGGCCCGACGTCTCTCCACTGCAGGGTAGTCGCTGTGGGCCAGCAAGGCTGCGTTCTCTCCAAGCCCATCCTGTGCTGGCAAGTGCCTTTCTAGGGACTCATACCACTGCACTGCCGAGTCAGCTCCGGCCAAATGAAAGGTGACCTGCGGCCCCAAGATAGGGGCTAGTGTTTCACGTCAGCAGAGCTGGGGGTGCAGGGGTGCCATGAATCCTTGCGCCACGCTGGATGGCCTGCACTCTCCGATGCCTCCGGGGACACATAGGAGAGGCGGCCGTGCACCACTTTCGCATGGTGACTGCTCTGTGCCGGAGGAGCGGCCGGTGGCTTCTAAGGAACCTCAGGGGGAAGGAGGCCCATGGGAGCCACTCTTCACATTCCTAGCAAGGGCCACGTGTTGCTTGCTGGGGGCCGAGGTAGAGTGTCCCAGTCATAACAGAGACGCGTGGGAGCAGCGCTGCGCAGCCTCCCTGCAAGTCGATCGGCCTCACTGACTGAAACGGACCTGTGCTTCAGAAACACCCCGTGCTGACGCCTCAGTCCAGGGAAACACTCAGGACGGCCCTCTCGCAGAAGCGCGAGCTAGGCTGTGAGCGCAGCCTGAAGCAAGGTACATCTTTCACACTTAACACGGCTAGGTATGGGACAGAGCCTTGGTCACTGAGGCCCACCTCAGGTACTGCACTACCTATGCAGGGGATGCAGTGCAGGGGACCCTGTGTCCAAAAGTGTCTCCGAGGAAAGGCCCTGTTCCTCCCCGCTGTTTCCTTGAGGTAGTCAGAAACTACTGAGGAGAACTGTCTGAGCTCCCGTTTGAAACAGGGCGACCCCGCCCAAACGTAATTTCCCCCTCCCCCCCCCCCCCCGGGTGGATGAGATGCGGCTAGAAAGGTGCCTGAGGCACACTCCTGGGGCCCGTCTTTTCTATGCTCCGGAAGGCCTCAGGGAAGAAGTGCGCGTTTACTCGCATGAGGCTCGCTGGTCTCAGTTCTTTGCTGGGAGCGTCTCCAAGAGCACTCCGGAGATTGCCGGCGACAGAAAGGTGAGCCCTGGCCTCGAGTAAAAGTCCAGCGTTTTCCGGTAGTAAAGTGAAGCGTGCCGCCCTAGTGAGGAAGCAGGCGGTAAAGGAGAGCATCAACTCTGTAAGGTATCGCAGGACTCATGGCGCACTCACGTTCGTGGTCACTTTTGTGAGAGGGCACTGTGTGCCGCCCAGCTCTTGTGTGGCGTTTGAGCCGCAGCAAGTGAATGCGTCCGTTTGCTTTAACTGCACGGATGTGGCAGCAGTAATGGCAAAGTGCTGCCCTCTTCGCTCGACACCTCCCGTTTGCTCAGCCTGCAAACGGCCTCAGGAACGCAGTTCTGAGCAGCCTTAACATTCCGTGCTGGTGCGCCCCAGGGAGCGATTTGGGCTCTTCTGAGAAACACCACTGTGCGTCCCCAGTGAAACCAGGGGACGCCTCAAGGACGACTCCCTTCGGCACCTGGAAGCTAGATGTTTACGTCCAGCCTGAAAAAGAAAACGATGGACGGCTGTCCCCGGGACAATGCTGGACGTTCGGGACCACCCCGAGTCACCAAGTACCAAACTTGGCACAGCGTGGGGAACGCTCTCCTGCACGGACGGCACCCCCCACCTGGAAAGCTTTCGTACCAGAAGGGGGCCCTCGTTCCCTTGTACTAGATAGCTAGACAGAATGTTCAGACAAACATGCTGTGTCATCAAGCCTGAAAGTGGGACCCTGATGGCAAAGTACGCCTTCTGCCCGTTTGCGAGCGACTTGTTTCTGCCTTCCAAGCTGCCTGAGCAGCGCTGGCGGCCCGACGTCTCTCCACTGCAGGGTAGTCGCTGTGGGCCAGCAAGGCTGCGTTCTCTCCAAGCCCATCCTGTGCTGGCAAGTGCCTTTCTAGGGACTCAGACCACTGCACTGCCGAGTCAGCTCCGGCCAAATGAAAGGTGACCTGCGGCCCCAAGATAGGGGCTAGTGTTTCACGTCAGCAGAGCTGGGGGTGCAGGGGTGCCATGAATCCTTGCGCCACGCTGGATGGCCTGCACTCTCCGATGCCTCCGGGGACACATAGGAGAGGCGGCCGTGCACCACTTTCGCATGGTGACTGCTCTGTGCCGGAGGAGCGGCCGCTGGCTTCTGAGGAACCTCAGGGGGAAGGAGGCCCATGGGAGCCACTCTTCACATTCCTAGCAAGGGCCACGTGTTGCTTGCTGGGGGCCGAGGTAGAGTGTCCCAGTCATAACAGAGACGCGTGGGAGCAGCGCTGCGCAGCCTCCCTGCAAGTCGATCGGCCTCACTGACTGAAACGGACCTGTGCTTCAGAAACACCCCGTGCTGACGCCTCAGTCCAGGGAAACACTCAGGACGGCCCTCTCGCAGAAGCGCGAGCTAGGCTGTGAGCGCAGCCTGAAGCAAGGTACATCTTTCACACTTAACACGGCTAGGTATGGGACAGAGCCTTGGTCACTGAGGCCCACCTCAGGTACTGCACTACCTATGCAGGGGATGCAGTGCAGGGGACCCTGTGTCCAAAAGTGTCTCCGAGGAAAGGCCCTGTTCCTCCCCGCTGTTTCCTTGAGGTAGTCAGAAACTACTGAGGAGAACTGTCTGAGCTCCCGTTTGAAACAGGGCGACCCCGCCCAAACGTAATTTCCCCCTCCCCCCCCCCCCCCCCGGGTGGATGAGATGCGGCTAGAAAGGTGCCTGAGGCACACTCCTGGGGCCCGTCTTTTCTATGCTCCGGAAGGCCTCAGGGAAGAAGTGCGCGTTTACTCGCATGAGGCTCGCTGGTCTCAGTTCTTTGCTGGGAGCGTCTCCAAGAGCACTCCGGAGATTGCCGGCGACAGAAAGGTGAGCCCTGGCCTCGAGTAAAAGTCCAGCGTTTTCCGGTAGTAAAGTGAAGCGTGCCGCCCTAGTGAGGAAGCAGGCGGTAAAGGAGAGCGTCAACTCTGTAAGGTATCGCAGGACTCATGGCGCACTCACGTTCGTGGTCACTTTTGTGAGAGGGCACTGTGTGCCGCCCAGCTCTTGTGTGGCGTTTGAGCCGCAGCAAGTGAATGCGTCCGTTTGCTTTAACTGCACGGATGTGGCAGCAGTAATGGCAAAGTGCTGCCCTCTTCGCTCGACACCTCCCGTTTGCTCAGCCTGCAAACGGCCTCAGGAACGCAGTTCTGAGCAGCCTTAACATTCCGTGCTGGTGCGCCCCAGGGAGCGATTTGGGCTCTTCTGAGAAACACCACTGTGCGTCCCCAGTGAAACCAGGGGACGCCTCAAGGACGACTCCCTTCGGCACCTGGAAGCTAGATGTTTACGTCCAGCCTGAAAAAGAAAACGATGGACGGCTGTCCCCGGGACAATGCTGGACGTTCGGGACCACCCCGAGTCACCAAGTACCAAACTTGGCACAGCGTGGGGAACGCTCTCCTGCACGGACGGCAACCCCACCTGGAAAGCTTTCGTACCAGAAGGGGGCCCTCGTTCCCTTGTACTAGATAGCTAGACAGAATGTTCAGACAAACATGCTGTGTCATCAAGCCTGAAAGTGGGACCCTGATGGCAAAGTACGCCTTCTGCCCGTTTGCGAGCGACTTGTTTCTGCCTTCCAAGCTGCCTGAGCAGCAATGGCGGCCCGACGTCTCTCCACTGCAGGGTAGTCGCTGTGGGCCAGCAAGGCTGCGTTCTCTCCAAGCCCATCCTGTGCTGGCAAGTGCCTTTCTAGGGACTCAGACCACTGCACTGCCGAGTCAGCTCCGGCCAAATGAAAGGTGACCTGCGGCCCCAAGATAGGGGCTAGTGTTTCACGTCAGCAGAGCTGGGGGTGCAGGGGTGCCATGAATCCTTGCGCCACGCTGGATGGCCTGCACTCTCCGATGCCTCCGGGGACACATAGGAGAGGCGGCCGTGCACCACTTTCGCATGGTGACTGCTCTGTGCCGGAGGAGCGGCCGCTGGCTTCTGAGGAACCTCAGGGGGAAGGAGGCCCATGGGAGCCACTCTTCACATTCCTAGCAAGGGCCACGTGTTGCTTGCTGGGGGCCGAGGTAGAGTGTCCCAGTCATAACAGAGACGCGTGGGAGCAGCGCTGGGCAGCCTCCCTGCAAGTCGATCGGCCTCACTGACTGAAACGGACCTGTGCTTCAGAAACACCCCGTGCTGACGCCTCAGTCCAGGGAAACACTCAGGACGGCCCTCTCGCAGAAGCGCGAGCTAGGCTGTGAGCGCAGCCTGAAGCAAGGTACATCTTTCACACTTAACACGGCTAGGTATGGGACAGAGCCTTGGTCACTGAGGCCCACCTCAGGTACTGCACTACCTATGCAGGGGATGCAGTGCAGGGGACCCTGTGTCCAAAAGTGTCTCCGAGGAAAGGCCCTGTTCCTCCCCGCTGTTTCCTTGAGGTAGTCAGAAACTACTGAGGAGAACTGTCTGAGCTCCCGTTTGAAACAGGGCGACCCCGCCCAAACGTAATTTCCCCCTCCCCCCCCCCCACCCCGGGTGGATGAGATGCGGCTAGAAAGGTGCCTGAGGCACACTCCTGGGGCCCGTCTTTTCTATGCTCCGGAAGGCCTCAGGGAAGAAGTGCGCGTTTACTCGCATGAGGCTCGCTGGTCTCAGTTCTTTGCTGGGAGCGTCTCCAAGAGCACTCCGGAGATTGCCGGCGACAGAAAGGTGAGCCCTGGCCTCGAGTAAAAGTCCAGCGTTTTCCGGTAGTAAAGTCAAGCGTGCCGCCCTAGTGAGGAAGCAGGCGGTAAAGGAGAGCGTCAACTCTGTAAGGTATCGCAGGACTCATGGCGCACTCACGTTCGTGGTCACTTTTGTGAGAGGGCACTGTGTGCCGCCCAGCTCTTGTGTGGCGTTTGAGCCGCAGCAAGTGAATGCGTCCGTTTGCTTTAACTGCACGGATGTGGCAGCAGTAATGGCAAAGTGCTGCCCTCTTCGCTCGACACCTCCCGTTTGCTCAGCCTGCAAACGGCCTCAGGAACGCAGTTCTGAGCAGCCTTAACATTCCGTGCTGGTGCGCCCCAGGGAGCGATTTGGGCTCTTCTGAGAAACACCACTGTGCGTCCCCAGTGAAACCAGGGGACGCCTCAAGGACGACTCCCTTCGGCACCTGGAAGCTAGATGTTTACGTCCAGCCTGAAAAAGAAAACGATGGACGGCTGTCCCCGGGACAATGCTGGACGTTCGGGACCACCCCGAGTCACCAAGTACCAAACTTGGCACAGCGTGGGGAACGCTCTCCTGCACGGACGGCACCCCCCACCTGGAAAGCTTTCTTACCAGAAGGGGGCCCTCGTTCCCTTGTACTAGATAGCTAGACAGAATGTTCAGACAAACATGCTGTGTCATCAAGCCTGAAAGTGGGACACTGATGGCAAAGTACGCCTTCTGCCCGTTTGCGAGCGACTTGTTTCTGCCTTCCAAGCTGCCTGAGCAGCGCTGGCGGCCCGACGTCTCTCCACTGCAGGGTAGTCGCTGTGGGCCAGCAAGGCTGCGTTCTCTCCAAGCCCATCCTGTGCTGGCAAGTGCCTTTCTAGGGACTCAGACCACTGCACTGCCGAGTCAGCTCCGGCCAAATGAAAGGTGACCTGCGGCCCCAAGATAGGGGCTAGTGTTTCACGTCAGCAGAGCTGGGGGTGCAGGGGTGCCATGAATCCTTGCGCCACGCTGGATGGCCTGCACTCTCCGATGCCTCCGGGGACACATAGGAGAGGCGGCCGTGCACCACTTTCGCATGGTGACTGCTCTGTGCCGGAGGAGCGGCCGCTGGCTTCTGAGGAACCTCAGGGGGAAGGAGGCCCATGGGAGCCACTCTTCACATTCCTAGCAAGGGCCACGTGTTGCTTGCTGGGGGCCGAGGTAGAGTGTCCCAGTCATAACAGAGACGCGTGGGAGCAGCGCTGGGCAGCCTCCCTGCAAGTCGATCGGCCTCACTGACTGAAACGGACCTGTGCTTCAGAAACACCCCGTGCTGACGCCTCAGTCCAGGGAAACACTCAGGACGGCCCTCTCGCAGAAGCGCGAGCTAGGCTGTGAGCGCAGCCTGAAGCAAGGTACATCTTTCACACTTAACACGGCTAGGTATGGGACAGAGCCTTGGTCACTGAGGCCCACCTCAGGTACTGCACTACCTATGCAGGGGATGCAGTGCAGGGGACCCTGTGTCCAAAAGTGTCTCCGAGGAAAGGCCCTGTTCCTCCCCGCTGTTTCCTTGAGGTAGTCAGAAACTACTGAGGAGAACTGTCTGAGCTCCCGTTTGAAACAGGGCGACCCCGCCCAAACGTAATTTCCCCCTCCCCCCCCCCCACCCCGGGTGGATGAGATGCGGCTAGAAAGGTGCCTGAGGCACACTCCTGGGGCCCGTCTTTTCTATGCTCCGGAAGGCCTCAGGGAAGAAGTGCGCGTTTACTCGCATGAGGCTCGCTGGTCTCAGTTCTTTGCTGGGAGCGTCTCCAAGAGCACTCCGGAGATTGCCGGCGACAGAAAGGTGAGCCCTGGCCTCGAGTAAAAGTCCAGCGTTTTCCGGTAGTAAAGTGAAGCGTGCCGCCCTAGTGAGGAAGCAGGCGGTAAAGGAGAGCGTCAACTCTGTAAGGTATCGCAGGACTCATGGCGCACTCACGTTCGTGGTCACTTTTGTGAGAGGGCACTGTGTGCCGCCCAGCTCTTGTGTGGCGTTTGAGCCGCAGCAAGTGAATGCGTCCGTTTGCTTTAACTGCACGGATGTGGCAGCAGTAATGGCAAAGTGCTGCCCTCTTCGCTCGACACCTCCCGTTTGCTCAGCCTGCAAACGGCCTCAGGAACGCAGTTCTGAGCAGCCTTAACATTCCGTGCTGGTGCGCCCCAGGGAGCGATTTGGGCTCTTCTGAGAAACACCACTGTGCGTCCCCAGTGAAACCAGGGGACGCCTCAAGGACGACTCCCTTCGGCACCTGGAAGCTAGATGTTTACGTCCAGCCTGAAAAAGAAAACGATGGACGGCTGTCCCCGGGACAATGCTGGACGTTCGGGACCACCCCGAGTCACCAAGTACCAAACTTGGCACAGCGTGGGGAACGCTCTCCTGCACGGACGGCACCCCCCACCTGGAAAGCTTTCTTACCAGAAGGGGGCCCTCGTTCCCTTGTACTAGATAGCTAGACAGAATGTTCAGACAAACATGCTGTGTCATCAAGCCTGAAAGTGGGACACTGATGGCAAAGTACGCCTTCTGCCCGTTTGCGAGCGACTTGTTTCTGCCTTCCAAGCTGCCTGAGCAGCGCTGGCGGCCCGACGTCTCTCCACTGCAGGGTAGTCGCTGTGGGCCAGCAAGGCTGCGTTCTCTCCAAGCCCATCCTGTGCTGGCAAGTGCCTTTCTAGGGACTCATACCACTGCACTGCCGAGTCAGCTCCGGCCAAATGAAAGGTGACCTGCGGCCCCAAGATAGGGGCTAGTGTTTCACGTCAGCAGAGCTGGGGGTGCAGGGGTGCCATGAATCCTTGCGCCACGCTGGATGGCCTGCACTCTCCGATGCCTCCGGGGACACATAGGAGAGGCGGCCGTGCACCACTTTCGCATGGTGACTGCTCTGTGCCGGAGGAGCGGCCGGTGGCTTCTGAGGAACCTCAGGGGGAAGGAGGCCCATGGGAGCCACTCTTCACATTCCTAGCAAGGGCCACGTGTTGCTTGCTGGGGGCCGAGGTAGAGTGTCCCAGTCATAACAGAGACGCGTGGGAGCAGCGCTGCGCAGCCTCCCTGCAAGTCGATCGGCCTCACTGACTGAAACGGACCTGTGCTTCAGAAACACCCCGTGCTGACGCCTCAGTCCAGGGAAACACTCAGGACGGCCCTCTCGCAGAAGCGCGAGCTAGGCTGTGAGCGCAGCCTGAAGAAAGGTACATCTTTCACACTTAACACGGCTAGGTATGGGACAGAGCCTTGGTCACTGAGGCCCACCTCAGGTACTGCACTACCTATGCAGGGGATGCAGTGCAGGGGACCCTGTGTCCAAAAGTGTCTCCGAGGAAAGGCCCTGTTCCTCCCCGCTGTTTCCTTGAGGTAGTCAGAAACTACTGAGGAGAACTGTCTGAGCTCCCGTTTGAAACAGGGCGACCCCGCCCAAACGTAATTTCCCCCTCCCCCCCCCCCCCGGGTGGATGAGATGCGGCTAGAAAGGTGCCTGAGGCACACTCCTGGGGCCCGTCTTTTCTATGCTCCGGAAGGCCTCAGGGAAGAAGTGCGCGTTTACTCGCATGAGGCTCGCTGGTCTCAGTTCTTTGCTGGGAGCGTCTCCAAGAGCACTCCGGAGATTGCCGGCGACAGAAAGGTGAGCCCTGGCCTCGAGTAAAAGTCCAGCGTTTTCCGGTAGTAAAGTCAAGCGTGCCGCCCTAGTGAGGAAGCAGGCGGTAAAGGAGAGCGTCAACTCTGTAAGGTATCGCAGGACTCATGGCGCACTCACGTTCGTGGTCACTTTTGTGAGAGGGCACTGTGTGCCGCCCAGCTCTTGTGTGGCGTTTGAGCCGCAGCAAGTGAATGCGTCCGTTTGCTTTAACTGCACGGATGTGGCAGCAGTAATGGCAAAGTGCTGCCCTCTTCGCTCGACACCTCCCGTTTGCTCAGCCTGCAAACGGCCTCAGGAACGCAGTTCTGAGCAGCCTTAACATTCCGTGCTGGTGCGCCCCAGGGAGCGATTTGGGCTCTTCTGAGAAACACCACTGTGCGTCCCCAGTGAAACCAGGGGACGCCTCAAGGACGACTCCCTTCGGCACCTGGAAGCTAGATGTTTACGTCCAGCCTGAAAAAGAAAACGATGGACGGCTGTCCCCGGGACAATGCTGGACGTTCGGGACCACCCCGAGTCACCAAGTACCAAACTTGGCACAGCGTGGGGAACGCTCTCCTGCACGGACGGCACCCCCCACCTGGAAAGCTTTCGTACCAGAAGGGGGCCCTCGTTCCCTTGTACTAGATAGCTAGACAGAATGTTCAGACAAACATGCTGTGTCATCAAGCCTGAAAGTGGGACCCTGATGGCAAAGTACGCCTTCTGCCCGTTTGCGAGCGACTTGTTTCTGCCTTCCAAGCTGCCTGAGCAGCGCTGGCGGCCCGACGTCTCTCCACTGCAGGGTAGTCGCTGTGGGCCAGCAAGGCTGCGTTCTCTCCAAGCCCATCCTGTGCTGGCAAGTGCCTTTCTAGGGACTCAGACCACTGCACTGCCGAGTCAGCTCCGGCCAAATGAAAGGTGACCTGCGGCCCCAAGATAGGGGCTAGTGTTTCACGTCAGCAGAGCTGGGGGTGCAGGGGTGCCATGAATCCTTGCGCCACGCTGGATGGCCTGCACTCTCCGATGCCTCCGGGGACACATAGGAGAGGCGGCCGTGCACCACTTTCGCATGGTGACTGCTCTGTGCCGGAGGAGCGGCCGCTGGCTTCTGAGGAACCTCAGGGGGAAGGAGGCCCATGGGAGCCACTCTTCACATTCCTAGCAAGGGCCACGTGTTGCTTGCTGGGGGCCGAGGTAGAGTGTCCCAGTCATAACAGAGACGCGTGGGAGCAGCGCTGCGCAGCCTCCCTGCAAGTCGATCGGCCTCACTGACTGAAACGGACCTGTGCTTCAGAAACACCCCGTGCTGACGCCTCAGTCCAGGGAAACACTCAGGACGGCCCTCTCGCAGAAGCGCGAGCTAGGCTGTGAGCGCAGCCTGAAGCAAGGTACATCTTTCACACTTAACACGGCTAGGTATGGGACAGAGCCTTGGTCACTGAGGCCCACCTCAGGTACTGCACTACCTATGCAGGGGATGCAGTGCCGGGGACCCTGTGTCCAAAAGTGTCTCCGAGGAAAGGCCCTGTTCCTCCCCGCTGCTTCCTTGAGGTAGTCAGAAACTACTGAGGAGAACTGTCTGAGCTCCCGTTTGAAACAGGGCGACCCCGCCCAAACGTAATTTCCCCCTCCCCCCCCCCCCCACCCCGGGTGGATGAGATGCGGCTAGAAAGGTGCCTGAGGCACACTCCTGGGGCCCGTCTTTTCTATGCTCCGGAAGGCCTCAGGGAAGAAGTGCGCGTTTACTCGCATGAGGCTCGCTGGTCTCAGTTCTTTGCTGGGAGCGTCTCCAAGAGCACTCCGGAGATTGCCGGCGACAGAAAGGTGAGCCCTGGCCTCGAGTAAAAGTCCAGCGTTTTCCGGTAGTAAAGTCAAGCGTGCCGCCCTAGTGAGGAAGCAGGCGGTAAAGGAGAGCGTCAACTCTGTAAGGTATCGCAGGACTCATGGCGCACTCACGTTCGTGGTCACTTTTGTGAGAGGGCACTGTGTGCCGCCCAGCTCTTGTGTGGCGTTTGAGCCGCAGCAAGTGAATGCGTCCGTTTGCTTTAACTGCACGGATGTGGCAGCAGTAATGGCAAAGTGCTGCCCTCTTCGCTCGACACCTCCCGTTTGCTCAGCCTGCAAACGGCCTCAGGAACGCAGTTCTGAGCAGCCTTAACATTCCGTGCTGGTGCGCCCCAGGGAGCGATTTGGGCTCTTCTGAGAAACACCACTGTGCGTCCCCAGTGAAACCAGGGGACGCCTCAAGGACGACTCCCTTCGGCACCTGGAAGCTAGATGTTTACGTCCAGCCTGAAAAAGAAAACGATGGACGGCTGTCCCCGGGACAATGCTGGACGTTCGGGACCACCCCGAGTCACCAAGTACCAAACTTGGCACAGCGTGGGGAACGCTCTCCTGCACGGACGGCACCCCCCACCTGGAAAGCTTTCTTACCAGAAGGGGGCCCTCGTTCCCTTGTACTAGATAGCTAGACAGAATGTTCAGACAAACATGCTGTGTCATCAAGCCTGAAAGTGGGACACTGATGGCAAAGTACGCCTTCTGCCCGTTTGCGAGCGACTTGTTTCTGCCTTCCAAGCTGCCTGAGCAGCGCTGGCGGCCCGACGTCTCTCCACTGCAGGGTAGTCGCTGTGGGCCAGCAAGGCTGCGTTCTCTCCAAGCCCATCCTGTGCTGGCAAGTGCCTTTCTAGGGACTCATACCACTGCACTGCCGAGTCAGCTCCGGCCAAATGAAAGGTGACCTGCGGCCCCAAGATAGGGGCTAGTGTTTCACGTCAGCAGAGCTGGGGGTGCAGGGGTGCCATGAATCCTTGCGCCACGCTGGATGGCCTGCACTCTCCGATGCCTCCGGGGACACATAGGAGAGGCGGCCGTGCACCACTTTCGCATGGTGACTGCTCTGTGCCGGAGGAGCGGCCGGTGGCTTCTGAGGAACCTCAGGGGGAAGGAGGCCCATGGGAGCCACTCTTCACATTCCTAGCAAGGGCCACGTGTTGCTTGCTGGGGGCCGAGGTAGAGTGTCCCAGTCATAACAGAGACGCGTGGGAGCAGCGCTGCGCAGCCTCCCTGCAAGTCGATCGGCCTCACTGACTGAAACGGACCTGTGCTTCAGAAACACCCCGTGCTGACGCCTCAGTCCAGGGAAACACTCAGGACGGCCCTCTCGCAGAAGCGCGAGCTAGGCTGTGAGCGCAGCCTGAAGAAAGGTACATCTTTCACACTTAACACGGCTAGGTATGGGACAGAGCCTTGGTCACTGAGGCCCACCTCAGGTACTGCACTACCTATGCAGGGGATGCAGTGCAGGGGACCCTGTGTCCAAAAGTGTCTCCGAGGAAAGGCCCTGTTCCTCCCCGCTGTTTCCTTGAGGTAGTCAGAAACTACTGAGGAGAACTGTCTGAGCTCCCGTTTGAAACAGGGCGACCCCGCCCAAACGTAATTTCCCCCTCCCCCCCCCCCCCGGGTGGATGAGATGCGGCTAGAAAGGTGCCTGAGGCACACTCCTGGGGCCCGTCTTTTCTATGCTCCGGAAGGCCTCAGGGAAGAAGTGCGCGTTTACTCGCATGAGGCTCGCTGGTCTCAGTTCTTTGCTGGGAGCGTCTCCAAGAGCACTCCGGAGATTGCCGGCGACAGAAAGGTGAGCCCTGGCCTCGAGTAAAAGTCCAGCGTTTTCCGGTAGTAAAGTCAAGCGTGCCGCCCTAGTGAGGAAGCAGGCGGTAAAGGAGAGCGTCAACTCTGTAAGGTATCGCAGGACTCATGGCGCACTCACGTTCGTGGTCACTTTTGTGAGAGGGCACTGTGTGCCGCCCAGCTCTTGTGTGGCGTTTGAGCCGCAGCAAGTGAATGCGTCCGTTTGCTTTAACTGCACGGATGTGGCAGCAGTAATGGCAAAGTGCTGCCCTCTTCGCTCGACACCTCCCGTTTGCTCAGCCTGCAAACGGCCTCAGGAACGCAGTTCTGAGCAGCCTTAACATTCCGTGCTGGTGCGCCCCAGGGAGCGATTTGGGCTCTTCTGAGAAACACCACTGTGCGTCCCCAGTGAAACCAGGGGACGCCTCAAGGACGACTCCCTTCGGCACCTGGAAGCTAGATGTTTACGTCCAGCCTGAAAAAGAAAACGATGGACGGCTGTCCCCGGGACAATGCTGGACGTTCGGGACCACCCCGAGTCACCAAGTACCAAACTTGGCACAGCGTGGGGAACGCTCTCCTGCACGGACGGCACCCCCCACCTGGAAAGCTTTCTTACCAGAAGGGGGCCCTCGTTCCCTTGTACTAGATAGCTAGACAGAATGTTCAGACAAACATGCTGTGTCATCAAGCCTGAAAGTGGGACACTGATGGCAAAGTACGCCTTCTGCCCGCTTGCGAGCGACTTGTTTCTGCCTTCCAAGCTGCCTGAGCAGCGCTGGCGGCCCGACGTCTCTCCACTGCAGGGTAGTCGCTGTGGGCCAGCAAGGCTGCGTTCTCTCCAAGCCCATCCAGTGCTGGCAAGTGCCTTTCTAGGGACTCATACCACTGCACTGCCGAGTCAGCTCCGGCCAAATGAAAGGTGACCTGCGGCCCCAAGATAGGGGCTAGTGTTTCACGTCAGCAGAGCTGGGGGTGCAGGGGTGCCATGAATCCTTGCGCCACGCTGGATGGCCTGCACTCTCCGATGCCTCCGGGGACACATAGGAGAGGCGGCCGTGCACCACTTTCGCATGGTGACTGCTCTGTGCCGGAGGAGCGGCCGCTGGCTTCTGAGGAACCTCAGGGGGAAGGAGGCCCATGGGAGCCACTCTTCACATTCCTAGCAAGGGCCACGTGTTGCTTGCTGGGGGCCGAGGTAGAGTGTCCCAGTCATAACAGAGACGCGTGGGAGCAGCGCTGCGCAGCCTCCCTGCAAGTCGATCGGCCTCACTGACTGAAACGGACCTGTGCTTCAGAAACACCCCGTGCTGACGCCTCAGGCCAGGGAAACACTCAGGACGGCCCTCTCGCAGAAGCGCGAGCTAGGCTGTGAGCGCAGCCTGAAGAAAGGTACATCTTTCACACTTAACACGGCTAGGTATGGGACAGAGCCTTGGTCACTGAGGCCCACCTCAGGTACTGCACTACCTATGCAGGGGATGCAGTGCAGGGGACCCTGTGTCCAAAAGTGTCTCCGAGGAAAGGCCCTGTTCCTCCCCGCTGTTTCCTTGAGGTAGTCAGAAACTACTGAGGAGAACTGTCTGAGCTCCCGTTTGAAACAGGGCGACCCCGCCCAAACGTAATTTCCCCCTCCCCCCCCCCCCCCCCGGGTGGATGAGATGCGGCTAGAAAGGTGCCTGAGGCACACTCCTGGGGCCCGTCTTTTCTATGCTCCGGAAGGCCTCAGGGAAGAAGTGCGCGTTTACTCGCATGAGGCTCGCTGGTCTCAGTTCTTTGCTGGGAGCGTCTCCAAGAGCACTCCGGAGATTGCCGGCGACAGAAAGGTGAGCCCTGGCCTCGAGTAAAAGTCCAGCGTTTTCCGGTAGTAAAGTCAAGCGTGCCGCCCTAGTGAGGAAGCAGGCGGTAAAGGAGAGCGTCAACTCTGTAAGGTATCGCAGGACTCATGGCGCACTCACGTTCGTTGTCACTTTTGTGAGAGGGCACTGTGTGCCGCCCAGCTCTTGTGTGGCGTTTGAGCCGCAGCAAGTGAATGCGTCCGTTTGCTTTAACTGCACGGATGTGGCAGCAGTAATGGCAAAGTGCTGCCCTCTTCGCTCGACACCTCCCGTTTGCTCAGCCTGCAAACGGCCTCAGGAACGCAGTTCTGAGCAGCCTTAACATTCCGTGCTGGTGCGCCCCAGGGAGCGATTTGGGCTCTTCTGAGAAACACCACTGTGCGTCCCCAGTGAAACCAGGGGACGCCTCAAGGACGACTCCCTTCGGCACCTGGAAGCTAGATGTTTACGTCCAGCCTGAAAAAGAAAACGATGGACGGCTGTCCCCGGGACAATGCTGGACGTTCGGGACCACCCCGAGTCACCAAGTACCAAACTTGGCACAGCGTGGGGAACGCTCTCCTGCACGGACGGCACCCCCCACCTGGAAAGCTTTCGTACCAGAAGGGGGCCCTCGTTCCCTTGTACTAGATAGCTAGACAGAATGTTCAGACAAACATGCTGTGTCATCAAGCCTGAAAGTGGGACACTGATGGCAAAGTACGCCTTCTGCCCGTTTGCGAGCGACTTGTTTCTGCCTTCCAAGCTGCCTGAGCAGCGCTGGCGGCCCGACGTCTCTCCACTGCAGGGTAGTCGCTGTGGGCCAGCAAGGCTGCGTTCTCTCCAAGCCCATCCTGTGCTGGCAAGTGCCTTTCTAGGGACTCAGACCACTGCACTGCCGAGTCAGCTCCGGCCAAATGAAAGGTGACCTGCGGCCCCAAGATAGGGGCTAGTGTTTCACGTCAGCAGAGCTGGGGGTGCAGGGGTGCCATGAATCCTTGCGCCACGCTGGATGGCCTGCACTCTCTGATGCCTCCGGGGACACATAGGAGAGGCGGCCGTGCACCACTTTCGCATGGTGACTGCTCTGTGCCGGAGGAGCGGCCGCTGGCTTCTGAGGAACCTCAGGGGGAAGGAGGCCCATGGGAGCCACTCTTCACATTCCTAGCAAGGGCCACGTGTTGCTTGCTGGGGGCCGAGGTAGAGTGTCCCAGTCATAACAGAGACGCGTGGGAGCAGCGCTGCGCAGCCTCCCTGCAAGTCGATCGGCCTCACTGACTGAAACGGACCTGTGCTTCAGAAACACCCCGTGCTGACGCCTCAGTCCAGGGAAACACTCAGGACGGCCCTCTCGCAGAAGCGCGAGCTAGGCTGTGAGCGCAGCCTGAAGCAAGGTACATCTTTCACACTTAACACGGCTAGGTATGGGACAGAGACTTGGTCACTGAGGCCCACCTCAGGTACTGCACTACCTATGCAGGGGATGCAGTGCAGGGGACCCTGTGTCCAAAAGTGTCTCCGAGGAAAGGCCCTGTTCCTCCCCGCTGTTTCCTTGAGGTAGTCAGAAACTACTGAGGAGAACTGTCTGAGCTCCCGTTTGAAACAGGGCGACCCCGCCCAAACGTAATTTCCCCCTCCCCCCCCCCCCCCCGGGTGGATGAGATGCGGCTAGAAAGGTGCCTGAGGCACACTCCTGGGGCCCGTCTTTTCTATGCTCCGGAAGGCCTCAGGGAAGAAGTGCGCGTTTACTCGCATGAGGCTCGCTGGTCTCAGTTCTTTGCTGGGAGCGTCTCCAAGAGCACTCCGGAGATTGCCGGCGACAGAAAGGTGAGCCCTGGCCTCGAGTAAAAGTCCAGCGTTTTCCGGTAGTAAAGTCAAGCGTGCCGCCCTAGTGAGGAAGCAGGCGGTAAAGGAGAGCGTCAACTCTGTAAGGTATCGCAGGACTCATGGCGCACTCACGTTCGTGGTCACTTTTGTGAGAGGGCACTGTGTGCCGCCCAGCTCTTGTGTGGCGTTTGAGCCGCAGCAAGTGAATGCGTCCGTTTGCTTTAACTGCACGGATGTGGCAGCAGTAATGGCAAAGTGCTGCCCTCTTCGCTCGACACCTCCCGTTTGCTCAGCCTGCAAACGGCCTCAGGAACGCAGTTCTGAGCAGCCTTAACATTCCGTGCTGGTGCGCCCCAGGGAGCGATTTGGGCTCTTCTGAGAAACACCACTGTGCGTCCCCAGTGAAACCAGGGGACGCCTCAAGGACGACTCCCTTCGGCACCTGGAAGCTAGATGTTTACGTCCAGCCTGAAAAAGAAAACGATGGACGGCTGTCCCCGGGACAATGCTGGACGTTCGGGACCACCCCGAGTCACCAAGTACCAAACTTGGCACAGCGTGGGGAACGCTCTCCTGCACGGACGGCACCCCCTACCTGGAAAGCTTTCTTACCAGAAGGGGGCCCTCGTTCCCTTGTACTAGATAGCTAGACAGAATGTTCAGACAAACATGCTGTGTCATCAAGCCTGAAAGTGGGACACTGATGGCAAAGTACGCCTTCTGCCCGTTTGCGAGCGACTTGTTTCTGCCTTCCAAGCTGCCTGAGCAGCGCTGGCGGCCCGACGTCTCTCCACTGCAGGGTAGTCGCTGTGGGCCAGCAAGGCTGCGTTCTCTCCAAGCCCATCCTGTGCTGGCAAGTGCCTTTCTAGGGACTCATACCACTGCACTGCCGAGTCAGCTCCGGCCAAATGAAAGGTGACCTGCGGCCCCAAGATAGGGGCTAGTGTTTCACGTCAGCAGAGCTGGGGGTGCAGGGGTGCCATGAATCCTTGCGCCACGCTGGATGGCCTGCACTCTCCGATGCCTCCGGGGACACATAGGAGAGGCGGCCGTGCACCACTTTCGCATGGTGACTGCTCTGTGCCGGAGGAGCGGCCGCTGGCTTCTGAGGAACCTCAGGGGGAAGGAGGCCCATGGGAGCCACTCTTCACATTCCTAGCAAGGGCCACGTGTTGCTTGCTGGGGGCCGAGGTAGAGTGTCCCAGTCATAACAGAGACGCGAGGGAGCAGCGCTGCGCAGCCTCCCTGCAAGTCGATCGGCCTCACTGACTGAAACGGACCTGTGCTTCAGAAACACCCCGTGCTGACGACTCAGTCCAGGGAAACACTCAGGACGGCCCTCTCGCAGAAGCGCGAGCTAGGCTGTGAGCGCAGCCTGAAGCAAGGTACATCTTTCACACTTAACACGGCTAGGTATGGGACAGAGCCTTGGTCACTGAGGCCCACCTCAGGTACTGCACTACCTATGCAGGGGATGCAGTGCAGGGGACCCTGTGTCCAAAAGTGTCTCCGAGGAAAGGCCCTGTTCCTCCCCGCTGTTTCCTTGAGGTAGTCGGAAACTACTGAGGAGAACTGTCTGAGCTCCCGTTTGAAACAGGGCGACCCCGCCCAAACGTAATTTCCCCCTCCCCCCCCCCCCCCCGGGTGGATGAGATGCGGCTAGAAAGGTGCCTGAGGCACACTCCTGGGGCCCGTCTTTTCTATGCTCCGGAAGGCCTCAGGGAAGAAGTGCGCGTTTACTCGCATGAGGCTCGCTGGTCTCAGTTCTTTGCTGGGAGCGTCTCCAAGAGCACTCCGGAGATTGCCGGCGACAGAAAGGTGAGCCCTGGCCTCGAGTAAAAGTCCAGCGTTTTCCGGTAGTAAAGTCAAGCGTGCCGCCCTAGTGAGGAAGCAGGCGGTAAAGGAGAGCGTCAACTCTGTAAGGTATCGCAGGACTCATGGCGCACTCACGTTCGTGGTCACTTTTGTGAGAGGGCACTGTGTGCCGCCCAGCTCTTGTGTGGCGTTTGAGCCGCAGCAAGTGAATGCGTCCGTTTGCTTTAACTGCACGGATGTGGCAGCAGTAATGGCAAAGTGCTGCCCTCTTCGCTCGACACCTCCCGTTTGCTCAGCCTGCAAACGGCCTCAGGAACGCAGTTCTGAGCAGCCTTAACATTCCGTGCTGGTGCGCCCCAGGGAGCGATTTGGGCTCTTCTGAGAAACACCACTGTGCGTCCCCAGTGAAACCAGGGGACGCCTCAAGGACGACTCCCTTCGGCACCTGGAAGCTAGATGTTTACGTCCAGCCTGAAAAAGAAAACGATGGACGGCTGTCCCCGGGACAATGCTGGACGTTCGGGACCACCCCGAGTCACCAAGTACCAAACTTGGCACAGCGTGGGGAACGCTCTCCTGCACGGACGGCACCCCCCACCTGGAAAGCTTTCTTACCAGAAGGGGGCCCTCGTTCCCTTGTACTAGATAGCTAGACAGAATGTTCAGACAAACATGCTGTGTCATCAAGCCTGAAAGTGGGACACTGATGGCAAAGTACGCCTTCTGCCCGCTTGCGAGCGACTTGTTTCTGCCTTCCAAGCTGCCTGAGCAGCGCTGGCGGCCCGACGTCTCTCCACTGCAGGGTAGTCGCTGTGGGCCAGCAAGGCTGCGTTCTCTCCAAGCCCATCCAGTGCTGGCAAGTGCCTTTCTAGGGACTCATACCACTGCACTGCCGAGTCAGCTCCGGCCAAATGAAAGGTGACCTGCGGCCCCAAGATAGGGGCTAGTGTTTCACGTCAGCAGAGCTGCGGGTGCAGGGGTGCCATGAATCCATGCGCCACGCTGGATGGCCTGAACTCTCCGATGCCTCCGGGGACACATAGGAGAGGCGGCTGTGCACCACTTTCGCATGGTGACTGCTCTGTGCCGGAGGAGCGGCCGGTGGCTTCTGAGGAACCTCAGGGGGAAGGAGGCCCATGGGAGCCACTCTTCACATTCCTAGCAAGGGCCACGTGTTGCTTGCTGGGGGCCGAGGTAGAGTGTCCCAGTCATAACAGAGACGCGAGGGAGCAGCGCTGCGCAGCCTCCCTGCAAGTCGATCGGCCTCACTGACTGAAACGGACCTGTGCTTCAGAAACACCCCGTGCTGACGACTCAGTCCAGGGAAACACTCAGGACGGCCCTCTCGCAGAAGCGCGAGCTAGGCTGTGAGCGCAGCCTGAAGAAAGGTACATCTTTCACACTTAACACGGCTAGGTATGGGACAGAGCCTTGGTCACTGAGGCCCACCTCAGGTACTGCACTACCTATGCAGGGGATGCAGTGCAGGGGACCCTGTGTCCAAAAGTGTCTCCGAGGAAAGGCCCTGTTCCTCCCCGCTGTTTCCTTGAGGTAGTCAGAAACTACTGAGGAGAACTGTCTGAGCTCCCGTTTGAAACAGGGCGACCCCGCCCAAACGTAATTTCCCCCTCCCCCCCCCCCCCGGGTGGATGAGATGCAGCTAGAAAGGTGCCTGAGGCACACTCCTGGGGCCCGTCTTTTCTATGCTCCGGAAGGCCTCAGGGAAGAAGTGCGCGTTTACTCGCATGAGGCTCGCTGGTCTCAGTTCTTTGCTGGGAGCGTCTCCAAGAGCACTCCGGAGATTGCCGGCGACAGAAAGGTGAGCCCTGGCCTCGAGTAAAAGTCCAGCGTTTTCCGGTAGTAAAGTGAAGCGTGCCGCCCTAGTGAGGAAGCAGGCGGTAAAGGAGAGCGTCAACTCTGTAAGGTATCGCAGGACTCATGGCGCACTCACGTTCGTGGTCACTTTTGTGAGAGGGCACTGTGTGCCGCCCAGCTCTTGTGTGGCGTTTGAGCCGCAGCAAGTGAATGCGTCCGTTTGCTTTAACTGCACGGATGTGGCAGCAGTAATGGCAAAGTGCTGCCCTCTTCGCTCGACACCTCCCGTTTGCTCAGCCTGCAAACGGCCTCAGGAACGCAGTTCTGAGCAGCCTTAACATTCCGTGCTGGTGCGCCCCAGGGAGCGATTTGGGCTCTTCTGAGAAACACCACTGTGCGTCCCCAGTGAAACCAGGGGACGCCTCAAGGACGACTCCCTTCGGCACCTGGAAGCTAGATGTTTACGTCCAGCCTGAAAAAGAAAACGATGGACGGCTGTCCCCGGGACAATGCTGGACGTTCGGGACCACCCCGAGTCACCAAGTACCAAACTTGGCACAGCGTGGGGAACGCTCTCCTGCACGGACGGCACCCCCCACCTGGAAAGCTTTCTTACCAGAAGGGGGCCCTCGTTCCCTTGTACTAGATAGCTAGACAGAATGTTCAGACAAACATGCTGTGTCATCAAGCCTGAAAGTGGGACACTGATGGCAAAGTACGCCTTCTGCCCGCTTGCGAGCGACTTGTTTCTGCCTTCCAAGCTGCCTGAGCAGCGCTGGCGGCCCGACGTCTCTCCACTGCAGGGTAGTCGCTGTGGGCCAGCAAGGCTGCGTTCTCTCCAAGCCCATCCTGTGCTGGCAAGTGCCTTTCTAGGGACTCATACCACTGCACTGCCGAGTCAGCTCCGGCCAAATGAAAGGTGACCTGCGGCCCCAAGATAGGGGCTAGTGTTTCACGTCAGCAGAGCTGGGGGTGCAGGGGTGCCATGAATCCTTGCGCCACGCTGGATGGCCTGCACTCTCCGATGCCTCCGGGGACACATAGGAGAGGCGGCCGTGCACCACTTTCGCATGGTGACTGCTCTGTGCCGGAGGAGCGGCCGCTGGCTTCTGAGGAACCTCAGGGGGAAGGAGGCCCATGGGAGCCACTCTTCACATTCCTAGCAAGGGCCACGTGTTGCTTGCTGGGGGCCGAGGTAGAGTGTCCCAGTCATAACAGAGACGCGTGGGAGCAGCGCTGCGCAGCCTCCCTGCAAGTCGATCGGCCTCACTGACTGAAACGGACCTGTGCTTCAGAAACACCCCGTGCTGACGCCTCAGTCCAGGGAAACACTCAGGACGGCCCTCTCGCAGAAGCGCGAGCTAGGCTGTGAGCGCAGCCTGAAGCAAGGTACATCTTTCACACTTAACACGGCTAGGTATGGGACAGAGCCTTGGTCACTGAGGCCCACCTCAGGTACTGCACTACCTATGCAGGGGATGCAGTGCAGGGGACCCTGTGTCCAAAAGTGTCTCCGAGGAAAGGCCCTGTTCCTCCCCGCTGTTTCCTTGAGGTAGTCGGAAACTACTGAGGAGAACTGTCTGAGCTCCCGTTTGAAACAGGGCGACCCCGCCCAAACGTAATTTCCCCCTCCCCCCCCCCCCCGGGTGGATGAGATGCGGCTAGAAAGGTGCCTGAGGCACACTCCTGGGGCCCGTCTTTTCTATGCTCCGGAAGGCCTCAGGGAAGAAGTGCGCGTTTACTCGCATGAGGCTCGCTGGTCTCAGTTCTTTGCTGGGAGCGTCTCCAAGAGCACTCCGGAGATTGCCGGCGACAGAAGGGTGAGCCCTGGCCTCGAGTAAAAGTCCAGCGTTTTCCGGTAGTAAAGTGAAGCGTGCCGCCCTAGTGAGGAAGCAGGCGGTAAAGGAGAGCGTCAACTCTGTAAGGTATCGCAGGACTCATGGCGCACTCACGTTCGTGGTCACTTTTGTGAGAGGGCACTGTGTGCCGCCCAGCTCTTGTGTGGCGTTTGAGCCGCAGCAAGTGAATGCGTCCGTTTGCTTTAACTGCACGGATGTGGCAGCAGTAATGGCAAAGTGCTGCCCTCTTCGCTCGACACCTCCCATTTGCTCAGCCTGCAAACGGCCTCAGGAACGCAGTTCTGAGCAGCCTTAACATTCCGTGCTGGTGCGCCCCAGGGAGCGATTTGGGCTCTTCTGAGAAACACCACTGTGCGTCCCCAGTGAAACCAGGGGACGCCTCAAGGACGACTCCCTTCGGCACCTGGAAGCTAGATGTTTACGTCCAGCCTGAAAAAGAAAACGATGGACGGCTGTCCCCGGGACAATGCTGGACGTTCGGGACCACCCCGAGTCACCAAGTACCAAACTTGGCACAGCGTGGGGAACGCTCTCCTGCACGGACGGCACCCCCCACCTGGAAAGCTTTCTTACCAGAAGGGGGCCCTCGTTCCCTTGTACTAGATAGCTAGACAGAATGTTCAGACAAACATGCTGTGTCATCAAGCCTGAAAGTGGGACACTGATGGCAAAGTACGCCTTCTGCCCGTTTGCGAGCGACTTGTTTCTGCCTTCCAAGCTGCCTGAGCAGCGCTGGCGGCCCGACGTCTCTCCACTGCAGGGTAGTCGCTGTGGGCCAGCAAGGCTGCGTTCTCTCCAAGCCCATCCTGTGCTGGCAAGTGCCTTTCTAGGGACTCATACCACTGCACTGCCGAGTCAGCTCCGGCCAAATGAAAGGTGACCTGCGGCCCCAAGATAGGGGCTAGTGTTTCACGTCAGCAGAGCTGGGGGTGCAGGGGTGCCATGAATCCTTGCGCCACGCTGGATGGCCTGCACTCTCCGATGCCTCCGGGGACACATAGGAGAGGCGGCCGTGCACCACTTTCGCATGGTGACTGCTCTGTGCCGGAGGAGCGGCCGCTGGCTTCTGAGGAACCTCAGGGGGAAGGAGGCCCATGGGAGCCACTCTTCACATTCCTAGCAAGGGCCACGTGTTGCTTGCTGGGGGCCGAGGTAGAGTGTCCCAGTCATAACAGAGACGCGTGGGAGCAGCGCTGCGCAGCCTCCCTGCAAGTCGATCGGCCTCACTGACTGAAACGGACCTGTGCTTCAGAAACACCCCGTGCTGACGCCTCAGTCCAGGGAAACACTCAGGACGGCCCTCTCGCAGAAGCGCGAGCTAGGCTGTGAGCGCAGCCTGAAGCAAGGTACATCTTTCACACTTAACACGGCTAGGTATGGGACAGAGCCTTGGTCACTGAGGCCCACCTCAGGTACTGCACTACCTATGCAGGGGATGCAGTGCAGGGGACCCTGTGTCCAAAAGTGTCTCCGAGGAAAGGCCCTGTTCCTCCCCGCTGTTTCCTTGAGGTAGTCGGAAACTACTGAGGAGAACTGTCTGAGCTCCCGTTTGAAACAGGGCGACCCCGCCCAAACGTAATTTCCCCCTCCCCCCCCCCCCCCCGGGTGGATGAGATGCGGCTAGAAAGGTGCCTGAGGCACACTCCTGGGGCCCGTCTTTTCTATGCTCCGGAAGGCCTCAGGGAAGAAGTGCGCGTTTACTCGCATGAGGCTCGCTGGTCTCAGTTCTTTGCTGGGAGCGTCTCCAAGAGCACTCCGGAGATTGCCGGCGACAGAAGGGTGAGCCCTGGCCTCGAGTAAAAGTCCAGCGTTTTCCGGTAGTAAAGTGAAGCGTGCCGCCCTAGTGAGGAAGCAGGCGGTAAAGGAGAGCGTCAACTCTGTAAGGTATCGCAGGACTCATGGCGCACTCACGTTCGTTGTCACTTTTGTGAGAGGGCACTGTGTGCCGCCCAGCTCTTGTGTGGCGTTTGAGCCGCAGCAAGTGAATGCGTCCGTTTGCTTTAACTGCACGGATGTGGCAGCAGTAATGGCAAAGTGCTGCCCTCTTCGCTCGACACCTCCCGTTTGCTCAGCCTGCAAACGGCCTCAGGAACGCAGTTCTGAGCAGCCTTAACATTCCGTGCTGGTGCGCCCCAGGGAGCGATTTGGGCTCTTCTGAGAAACACCACTGTGCGTCCCCAGTGAAACCAGGGGACGCCTCAAGGACGACTCCCTTCGGCACCTGGAAGCTAGATGTTTACGTCCAGCCTGAAAAAGAAAACGATGGACGGCTGTCCCCGGGACAATGCTGGACGTTCGGGACCACCCCGAGTCACCAAGTACCAAACTTGGCACAGCGTGGGGAACGCTCTCCTGCACGGACCGCACCCCCCACCTGGAAAGCTTTCTTACCAGAAGGGGGCCCTCGTTCCCTTGTACTAGATAGCTAGACAGAATGTTCAGACAAACATGCTGTGTCATCAAGCCTGAAAGTGGGACACTGATGGCAAAGTACGCCTTCTGCCCGCTTGCGAGCGACTTGTTTCTGCCTTCCAAGCTGCCTGAGCAGCGCTGGCGGCCCGACGTCTCTCCACTGCAGGGTAGTCGCTGTGGGCCAGCAAGGCTGCGTTCTCTCCAAGCCCATCCTGTGCTGGCAAATGCCTTTCTAGGGACTCATACCACTGCACTGCCGAGTCAGCTCCGGCCAAATGAAAGGTGACCTGCGGCCCCAAGATAGGGGCTAGTGTTTCACGTCAGCAGAGCTGCGGGTGCAGGGGTGCCATGAATCCATGCGCCACGCTGGATGGCCTGAACTCTCCGATGCCTACGGGGACACATTGGAGAGGCGGCCGTGCACCACTTTCGCATGGTGACTGCTCTGTGCCGGAGGAGCGGCCGGTGGCTTCTGAGGAACCTCAGGGGGAAGGAGGCCCATGGGAGCCACTCTTCACATTCCTAGCAAGGGCCACGTGTTGCTTGCTGGGGGCCGAGGTAGAGTGTCCCAGTCATAACAGAGACGCGTGGGAGCAGCGCTGGGCAGCCTCCCTGCAAGTCGATCGGCCTCACTGACTGAAACGGACCTGTGCTTCAGAAACACCCCGTGCTGACGCCTCAGTCCAGGGAAACACTCAGGACGGCCCTCTCGCAGAAGCGCGAGCTAGGCTGTGAGCGCAGCCTGAAGAAAGGTACATCTTTCACACTTAACACGGCTAGGTATGGGACAGAGCCTTGGTCACTGAGGCCCACCTCAGGTACTGCACTACCTATGCAGGGGATGCAGTGCAGGGGACCCTGTGTCCAAAAGTGTCTCCGAGGAAAGGCCCTGTTCCTCCCCGCTGTTTCCTTGAGGTAGTCAGAAACTACTGAGGAGAACTGTCTGAGCTCCCGTTTGAAACAGGGCGACCCCGCCCAAACGTAATTTCCCCCTCCCCCCCCCCCCCGGGTGGATGAGATGCAGCTAGAAAGGTGCCTGAGGCACACTCCTGGGGCCCGTCTTTTCTATGCTCCGGAAGGCCTCAGGGAAGAAGTGCGAGTTTACTCGCATGAGGCTCGCTGGTCTCAGTTCTTTGCTGGGAGCGTCTCCAAGAGCACTCCGGAGATTGCCGGCGACAGAAGGGTGAGCCCTGGCCTCGAGTAAAAGTCCAGCGTTTTCCGGTAGTAAAGTGAAGCGTGCCGCCCTAGTGAGGAAGCAGGCGGTAAAGGAGAGCGTCAACTCTGTAAGGTATCGCAGGACTCATGGCGCACTCACGTTCGTTGTCACTTTTGTG
This sequence comes from Mesoplodon bidens, assembly GCF_964165515.1. Taxonomy (NCBI): domain Eukaryota; kingdom Metazoa; phylum Chordata; class Mammalia; order Artiodactyla; family Ziphiidae; genus Mesoplodon; species Mesoplodon bidens. The sequence continues at coordinate 298,912 of NW_027671691.1, read as the reverse complement.
AGAGGGCACTGTGTGCCGCCCAGCTCTTGTGTGGCGTTTGAGCCGCAGCAAGTGAATGCGTCCGTTTGCTTTAACTGCACGGATGTGGCAGCAGTAATGGCAAAGTGCTGCCCTCTTCGCTCGACACCTCCCGTTTGCTCAGCCTGCAAACGGCCTCAGGAACGCAGTTCTGAGCAGCCTTAACATTCCGTGCTGGTGCGCCCCAGGGAGAGATTTGGGCTCTTCTGAGAAACACCACTGTGCGTCCCCAGTGAAACCAGGGGACGCCTCAAGGACGACTCCCTTCGGCACCTGGAAGCTAGATGTTTACGTCCAGCCTGAAAAAGAAAACGATGGACGGCTGTCCCCGGGACAATGCTGGACGTTCGGGACCACCCCGAGTCACCAAGTACCAAACTTGGCACAGCGTGGGGAACGCTCTCCTGCACGGACGGCACCCCCCACCTGGAAAGCTTTCTTACCAGAAGGGGGCCCTCGTTCCCTTGTACTAGATAGCTAGACAGAATGTTCAGACAAACATGCTGTGTCATCAAGCCTGAAAGTGGGACACTGATGGCAAAGTACGCCTTCTGCCCGCTTGCGAGCGACTTGTTTCTGCCTTCCAAGCTGCCTGAGCAGCGCTGGCGGCCCGACGTCTCTCCACTGCAGGGTAGTCGCTGTGGGCCAGCAAGGCTGCGTTCTCTCCAAGCCCATCCTGTGCTGGCAAATGCCTTTCTAGGGACTCATACCACTGCACTGCCGAGTCAGCTCCGGCCAAATGAAAGGTGACCTGCGGCCCCAAGATAGGGGCTAGTGTTTCACGTCAGCAGAGCTGCGGGTGCAGGGGTGCCATGAATCCATGCGCCACGCTGGATGGCCTGAACTCTCCGATGCCTCCGGGGACACATAGGAGAGGCGGCTGTGCACCACTTTCGCATGGTGACTGCTCTGTGCCGGAGGAGCGGCCGGTGGCTTCTGAGGAACCTCAGGGGGAAGGAGGCCCATGGGAGCCACTCTTCACATTCCTAGCAAGGGCCACGTGTTGCTTGCTGGGGGCCGAGGTAGAGTGTCCCAGTCATAACAGAGACGCGAGGGAGCAGCGCTGCGCAGCCTCCCTGCAAGTCGATCGGCCTCACTGACTGAAACGGACCTGTGCTTCAGAAACACCCCGTGCTGACGCCTCAGTCCAGGGAAACACTCAGGACGGCCCTCTCGCAGAAGCGCGAGCTAGGCTGTGAGCGCAGCCTGAAGCAAGGTACATCTTTCACACTTAACACGGCTAGGTATGGGACAGAGCCTTGGTCACTGAGGCCCACCTCAGGTACTGCACTACCTATGCAGGGGATGCAGTGCAGGGGACCCTGTGTCCAAAAGTGTCTCCGAGGAAAGGCCCTGTTCCTCCCCGCTGTTTCCTTGAGGTAGTCAGAAACTACTGAGGAGAACTGTCTGAGCTCCCGTTTGAAACAGGGCGACCCCGCCCAAACGTAATTTCCCCCTCCCCCCCCCCCCCGGGTGGATGAGATGCAGCTAGAAAGGTGCCTGAGGCACACTCCTGGGGCCCGTCTTTTCTATGCTCCGGAAGGCCTCAGGGAAGAAGTGCGAGTTTACTCGCATGAGGCTCGCTGGTCTCAGTTCTTTGCTGGGAGCGTCTCCAAGAGCACTCCGGAGATTGCCGGCGACAGAAGGGTGAGCCCTGGCCTCGAGTAAAAGTCCAGCGTTTTCCGGTAGTAAAGTGAAGCGTGCCGCCCTAGTGAGGAAGCAGGCGGTAAAGGAGAGCGTCAACTCTGTAAGGTATCGCAGGACTCATGGCGCACTCACGTTCGTGGTCACTTTTGTGAGAGGGCACTGTGTGCCGCCCAGCTCTTGTGTGGCGTTTGAGCCGCAGCAAGTGAATGCGTCCGTTTGCTTTAACTGCACGGATGTGGCAGCAGTAATGGCAAAGTGCTGCCCTCTTCGCTCGACACCTCCCGTTTGCTCAGCCTGCAAACGGCCTCAGGAACGCAGTTCTGAGCAGCCTTAACATTCCGTGCTGGTGCGCCCCAGGGAGAGATTTGGGCTCTTCTGAGAAACACCACTGTGCGTCCCCAGTGAAACCAGGGGACGCCTCAAGGACGACTCCCTTCGGCACCTGGAAGCTAGATGTTTACGTCCAGCCTGAAAAAGAAAACGATGGACGGCTGTCCCCGGGACAATGCTGGACGTTCGGGACCACCCCGAGTCACCAAGTACCAAACTTGGCACAGCGTGGGGAACGCTCTCCTGCACGGACGGCACCCCCCACCTGGAAAGCTTTCTTACCAGAAGGGGGCCCTCGTTCCCTTGTACTAGATAGCTAGACAGAATGTTCAGACAAACATGCTGTGTCATCAAGCCTGAAAGTGGGACACTGATGGCAAAGTACGCCTTCTGCCCGCTTGCGAGCGACTTGTTTCTGCCTTCCAAGCTGCCTGAGCAGCGCTGGCGGCCCGACGTCTCTCCACTGCAGGGTAGTCGCTGTGGGCCAGCAAGGCTGCGTTCTCTCCAAGCCCATCCTGTGCTGGCAAATGCCTTTCTAGGGACTCATACCACTGCACTGCCGAGTCAGCTCCGGCCAAATGAAAGGTGACCTGCGGCCCCAAGATAGGGGCTAGTGTTTCACGTCAGCAGAGCTGCGGGTGCAGGGGTGCCATGAATCCATGCGCCACGCTGGATGGCCTGAACTCTCCGATGCCTCCGGGGACACATAGGAGAGGCGGCTGTGCACCACTTTCGCATGGTGACTGCTCTGTGCCGGAGGAGCGGCCGGTGGCTTCTGAGGAACCTCAGGGGGAAGGAGGCCCATGGGAGCCACTCTTCACATTCCTAGCAAGGGCCACGTGTTGCTTGCTGGGGGCCGAGGTAGAGTGTCCCAGTCATAACAGAGACGCGAGGGAGCAGCGCTGCGCAGCCTCCCTGCAAGTCGATCGGCCTCACTGACTGAAACGGACCTGTGCTTCAGAAACACCCCGTGCTGACGCCTCAGTCCAGGGAAACACTCAGGACGGCCCTCTCGCAGAAGCGCGAGCTAGGCTGTGAGCGCAGCCTGAAGCAAGGTACATCTTTCACACTTAACACGGCTAGGTATGGGACAGAGCCTTGGTCACTGAGGCCCACCTCAGGTACTGCACTACCTATGCAGGGGATGCAGTGCAGGGGACCCTGTGTCCAAAAGTGTCTCCGAGGAAAGGCCTTGTTCCTCCCCGCTGTTTCCTTGAGGTAGTCAGAAACTACTGAGGAGAACTGTCTGAGCTCCCGTTTGAAACAGGGCGACCCCGCCCAAACGTAATTTCCCCCTCCCCCCCCCCCCCCCCCCGGGTGGATGAGATGCGGCTAGAAAGGTGCCTGAGGCACACTCCTGGGGCCCGTCTTTTCTATGCTCCGGAAGGCCTCAGGGAAGAAGTGCGCGTTTACTCGCATGAGGCTCGCTGGTCTCAGTTCTTTGCTGGGAGCGTCTCCAAGAGCACTCCGGAGATTGCCGGCGACAGAAAGGTGAGCCCTGGCCTCGAGTAAAAGTCCAGCGTTTTCCGGTAGTAAAGTCAAGCGTGCCGCCCTAGTGAGGAAGCAGGCGGTAAAGGAGAGCGTCAACTCTGTAAGGTATCGCAGGACTCATGGCGCACTCACGTTCGTGGTCACTTTTGTGAGAGGGCACTGTGTGCCGCCCAGCTCTTGTGTGGCGTTTGAGCCGCAGCAAGTGAATGCGTCCGTTTGCTTTAACTGCACGGATGTGGCAGCAGTAATGGCAAAGTGCTGCCCTCTTCGCTCGACACCTCCCGTTTGCTCAGCCTGCAAACGGCCTCAGGAACGCAGTTCTGAGCAGCCTTAACATTCCGTGCTGGTGCGCCCCAGGGAGAGATTTGGGCTCTTCTGAGAAACACCACTGTGCGTCCCCAGTGAAACCAGGGGACGCCTCAAGGACGACTCCCTTCGGCACCTGGAAGCTAGATGTTTACGTCCAGCCTGAAAAAGAAAACGATGGACGGCTGTCCCCGGGACAATGCTGGACGTTCGGGACCACCCCGAGTCACCAAGTACCAAACTTGGCACAGCGTGGGGAACGCTCTCCTGCACGGACCGCACCCCCCACCTGGAAAGCTTTCTTACCAGAAGGGGGCCCTCGTTCCCTTGTACTAGATAGCTAGACAGAATGTTCAGACAAACATGCTGTGTCATCAAGCCTGAAAGTGGGACACTGATGGCAAAGTACGCCTTCTGCCCGTTTGCGAGCGACTTGTTTCTGCCTTCCAAGCTGCCTGAGCAGCGCTGGCGGCCCGACGTCTCTCCACTGCAGGGTAGTCGCTGTGGGCCAGCAAGGCTGCGTTCTCTCCAAGCCCATCCTGTGCTGGCAAGTGCCTTTCTAGGGACTCATACCACTGCACTGCCGAGTCAGCTCCGGCCAAATGAAAGGTGACCTGCGGCCCCAAGATAGGGGCTAGTGTTTCACGTCAGCAGAGCTGGGGGTGCAGGGGTGCCATGAATCCTTGCGCCACGCTGGATGGCCTGCACTCTCCGATGCCTCCGGGGACACATAGGAGAGGCGGCCGTGCACCACTTTCGCATGGTGACTGCTCTGTGCCGGAGGAGCGGCCGCTGGCTTCTGAGGAACCTCAGGGGGAAGGAGGCCCATGGGAGCCACTCTTCACATTCCTAGCAAGGGCCACGTGTTGCTTGCTGGGGGCCGAGGTAGAGTGTCCCAGTCATAACAGAGACGCGTGGAGGCAGCGCTGCGCAGCCTCCCTGCAAGTCGATCGGCCTCACTGACTGAAACGGACCTGTGCTTCAGAAACACCCCGTGCTGACGCCTCAGTCCAGGGAAACACTCAGGACGGCCCTCTCGCAGAAGCGCGAGCTAGGCTGTGAGCGCAGCCTGAAGCAAGGTACATCTTTCACACTTAACACGGCTAGGTATGGGACAGAGCCTTGGTCACTGAGGCCCACCTCAGGTACTGCACTACCTATGCAGGGGATGCAGTGCAGGGGACCCTGTGTCCAAAAGTGTCTCCGAGGAAAGGCCCTGTTCCTCCCCGCTGTTTCCTTGAGGTAGTCGGAAACTACTGAGGAGAACTGTCTGAGCTCCCGTTTGAAACAGGGCGACCCCGCCCAAACGTAATTTCCCCCTCCCCCCCCCCCCCCCGGGTGGATGAGATGCGGCTAGAAAGGTGCCTGAGGCACACTCCTGGGGCCCGTCTTTTCTATGCTCCGGAAGGCCTCAGGGAAGAAGTGCGCGTTTACTCGCATGAGGCTCGCTGGTCTCAGTTCTTTGCTGGGAGCGTCTCCAAGAGCACTCCGGAGATTGCCGGCGACAGAAGGGTGAGCCCTGGCCTCGAGTAAAAGTCCAGCGTTTTCCGGTAGTAAAGTGAAGCGTGCCGCCCTAGTGAGGAAGCAGGCGGTAAAGGAGAGCGTCAACTCTGTAAGGTATCGCAGGACTCATGGCGCACTCACGTTCGTTGTCACTTTTGTGAGAGGGCACTGTGTGCCGCCCAGCTCTTGTGTGGCGTTTGAGCCGCAGCAAGTGAATGCGTCCGTTTGCTTTAACTGCACGGATGTGGCAGCAGTAATGGCAAAGTGCTGCCCTCTTCGCTCGACACCTCCCGTTTGCTCAGCCTGCAAACGGCCTCAGGAACGCAGTTCTGAGCAGCCTTAACATTCCGTGCTGGTGCGCCCCAGGGAGCGATTTGGGCTCTTCTGAGAAACACCACTGTGCGTCCCCAGTGAAACCAGGGGACGCCTCAAGGACGACTCCCTTCGGCACCTGGAAGCTAGATGTTTACGTCCAGCCTGAAAAAGAAAACGATGGACGGCTGTCCCCGGGACAATGCTGGACGTTCGGGACCACCCCGAGTCACCAAGTACCAAACTTGGCACAGCGTGGGGAACGCTCTCCTGCACGGACCGCACCCCCCACCTGGAAAGCTTTCTTACCAGAAGGGGGCCCTCGTTCCCTTGTACTAGATAGCTAGACAGAATGTTCAGACAAACATGCTGTGTCATCAAGCCTGAAAGTGGGACACTGATGGCAAAGTACGCCTTCTGCCCGCTTGCGAGCGACTTGTTTCTGCCTTCCAAGCTGCCTGAGCAGCGCTGGCGGCCCGACGTCTCTCCACTGCAGGGTAGTCGCTGTGGGCCAGCAAGGCTGCGTTCTCTCCAAGCCCATCCTGTGCTGGCAAATGCCTTTCTAGGGACTCATACCACTGCACTGCCGAGTCAGCTCCGGCCAAATGAAAGGTGACCTGCGGCCCCAAGATAGGGGCTAGTGTTTCACGTCAGCAGAGCTGCGGGTGCAGGGGTGCCATGAATCCATGCGCCACGCTGGATGGCCTGAACTCTCCGATGCCTACGGGGACACATTGGAGAGGCGGCCGTGCACCACTTTCGCATGGTGACTGCTCTGTGCCGGAGGAGCGGCCGCTGGCTTCTGAGGAACCTCAGGGGGAAGGAGGCCCATGGGAGCCACTCTTCACATTCCTAGCAAGGGCCACGTGTTGCTTGCTGGGGGCCGAGGTAGAGTGTCCCAGTCATAACAGAGACGCGTGGGAGCAGCGCTGGGCAGCCTCCCTGCAAGTCGATCGGCCTCACTGACTGAAACGGACCTGTGCTTCAGAAACACCCCGTGCTGACGCCTCAGTCCAGGGAAACACTCAGGACGGCCCTCTCGCAGAAGCGCGAGCTAGGCTGTGAGCGCAGCCTGAAGAAAGGTACATCTTTCACACTTAACACGGCTAGGTATGGGACAGAGCCTTGGTCACTGAGGCCCACCTCAGGTACTGCACTACCTATGCAGGGGATGCAGTGCAGGGGACCCTGTGTCCAAAAGTGTCTCCGAGGAAAGGCCCTGTTCCTCCCCGCTGTTTCCTTGAGGTAGTCAGAAACTACTGAGGAGAACTGTCTGAGCTCCCGTTTGAAACAGGGCGACCCCGCCCAAACGTAATTTCCCCCTCCCCCCCCCCCGGGTGGATGAGATGCGGCTAGAAAGGTGCCTGAGGCACACTCCTGGGGCCCGTCTTTTCTATGCTCCGGAAGGCCTCAGGGAAGAAGTGCGAGTTTACTCGCATGAGGCTCGCTGGTCTCAGTTCTTTGCTGGGAGCGTCTCCAAGAGCACTCCGGAGATTGCCGGCGACAGAAGGGTGAGCCCTGGCCTCGAGTAAAAGTCCAGCGTTTTCCGGTAGTAAAGTGAAGCGTGCCGCCCTAGTGAGGAAGCAGGCGGTAAAGGAGAGCGTCAACTCTGTAAGGTATCGCAGGACTCATGGCGCACTCACGTTCGTGGTCACTTTTGTGAGAGGGCACTGTGTGCCGCCCAGCTCTTGTGTGGCGTTTGAGCCGCAGCAAGTGAATGCGTCCGTTTGCTTTAACTGCACGGATGTGGCAGCAGTAATGGCAAAGTGCTGCCCTCTTCGCTCGACACCTCCCGTTTGCTCAGCCTGCAAACGGCCTCAGGAACGCAGTTCTGAGCAGCCTTAACATTCCGTGCTGGTGCGCCCCAGGGAGCGATTTGGGCTCTTCTGAGAAACACCACTGTGCGTCCCCAGTGAAACCAGGGGACGCCTCAAGGACGACTCCCTTCGGCACCTGGAAGCTAGATGTTTACGTCCAGCCTGAAAAAGAAAACGATGGACGGCTGTCCCCGGGACAATGCTGGACGTTCGGGACCACCCCGAGTCACCAAGTACCAAACTTGGCACAGCGTGGGGAACGCTCTCCTGCACGGACGGCACCCCCCACCTGGAAAGCTTTCTTACCAGAAGGGGGCCCTCGTTCCCTTGTACTAGATAGCTAGACAGAATGTTCAGACAAACATGCTGTGTCATCAAGCCTGAAAGTGGGACACTGATGGCAAAGTACGCCTTCTGCCCGCTTGCGAGCGACTTGTTTCTGCCTTCCAAGCTGCCTGAGCAGCGCTGGCGGCCCGACGTCTCTCCACTGCAGGGTAGTCGCTGTGGGCCAGCAAGGCTGCGTTCTCTCCAAGCCCATCCTGTGCTGGCAAATGCCTTTCTAGGGACTCATACCACTGCACTGCCGAGTCAGCTCCGGCCAAATGAAAGGTGACCTGCGGCCCCAAGATAGGGGCTAGTGTTTCACGTCAGCAGAGCTGCGGGTGCAGGGGTGCCATGAATCCATGCGCCACGCTGGATGGCCTGAACTCTCCGATGCCTCCGGGGACACATTGGAGAGGCGGCCGTGCACCACTTTCGCATGGTGACTGCTCTGTGCCGGAGGAGCGGCCGGTGGCTTCTGAGGAACCTCAGGGGGAAGGAGGCCCATGGGAGCCACTCTTCACATTCCTAGCAAGGGCCACGTGTTGCTTGCTGGGGGCCGAGGTAGAGTGTCCCAGTCATAACAGAGACGCGAGGGAGCAGCGCTGCGCAGCCTCCCTGCAAGTCGATCGGCCTCACTGACTGAAACGGACCTGTGCTTCAGAAACACCCCGTGCTGACGCCTCAGTCCAGGGAAACACTCAGGACGGCCCTCTCGCAGAAGTGCGAGCTAGGCTGTGAGCGCAGCCTGAAGCAAGGTACATCTTTCACACTTAACACGGCTAGGTATGGGACAGAGCCTTGGTCACTGAGGCCCACCTCAGGTACTGCACTACCTATGCAGGGGATGCAGTGCAGGGGACCCTGTGTCCAAAAGTGTCTCCGAGGAAAGGCCCTGTTCCTCCCCGCTGTTTCCTTGAGGTAGTCAGAAACTACTGAGGAGAACTGTCTGAGCTCCCGTTTGAAACAGGGCGACCCCGCCCAAACGTAATTTCCCCCTCCCCCCCCCCCCGGGTGGATGAGATGTGGCTAGAAAGGTGCCTGAGGCACACTCCTGGGGCCCGTCTTTTCTATGCTCCGGAAGGCCTCAGGGAAGAAGTGCGAGTTTACTCGCATGAGGCTCGCTGGTCTCAGTTCTTTGCTGGGAGCGTCTCCAAGAGCCCTCCGGAGATTGCCGGCGACAGAAGGGTGAGCCCTGGCCTCGAGTAAAAGTCCAGCGTTTTCCGGTAGTAAAGTGAAGCGTGCCGCCCTAGTGAGGAAGCAGGCGGTAAAGGAGAGCGTCAACTCTGTAAGGTATCGCAGGACTCATGGCGCACTCACGTTCGTGGTCACTTTTGTGAGAGGGCACTGTGTGCCGCCCAGCTCTTGTGTGGCGTTTGAGCCGCAGCAAGTGAATGCGTCCGTTTGCTTTAACTGCACGGATGTGGCAGCAGTAATGGCAAAGTGCTGCCCTCTTCGCTCGACACCTCCCGTTTGCTCAGCCTGCAAACGGCCTCAGGAACGCAGTTCTGAGCAGCCTTAACATTCCGTGCTGGTGCGCCCCAGGGAGCGATTTGGGCTCTTCTGAGAAACACCACTGTGCGTCCCCAGTGAAACCAGGGGACGCCTCAAGGACGACTCCCTTCGGCACCTGGAAGCTAGATGTTTACGTCCAGCCTGAAAAAGAAAACGATGGACGGCTGTCCCCGGGACAATGCTGGACGTTCGGGACCACCCCGAGTCACCAAGTACCAAACTTGGCACAGCGTGGGGAACGCTCTCCTGCACGGACGGCACCCCCCACCTGGAAAGCTTTCTTACCAGAAGGGGGCCCTCGTTCCCTTGTACTAGATAGCTAGACAGAATGTTCAGACAAACATGCTGTGTCATCAAGCCTGAAAGTGGGACACTGATGGCAAAGTACGCCTTCTGCCCGCTTGCGAGCGACTTGTTTCTGCCTTCCAAGCTGCCTGAGCAGCGCTGGCGGCCCGACGTCTCTCCACTGCAGGGTAGTCGCTGTGGGCCAGCAAGGCTGCGTTCTCTCCAAGCCCATCCTGTGCTGGCAAATGCCTTTCTAGGGACTCATACCACTGCACTGCCGAGTCAGCTCCGGCCAAATGAAAGGTGACCTGCGGCCCCAAGATAGGGGCTAGTGTTTCACGTCAGCAGAGCTGCGGGTGCAGGGGTGCCATGAATCCATGCGCCACGCTGGATGGCCTGAACTCTCCGATGCCTCCGGGGACACATAGGACAGGCGGCCGTGCACCACTTTCGCATGGTGACTGCTCTGTGCCGGAGGAGCGGCCGGTGGCTTCTGAGGAACCTCAGGGGGAAGGAGGCCCATGGGAGCCACTCTTCACATTCCTAGCAAGGGCCACGTGTTGCTTGCTGGGGGCCGAGGTAGAGTGTCCCAGTCATAACAGAGACGCGAGGGAGCAGCGCTGCGCAGCCTCCCTGCAAGTCGATCGGCCTCACTGACTGAAACGGACCTGTGCTTCAGAAACACCCCGTGCTGACGCCTCAGTCCAGGGAAACACTCAGGACGGCCCTCTCGCAGAAGCGCGAGCTAGGCTGTGAGCGCAGCCTGAAGCAAGGTACATCTTTCACACTTAACACGGCTAGGTATGGGACAGAGCCTTGGTCACTGAGGCCCACCTCAGGTACTGCACTACCTATGCAGGGGATGCAGTGCAGGGGACCCTGTGTCCAAAAGTGTCTCCGAGGAAAGGCCCTGTTCCTCCCCGCTGTTTCCTTGAGGTAGTCAGAAACTACTGAGGAGAACTGTCTGAGCTCCCGTTTGAAACAGGGCGACCCCGCCCAAACGTAATTTCCCCCTCCCCCCCCGGGTGGATGAGATGCGGCTAGAAAGGTGCCTGAGGCACACTCCTGGGGCCCGTCTTTTCTATGCTCCGGAAGGCCTCAGGGAAGAAGTGCGAGTTTACTCGCATGAGGCTCGCTGGTCTCAGTTCTTTGCTGGGAGCGTCCCCAAGAGCACTCCGGAGATTGCCGGCGACAGAAAGGTGAGCCCTGGCCTCGAGTAAAAGTCCAGCGTTTTCCGGTAGTAAAGTGAAGCGTGCCGCCCTAGTGAGGAAGCAGGCGGTAAAGGAGAGCGTCAACTCTGTAAGGTATCGCAGGACTCATGGCGCACTCACGTTCGTGGTCACTTTTGTGAGAGGGCACTGTGTGCCGCCCAGCTCTTGTGTGGCGTTTGAGCCGCAGCAAGTGAATGCGTCCGTTTGCTTTAACTGCACGGATGTGGCAGCAGTAATGGCAAAGTGCTGCCCTCTTCGCTCGACACCTCCCGTTTGCTCAGCCTGCAAACGGCCTCAGGAACGCAGTTCTGAGCAGCCTTAACATTCCGTGCTGGTGCGCCCCAGGGAGCGATTTGGGCTCTTCTGAGAAACACCACTGTGCGTCCCCAGTGAAACCAGGGGACGCCTCAAGGACGGCTCCCTTCGGCACCTGGAAGCTAGATGTTTACGTCCAGCCTGAAAAAGAAAACGATGGACGGCTGTCCCCGGGACAATGCTGGACGTTCGGGACCACCCCGAGTCACCAAGTACCAAACTTGGCACAGCGTGGGGAACGCTCTCCTGCACGGACGGCACCCCCCACCTGGAAAGCTTTCTTACCAGAAGGGGGCCCTCGTTCCCTTGTACTAGATAGCTAGACAGAATGTTCAGACAAACATGCTGTGTCATCAAGCCTGAAAGTGGGACCCTGATGGCAAAGTACGCCTTCTGCCCGTTTGCGAGCGACTTGTTTCTGCCTTCCAAGCTGCCTGAGCAGCGCTGGCGGCCCGACGTCTCTCCACTGCAGGGTAGTCGCTGTGGGCCAGCAAGGCTGCGTTCTCTCCAAGCCCATCCTGTGCTGGCAAATGCCTTTCTAGGGACTCATACCACTGCACTGCCGAGTCAGCTCCGGCCAAATGAAAGGTGACCTGCGGCCCCAAGATAGGGGCTAGTGTTTCACGTCAGCAGAGCTGCGGGTGCAGGGGTGCCATGAATCCATGCGCCACGCTGGATGGCCTGAACTCTCCGATGCCTCCGGGGACACATAGGAGAGGCGGCCGTGCACCACTTTCGCATGGTGACTGCTCTGTGCTGGAGGAGCGGCCGGTGGCTTCTGAGGAACCTCAGGGGGAAGGAGGCCCATGGGAGCCACTCTTCACATTCCTAGCAAGGGCCACGTGTTGCTTGCTGGGGGCCGAGGTAGAGTGTCCCAGTCATAACAGAGACGCGAGGGAGCAGCGCTGGGCAGCCTCCCTGCAAGTCGATCGGCCTCACTGACTGAAACGGACCTGTGCTTCAGAAACACCCCGTGCTGACCACTCAGTCCAGGGAAACACTCAGGACGGCCCTCTCGCAGAAGCGCGAGCTAGGCTGTGAGCACAGCCTGAAGAAAGGTACATCTTTCACACTTAACACGGCTAGGTATGGGACAGAGCCTTGGTCACTGAGGCCCACCTCAGTGGTGGCACAGACGACACTTTCGGTACACTGTGACTTTCCTGGGGAGACGGTGCAGACGAGACGCTCCTCACACTTGTGAAAGGCACACCAGCGTTACAGCACTTCAGTGACGAAAGCCTCGGGTCAACTTGTGACCATCAACTCTGCTGATGGTAACCCTGCCCCTTCCTTTGCCGACTGTCGCCTTAGCTGAAGTACTCTGCTGGATGAGCTCCGGGCAAGGAATGGCAGGCGCACTGTTTCTCTCGAGAAATCTCACTTTTCCTCCCGGGGACTTCCTGCAGGGTGTCCAGGATGAGCGACCCCTGTGCTTTTCCTTCCGTTTTCTGCCCCAAGTCTCCTGCTTTCCAAAGGGGCAAATAATGCTTGACCCTTCAGGCTCCAGCTTCTACGTGGACCTCCAGCCTGTGGACCGGCACCTTCTGCCCGGGGACCAGAGAGCCATGCGACACACTAGGCTCTCCCGTGAGGACACTTTTGTAAGCAGAGGTACTGCGACAGGTGGGGTGCCTAGCCCAAACAGTGCTTCAGTCAGGCCTTGGCGACACTGGGAAGTTCAGTGGCCTAGCAGTGCTTCGGAAAGTGCGTCCATCATTTCGGGCTGGTTCCAAAGTCACGTTTCTGCTTGAGGTAAAGGGGTCGTCAGCTTGCAGTTCATCGAAGCAATGCTAATCACCGAGTAAGGTTCAGCGCATTTCAGAACTTGGCTGGGAGTCTGACAAGCATTGCACGTGACACCGTCCGCCACCGTCTTCCTGGTACTGGTTTCCAGAGGTGGAGATCTGGCTCTCTGCCGGAGCAGGTCGCGTGGTGCCGTGCCCTCTGCATGCCTAGAGTGGAACGCAACGACCCATGGGCCTGGAGGTTGCTCAGAGGCCACAGATAACACGTTGGGGACCCCGTGCTCTTCCACGAGCCGGGTCCAGGTGCGAGGGAACTCGCAGTCCTGAGAGGCCTACCAGAGTTAAAGCAGCACATTCACTAAGCCTTCTCGGGAACCGTAATGCACTCCAACACTTGCCATGGCACACGCGGACCTTCCTTTTGCAGCATGTGGGCAGGTTTCCGAACCACGAGCCGGAAGGCTTGGGGATGAGCTCCGAGCACTGAACTGCATGCACCCCCGTTCTTTCGAGAAAACCCACTCTGCCTCACCTTGCCTCCCAGGGAACTCCTACGGTGAATCCAAGACAGGCGACGGGACTGTTTTGCAGGGAGCTCTGAGGACGCAGCTCTCTGGGTTGCCAACAGGCCACATTTCACTTTTCTCGTCCGACGCCCTTTTCTCGATTGACACCCAGCTCATGTAGCTGAAGTGCCTGAGCAGCCAAAAGAGACACAGGTCGCACACTGGACCCCTTCCCTGAAAGCACGTTGGGAAACATGTGTTCCTCCGGAATTGCACGAGTAAGGGAACGCCTTCGTTTCCCCCCCGGTCACGGTATATCTTGCAAAGGGCTAGCAATCTTCCGAGGACGACTGCACAGGTCTCTCGCTGTGTCTGGGGTCGAGGTGCTGCTTGAGGGAGCAAGAGGTCAGGTGTGAATGCCGAGAAGCCGGTCAAGCATGGCGTTTCTCTCAAAGCGCCTCAGGTTTACAAAATGAGGCCCCCTTGCATTGCCCGGAAGCCCGGTTAGAAACGTGATCTTCAGGCTTCTTCCAAGCTCTGGAAATCTAGCTCTCCGATGGAGGAAAGACTTTGTCGCCCGGCCTTCTGCGTCCCAAACAGTAGAGCCCAAAGACCCATGTGGCTGGAGGCTGTTCAGCAGGCACAGATGCCACTTGTGGTACACTCGTCCACCACCATGTTCCTGCACCTTACTTTGAGCCTGGCGCTCAGCTGACACTCGCCCTAGATGAAGTCAGCTGCTGGATGTGCTCCTAGCAAGAAATTGCAAGCACGCTCTTTCTTTGAGGAAACCCTGCGTTCCTCCCTGGGTAGTCCTGCAGGGTGTAGTAGGTGAGGAGCGCAGGGCTTTTTATTCAGTTTTTCCGGCCTCAAGCATCCTAGTTTTCAAAGGGGTAAATAATTCTTTCCCATCAGGCTCCATTGCCGTTGTGGACACGTAGCCTGGGTAGCAGCACCTTCTACCGGGGTGAAAGGAAACCCACGCGAGAAACTAGGCGCTTCCGTGAGGCCACTTTGGTAAGCAGTGTTTCTGCGTGAGGTGACGGGCTTAGCCGTGACGATGCCTCAGTCAGGCCTCGGTGACGGTGCCCCTTTCAAAGGCCTAGCAATGGTACCGGAAATGTGTTCTTCATTATAGGGGGTGAGGGGAGGGATACCGAGTCACGTTTCTGCGTGAGGTTAAGCGCCGTCAGCTTTGAGTTCCTAGGTTCACTTCCCTGCACCGGGGAGGTCTCAGGGCCTCTGAGATTTTCGCCTGAAGGCTGACATGACTTGTACACGAGACCGTCCACCAGCATGTTCCTGAGGCTGGTGTCCAGGAGTGCAGGTGTAGCAGGAGCTGGCTGCTTAGTGGCCCTTCCCTCTGCAGGCATCGGGTTCAGCCCAATGTCCCACGGGGCCTGCAGTTGCTCAGAAGCCACTGATGACCCTTTGGGGTACTCCGTGTCCTTCCATGAGCAGGGCCCAGCCGCGAGAGGCCGCGCCACCCTGGGAGGGATAACGGCATTCAGCCACTGCACTCACTAAGGCTTCTTGGAAGCTGCCGCCCTCGAGCGCTGACCAAGGCATTATGCGGACTTTCCTTGCCGCACGACAGCCTAACAATCATCAGAGGATGAGAGCACGTTTCTCCAGCTGGACCGGAAGTCGACGTGCTGCTTGTGGGAGCAAGACGTCCCCTATAAATTCCGAGAGGCCTTGTAATCGCAGGTTTTTCCCAGTGCAGCTCAGGGTTACAGTCTGAGGTCCCCCTTGCTTTGCCCGGACGACCAGGGAGAAACGTGTGCCTGGAGAGTCTTGTAAGCTCTGGGTATCCAGCTCTCTGACAGAGGAAACACTTTGTTGCCTGGCCTTCTGCATACCAAGAGCTCAAAGACCGTGGGGCTGGAGGTGGCTCAGAAGGCACAGACGACACTTTCGGTACACAGTGACTTTCCTGGGGAGACGGTGCAGACGAGACGCTCCTCACACTTGTGAAAGGCACACCAGCGTTACAGCACTTCAGTGACGAAAGCCTCGGGTCAACTTGTGACCATCAACTCTGCTGATGGTAACCCTGCCCCTTCCTTTGCCGACTGTCGCCTTAGCTGAAGTACTCTGCTGGATGAGCTCCGGGCAAGGAATGGCAGGCGCACTGTTTCTCTCGAGAAATCTCACTTTTCCTCCCGGGGACTTCCTGCAGGGTGTCCAGGATGAGCGACCCCTGTGCTTTTCCTTCCGTTTTCTGCCCCAAGTCTCCTGCTTTCCAAAGGGGCAAATAATGCTTGACCCTTCAGGCTCCAGCTTCTACGTGGACCTCCAGCCTGTGGACCGGCACCTTCTGCCCGGGGACCAGAGAGCCATGCGACACACTAGGCTCTCCCGTGAGGACACTTTTGTAAGCAGAGGTACTGCGACAGGTGGGGTGCCTAGCCCAAACAGTGCTTCAGTCAGGCCTTGGCGACACTGGGAAGTTCAGTGGCCTAGCAGTGCTTCGGAAAGTGCGTCCATCATTTCGGGCTGGTTCCAAAGTCACGTTTCTGCTTGAGGTAAAGGGGTCGTCAGCTTGCAGTTCATCGAAGCAATGCTAATCACCGAGTAAGGTTCAGCGCATTTCAGAACTTGGCTGGGAGTCTGACAAGCATTGCACGTGACACCGTCCGCCACCGTCTTCCTGGTACTGGTTTCCAGAGGTGGAGATCTGGCTCTCTGCCGGAGCAGGTCGCGTGGTGCCGTGCCCTCTGCATGCCTAGAGTGGAACGCAACGACCCATGGGCCTGGAGGTTGCTCAGAGGCCACAGATAACACGTTGGGGACCCCGTGCTCTTCCACGAGCCGGGTCCAGGTGCGAGGGAACTCGCAGTCCTGAGAGGCCTACCAGAGTTAAAGCAGCACATTCACTAAGCCTTCTCGGGAACCGTAATGCACTCCAACACTTGCCATGGCACACGCGGACCTTCCTTTTGCAGCATGTGGGCAGGTTTCCGAACCACGAGCCGGAAGGCTTGGGGATGAGCTCCGAGCACTGAACTGCATGCACCCCCGTTCTTTCGAGAAAACCCACTCTGCCTCACCTTGCCTCCCAGGGAACTCCTACGGTGAATCCAAGACAGGCGACGGGACTGTTTTGCAGGGAGCTCTGAGGACGCAGCTCTCTGGGTTGCCAACAGGCCACATTTCACTTTTCTCGTCCGACGCCCTTTTCTCGATTGACACCCAGCTCATGTAGCTGAAGTGCCTGAGCAGCCAAAAGAGACACAGGTCGCACACTGGACCCCTTCCCTGAAAGCACGTTGGGAAACATGTGTTCCTCCGGAATTGCACGAGTAAGGGAACGCCTTCGTTTCCCCCCCGGTCACGGTATATCTTGCAAAGGGCTAGCAATCTTCCGAGGACGACTGCACAGGTCTCTCGCTGTGTCTGGGGTCGAGGTGCTGCTTGAGGGAGCAAGAGGTCAGGTGTGAATGCCGAGAAGCCGGTCAAGCATGGCGTTTCTCTCAAAGCGCCTCAGGTTTACAAAATGAGGCCCCCTTGCATTGCCCGGAAGCCCGGTTAGAAACGTGATCTTCAGGCTTCTTCCAAGCTCTGGAAATCTAGCTCTCCGATGGAGGAAAGACTTTGTCGCCCGGCCTTCTGCGTCCCAAACAGTAGAGCCCAAAGACCCATGTGGCTGGAGGCTGTTCAGCAGGCACAGATGCCACTTGTGGTACACTCGTCCACCACCATGTTCCTGCACCTTACTTTGAGCCTGGCGCTCAGCTGACACTCGCCCTAGATGAAGTCAGCTGCTGGATGTGCTCCTAGCAAGAAATTGCAAGCACGCTCTTTCTTTGAGGAAACCCTGCGTTCCTCCCTGGGTAGTCCTGCAGGGTGTAGTAGGTGAGGAGCGCAGGGCTTTTTATTCAGTTTTTCCGGCCTCAAGCATCCTAGTTTTCAAAGGGGTAAATAATTCTTTCCCATCAGGCTCCATTGCCGTTGTGGACACGTAGCCTGGGTAGCAGCACCTTCTACCGGGGTGAAAGGAAACCCACGCGAGAAACTAGGCGCTTCCGTGAGGCCACTTTGGTAAGCAGTGTTTCTGCGTGAGGTGACGGGCTTAGCCGTGACGATGCCTCAGTCAGGCCTCGGTGACGGTGCCCCTTTCAAAGGCCTAGCAATGGTACCGGAAATGTGTTCTTCATTATAGGGGGTGAGGGGAGGGATACCGAGTCACGTTTCTGCGTGAGGTTAAGCGCCGTCAGCTTTGAGTTCCTAGGTTCACTTCCCTGCACCGGGGAGGTCTCAGGGCCTCTGAGATTTTCGCCTGAAGGCTGACATGACTTGTACACGAGACCGTCCACCAGCATGTTCCTGAGGCTGGTGTCCAGGAGTGCAGGTGTAGCAGGAGCTGGCTGCTTAGTGGCCCTTCCCTCTGCAGGCATCGGGTTCAGCCCAATGTCCCACGGGGCCTGCAGTTGCTCAGAAGCCACTGATGACCCTTTGGGGTACTCCGTGTCCTTCCATGAGCAGGGCCCAGCCGCGAGAGGCCGCGCCACCCTGGGAGGGATAACGGCATTCAGCCACTGCACTCACTAAGGCTTCTTGGAAGCTGCCGCCCTCGAGCGCTGACCAAGGCATTATGCGGACTTTCCTTGCCGCACGACAGCCTAACAATCATCAGAGGATGAGAGCACGTTTCTCCAGCTGGACCGGAAGTCGACGTGCTGCTTGTGGGAGCAAGACGTCCCCTATAAATTCCGAGAGGCCTTGTAATCGCAGGTTTTTCCCAGTGCAGCTCAGGGTTACAGTCTGAGGTCCCCCTTGCTTTGCCCGGACGACCAGGGAGAAACGTGTGCCTGGAGAGTCTTGTAAGCTCTGGGTATCCAGCTCTCTGACAGAGGAAACACTTTGTTGCCTGGCCTTCTGCATACCAAGAGCTCAAAGACCGTGGGGCTGGAGGTGGCTCAGAAGGCACAGACGACACTTTCGGTACACAGTGACTTTCCTGGGGAGACGGTGCAGACGAGACGCTCCTCACACTTGTGAAAGGCACACCAGCGTTACAGCACTTCAGTGACGAAAGCCTCGGGTCAACTTGTGACCATCAACTCTGCTGATGGTAACCCTGCCCCTTCCTTTGCCGACTGTCGCCTTAGCTGAAGTACTCTGCTGGATGAGCTCCGGGCAAGGAATGGCAGGCGCACTGTTTCTCTCGAGAAATCTCACTTTTCCTCCCGGGGACTTCCTGCAGGGTGTCCAGGATGAGCGACCCCTGTGCTTTTCCTTCCGTTTTCTGCCCCAAGTCTCCTGCTTTCCAAAGGGGCAAATAATGCTTGACCCTTCAGGCTCCAGCTTCTACGTGGACCTCCAGCCTGTGGACCGGCACCTTCTGCCCGGGGACCAGAGAGCCATGCGACACACTAGGCTCTCCCGTGAGGACACTTTTGTAAGCAGAGGTACTGCGACAGGTGGGGTGCCTAGCCCAAACAGTGCTTCAGTCAGGCCTTGGCGACACTGGGAAGTTCAGTGGCCTAGCAGTGCTTCGGAAAGTGCGTCCATCATTTCGGGCTGGTTCCAAAGTCACGTTTCTGCTTGAGGTAAAGGGGTCGTCAGCTTGCAGTTCATCGAAGCAATGCTAATCACCGAGTAAGGTTCAGCGCATTTCAGAACTTGGCTGGGAGTCTGACAAGCATTGCACGTGACACCGTCCGCCACCGTCTTCCTGGTACTGGTTTCCAGAGGTGGAGATCTGGCTCTCTGCCGGAGCAGGTCGCGTGGTGCCGTGCCCTCTGCATGCCTAGAGTGGAACGCAACGACCCATGGGCCTGGAGGTTGCTCAGAGGCCACAGATAACACGTTGGGGACCCCGTGCTCTTCCACGAGCCGGGTCCAGGTGCGAGGGAACTCGCAGTCCTGAGAGGCCTACCAGAGTTAAAGCAGCACATTCACTAAGCCTTCTCGGGAACCGTAATGCACTCCAACACTTGCCATGGCACACGCGGACCTTCCTTTTGCAGCATGTGGGCAGGTTTCCGAACCACGAGCCGGAAGGCTTGGGGATGAGCTCCGAGCACTGAACTGCATGCACCCCCGTTCTTTCGAGAAAACCCACTCTGCCTCACCTTGCCTCCCAGGGAACTCCTACGGTGAATCCAAGACAGGCGACGGGACTGTTTTGCAGGGAGCTCTGAGGACGCAGCTCTCTGGGTTGCCAACAGGCCACATTTCACTTTTCTCGTCCGACGCCCTTTTCTCGATTGACACCCAGCTCATGTAGCTGAAGTGCCTGAGCAGCCAAAAGAGACACAGGTCGCACACTGGACCCCTTCCCTGAAAGCACGTTGGGAAACATGTGTTCCTCCGGAATTGCACGAGTAAGGGAACGCCTTCGTTTCCCCCCCGGTCACGGTATATCTTGCAAAGGGCTAGCAATCTTCCGAGGACGACTGCACAGGTCTCTCGCTGTGTCTGGGGTCGAGGTGCTGCTTGAGGGAGCAAGAGGTCAGGTGTGAATGCCGAGAAGCCGGTCAAGCATGGCGTTTCTCTCAAAGCGCCTCAGGTTTACAAAATGAGGCCCCCTTGCATTGCCCGGAAGCCCGGTTAGAAACGTGATCTTCAGGCTTCTTCCAAGCTCTGGAAATCTAGCTCTCCGATGGAGGAAAGACTTTGTCGCCCGGCCTTCTGCGTCCCAAACAGTAGAGCCCAAAGACCCATGTGGCTGGAGGCTGTTCAGCAGGCACAGATGCCACTTGTGGTACACTCGTCCACCACCATGTTCCTGCACCTTACTTTGAGCCTGGCGCTCAGCTGACACTCGCCCTAGATGAAGTCAGCTGCTGGATGTGCTCCTAGCAAGAAATTGCAAGCACGCTCTTTCTTTGAGGAAACCCTGCGTTCCTCCCTGGGTAGTCCTGCAGGGTGTAGTAGGTGAGGAGCGCAGGGCTTTTTATTCAGTTTTTCCGGCCTCAAGCATCCTAGTTTTCAAAGGGGTAAATAATTCTTTCCCATCAGGCTCCATTGCCGTTGTGGACACGTAGCCTGGGTAGCAGCACCTTCTACCGGGGTGAAAGGAAACCCACGCGAGAAACTAGGCGCTTCCGTGAGGCCACTTTGGTAAGCAGTGTTTCTGCGTGAGGTGACGGGCTTAGCCGTGACGATGCCTCAGTCAGGCCTCGGTGACGGTGCCCCTTTCAAAGGCCTAGCAATGGTACCGGAAATGTGTTCTTCATTATAGGGGGTGAGGGGAGGGATACCGAGTCACGTTTCTGCGTGAGGTTAAGCGCCGTCAGCTTTGAGTTCCTAGGTTCACTTCCCTGCACCGGGGAGGTCTCAGGGCCTCTGAGATTTTCGCCTGAAGGCTGACATGACTTGTACACGAGACCGTCCACCAGCATGTTCCTGAGGCTGGTGTCCAGGAGTGCAGGTGTAGCAGGAGCTGGCTGCTTAGTGGCCCTTCCCTCTGCAGGCATCGGGTTCAGCCCAATGTCCCACGGGGCCTGCAGTTGCTCAGAAGCCACTGATGACCCTTTGGGGTACTCCGTGTCCTTCCATGAGCAGGGCCCAGCCGCGAGAGGCCGCGCCACCCTGGGAGGGATAACGGCATTCAGCCACTGCACTCACTAAGGCTTCTTGGAAGCTGCCGCCCTCGAGCGCTGACCAAGGCATTATGCGGACTTTCCTTGCCGCACGACAGCCTAACAATCATCAGAGGATGAGAGCACGTTTCTCCAGCTGGACCGGAAGTCGACGTGCTGCTTGTGGGAGCAAGACGTCCCCTATAAATTCCGAGAGGCCTTGTAATCGCAGGTTTTTCCCAGTGCAGCTCAGGGTTACAGTCTGAGGTCCCCCTTGCTTTGCCCGGACGACCAGGGAGAAACGTGTGCCTGGAGAGTCTTGTAAGCTCTGGGTATCCAGCTCTCTGACAGAGGAAACACTTTGTTGCCTGGCCTTCTGCATACCAAGAGCTCAAAGACCGTGGGGCTGGAGGTGGCTCAGAAGGCACAGACGACACTTTCGGTACACAGTGACTTTCCTGGGGAGACGGTGCAGACGAGACGCTCCTCACACTTGTGAAAGGCACACCAGCGTTACAGCACTTCAGTGACGAAAGCCTCGGGTCAACTTGTGACCATCAACTCTGCTGATGGTAACCCTGCCCCTTCCTTTGCCGACTGTCGCCTTAGCTGAAGTACTCTGCTGGATGAGCTCCGGGCAAGGAATGGCAGGCGCACTGTTTCTCTCGAGAAATCTCACTTTTCCTCCCGGGGACTTCCTGCAGGGTGTCCAGGATGAGCGACCCCTGTGCTTTTCCTTCCGTTTTCTGCCCCAAGTCTCCTGCTTTCCAAAGGGGCAAATAATGCTTGACCCTTCAGGCTCCAGCTTCTACGTGGACCTCCAGCCTGTGGACCGGCACCTTCTGCCCGGGGACCAGAGAGCCATGCGACACACTAGGCTCTCCCGTGAGGACACTTTTGTAAGCAGAGGTACTGCGACAGGTGGGGTGCCTAGCCCAAACAGTGCTTCAGTCAGGCCTTGGCGACACTGGGAAGTTCAGTGGCCTAGCAGTGCTTCGGAAAGTGCGTCCATCATTTCGGGCTGGTTCCAAAGTCACGTTTCTGCTTGAGGTAAAGGGGTCGTCAGCTTGCAGTTCATCGAAGCAATGCTAATCACCGAGTAAGGTTCAGCGCATTTCAGAACTTGGCTGGGAGTCTGACAAGCATTGCACGTGACACCGTCCGCCACCGTCTTCCTGGTACTGGTTTCCAGAGGTGGAGATCTGGCTCTCTGCCGGAGCAGGTCGCGTGGTGCCGTGCCCTCTGCATGCCTAGAGTGGAACGCAACGACCCATGGGCCTGGAGGTTGCTCAGAGGCCACAGATAACACGTTGGGGACCCCGTGCTCTTCCACGAGCCGGGTCCAGGTGCGAGGGAACTCGCAGTCCTGAGAGGCCTACCAGAGTTAAAGCAGCACATTCACTAAGCCTTCTCGGGAACCGTAATGCACTCCAACACTTGCCATGGCACACGCGGACCTTCCTTTTGCAGCATGTGGGCAGGTTTCCGAACCACGAGCCGGAAGGCTTGGGGATGAGCTCCGAGCACTGAACTGCATGCACCCCCGTTCTTTCGAGAAAACCCACTCTGCCTCACCTTGCCTCCCAGGGAACTCCTACGGTGAATCCAAGACAGGCGACGGGACTGTTTTGCAGGGAGCTCTGAGGACGCAGCTCTCTGGGTTGCCAACAGGCCACATTTCACTTTTCTCGTCCGACGCCCTTTTCTCGATTGACACCCAGCTCATGTAGCTGAAGTGCCTGAGCAGCCAAAAGAGACACAGGTCGCACACTGGACCCCTTCCCTGAAAGCACGTTGGGAAACATGTGTTCCTCCGGAATTGCACGAGTAAGGGAACGCCTTCGTTTCCCCCCCGGTCACGGTATATCTTGCAAAGGGCTAGCAATCTTCCGAGGACGACTGCACAGGTCTCTCGCTGTGTCTGGGGTCGAGGTGCTGCTTGAGGGAGCAAGAGGTCAGGTGTGAATGCCGAGAAGCCGGTCAAGCATGGCGTTTCTCTCAAAGCGCCTCAGGTTTACAAAATGAGGCCCCCTTGCATTGCCCGGAAGCCCGGTTAGAAACGTGATCTTCAGGCTTCTTCCAAGCTCTGGAAATCTAGCTCTCCGATGGAGGAAAGACTTTGTCGCCCGGCCTTCTGCGTCCCAAACAGTAGAGCCCAAAGACCCATGTGGCTGGAGGCTGTTCAGCAGGCACAGATGCCACTTGTGGTACACTCGTCCACCACCATGTTCCTGCACCTTACTTTGAGCCTGGCGCTCAGCTGACACTCGCCCTAGATGAAGTCAGCTGCTGGATGTGCTCCTAGCAAGAAATTGCAAGCACGCTCTTTCTTTGAGGAAACCCTGCGTTCCTCCCTGGGTAGTCCTGCAGGGTGTAGTAGGTGAGGAGCGCAGGGCTTTTTATTCAGTTTTTCCGGCCTCAAGCATCCTAGTTTTCAAAGGGGTAAATAATTCTTTCCCATCAGGCTCCATTGTCGTTGTGGACACGTAGCTTGGGTATCAGACCTTCTACCGGGGTGAAAAGAAACCCACGCGAGAAACTAGGCGCTTCCGTGAGGCCACTTTGGTAAGCAGTGTTTCTGCGTGAGGTGACGGGCTTAGCCGTGACGATGCCTCAGTCTGGCCTCGGTGACGGTGCCCCTTTCAAAGGCCTAGCAATGGTACCGGAAATGTGTTCTTCATTATAGGGGGTGAGGGGAGGCATACCGAGTCACGTTTCTGCGTGAGGTTAAGTGCCGTCAGCTTTGAGTTCCTAGGTTCATTTCCCTGCACCGTGGAGGTCTCAGGGCCTCTGAGATTTTCGCCTGAAGGCTGACGTGAATTGTACACGAGACCGTCCACCAGCATGTTCCTGAGGCTGGTGTCCAGGAGTTCAGGTGTAGCGGGAACTGGCTGCTTAGTGGCCCTTCCCTCTGCAGGCATTAGGTTCAGCCCAATGTCCCACGGGGCCTGAAGTTGCTCAGAAGCCACTGATGACCCTTTGGGGTACTCCGTGTCCTTCCATGACCAGGGCCCAACTGTGAGAGGCCACGCCACCCTGGGAGGGATAACGGCATTCAGCCACTGCACTCACTAAGGCGTCTTGGAAGCAGCTGCACTCCAGCACTGATCAATGTACATGCGGACCTTCCTTGCCACATGAGGACTTATTAAAATACTAGTCACTGGGCCCCACCCGGTGTTTCTGAATCAGTATATCTGGGGTGAGGCTCAAGAATGTGCATTTCTAATTTGCATATTACGAGATGCTCCTACAACCTGTCACAGGACCACGTATTGAGAAGGACTGATCTCGCATATACTAGACCTGCAATTAATGTTCACGGGGACTCCCCAACCATCTAAGTAGAGATTGAAAGGGAGAATGACAAGATATGTGGGAATATGTACCCAAACCGGATCAAGCGAAATCTGCAAGCCTTACATGTAGCTAGTAGTAAGAACAGTTCCATTTAACAAATGTAAATTGAATGTCTTCTCTCCATTTCTTCCATATGCTCCGTTGGACCGTGCTTTGCTCACATGCACCGTCTCATGTGATACTCCTCCTAGCCTTCTGAAGTGTGTGATGATCAGGAGGAAGGGGCTCTCGGAGAGGTCCAGTGATTGCTGAGGGCCCAGTTCTCTGGAAGGCAGAGCACAGGCGGCTGGAGTCGGCTGACTATGATGGGGGCCCTTTCAAGCTGCCTCTCAGACACCTGAGCATGCTTGACTGATGCTGGATGGGCCCCTTTGAACGTGCCTCGGTCCCTGCCCTCTGACGGCTTCTGTCCTGTCTGAATTCCCATTGCGAGCACACTCTCTTAACCAGCTTAGCCTGCTTTGGGGTCAAGGGCCGAATCATCTCGCCCTTGCCAGGCTCATTGGCTCTGCCTCTCTTCCCACCCACAGGACACTTAGTCCTTCTAAGAGCGTGGCGTGTGTCCTAACCTCTAGCTGTTTTCTCTTGGCTCCAAGGCTCCCAGCAAAATCAGGAGGTCCTCAGGGTTTTGGGTAGAACCAGGAGGCCATCCCTTGGCAACCAGCACATACCAGGCCCTGCAGGTCTCAGAAGGAGTCCTCCCTTCCCTATCTTGGGCATCTGAGAGGCTGCAGAGACCCAGCCATGGCAACACCTCAGTCGCGAGCCACCTCGAGAAGCTCAGATGTAGGTGCTGCCCTCCCCCACTCTGCCTGGGCCAGGGAGGGAAGGGGAACTAAATGCACGGACTTCAGGATGCCAGGGTTCCCTCCTCCAGGCCCCAGATCCATTTGAGTTTTTATGGTTGCTTGAAGGAACACGGGCTTGAGAGCAAAAGGACGTAATCTGAACCAACCCTGGGTCTCTGCTACCAAAATAGCTGTGTGGTCTAAGGAAGTCGCAACTTCTTCGCCTGTATTTGTTTCCTCCTTTGCAGAGGGCTGAGGAGGACCCGCCTCCTAAAGCTGCTGGGCGGGCTGAATGACATCGGTGTGTTCCAGCTGCTGGCACCTAATGAGCAGTGATTAACCCCATCTTCCTTCCTTTGGTGAGCCTGTTCCTGCAGGTACACAGGCCGTGAGACAAAGACCCCACCTGCTAGGAGCTTCCACCCCACAGTCTTGCCCAAACATTGCAATGGCAGGAGGTCTGAGACTGGACCTGGCTGCGGGTGTTGGGTTCAGGAAGTCAGGCTGCTGGTCCAAGGATGGGCACCCAGTGTGTGAGCTCTGCAGCTGGGTGACTAAAGCCTGCTCCATGCCAGCTGGGCTTGAATCAGAGCTAATGGCCTGCTAATGGTTTTCAGAGCTTTGACTTGGAAGTGTGCTGGAGCCATGTGACTCACTGAGAGCCGTGTGACTCACTGCCTTGCCAGCCGGGGTGACTGGAGGCTCTTCCATCCAGCAGCCTCTGCTCTCAGCATCATTTTTTTTTTTCGGTACGCGGGCTTCTCACTGTTGTGGCCTCTCCCGTTGCAGAGCACAGGCTCCGGACACGCAGGTTCAGCGGCCATGGCTCACGGGCCTAGCCGCTCCGCAGCATGTGGGATCTTCCCGGACCGGGGCATGAACCCATGTCCCCTGCATTGGCAGGCGGACTCTCAACCACTGTGCCACCAGGGAAGCCCAGCACCTTTTGTTTCATGTTCCATCATTTATATTTATTCATTCTGCAAACACTAGTCAGGGACCCAGAATGTGCTGGGCCCTGGGAGCACAGGCCCAGGTGAGGAAGACAGACTTGAAGGGGGAAGGACTGAAGGTGGGTGACCTCCCACCCTTCACCCCCTCTGCTCATCAGGCTCTGAGTGGCAGGGGGTGGATGAGTCAGAGCTTTCCTCCAGGCTCCCGAGGCTCACCCCCTTTCTCATGGGGTCACAGAACAGGCCTGATGAAGGAGAAGATTTTGAGGTTAATTGCACTGAACTTGGCTCCTGAAGGGATGTGGGATGGGGAAGGAGGAAGCATGGAAGATTGTGCCCGGGGGGACCAAGAGAAGGTACCACTGACAGCTGCGGCCATAGAACTGGCTTGGAAGGGGAGGAGATCAACTTGGTTTCAGTTTGTTTTCTTGATATTTTTTTCTTTTAGAAGATGAAAAGGGAGTCAAGAAGCTCAGTGAGGGGATAAAAGTGAGGACGCAGAAAGGGTAAATGCTTCCTTGGCCCGAGCTCCCTTGAGCCTTCCTTCCTTGTTTCTCTGTCTCCAGCATCTCCCCTCTTCCTCTGGCCATCCTGTCTACCTTCTTGTCTCTTCAATGCCTCTCCATCCCAGACTACCTCTGAAGCTCCCGAGGAACAATTGAAAAGTACAGTGACCGCCAAAATTGCTCCCCAGACCCTGGCTCCCCCTCGGCATCTGCTGTCTAGATTTTGCTTCAAAGTTCTGCCCGTCACTCACAACCAGAAAAGAAGTATTGATTAGAAAAGAAAAAGAAGTTGGTAATCTGAGTTGGAAAGTGGAAGGAGCAAGGGATCTCTTTCACATTCAGGTAACGGCACTGTGGCTAGTGAGCTGTAGTGGGACATCAATACCAACTCCAAACCCCATTCAAATCCTGCTGAATTGAGGTCTGATTAAAGGCTAACTGATGGATGGTGACAGTGAAGTGACTTGTCCAAGGGTATTCGATAAAGACTAGTTCTTCTCTCCCTTTCCTCCTCCAAATTTCCTGGAGGTCCCAGGACATTCCTAAGACGCTCCCCATCATCATCTCTGTGGCCGTGGACTAGCTTCTAACCTCTTGTCCAATTGCCAGAGCCTAGAGGTGGTTGGGAGCTTTGCAGTAACGAGCCTGGGCTCTTACTAGCTGTGGGAACTTGGGAAGTATGTAACTTCTCAGAGTCTCAGTTTCCTCATCTGTAAAAGGGGGATAATAATATCTACCCAATGGGATGCTGTGAGGATTAAATGAGATAATGAGTGTGAAGGGCTTAACATGGTACCCAGAAGAGAGTATGTTCTCAATATGTGTCAGTCAATAATAATTCCAATAATATCTCTACTTGGATGACCTACAAGTACCGTACACTCGGTATTTCTTCCCCACAAACCAGCTCCCTGGCCTCACCTTCTAGTTCCCTTACTGGAGTTAGCATTCCTCCTACATGTCCTTGGGGGTCTGGTCACCTGGATTCTATTCTGTTCCTTCCTCGTGTGAACTTTCTACCATCTCCTCATGCCCAAGTTCAGTCCTTCATTATGTTTTCCCTGGGCTCCCTGATATCAGCGCTCCTGTGCAATCCCTCTCCACAGAGCCACCAGATGTAGCTTTTGGATTATGTCACTCCCTTCCTCAGGAACCTCCACTGACTCCCCAGTGGCCACTACTAATGTAACTACACACTCTTCACCCTGACGGTTCAGGTCCTCCACACTATGGCCTGACGCACCCCACCACCCTTCTCCCTGCCCTTTCCCTCTCCCAACTCTTCCCCTTGGATGGGACATCACTGTCCCCACCACCCTCTTGTTCCCCAGGGTATGCTCTGTCAACAGAACAGATTGTAGAGACTATCCTAGGTAAAAAAAAATCTTTTGATGCTACCCTCAACTCACCAATACACTGGTCTACACAGTCAAGGTTCTCCAGAGGAACAGATTTATATATAGAATGTATGTATATATACATGAATTGGCTCATGCAATTATGGAAGCTGGCAACTCAGAAATCTGCTGAGCTGGCAGGCTGAAGACCCAGGAGCACCAATGCTAGGTCCAGTCTGAAGGCCATCTGCTGTAGAATCAGGATAAGCCAACGTTGCAGATGAATTCTGAAGGCAGTCAGTTGGAGAATTCTCTTACTTGAGAGAGGCTGGTCTTTTGCTCTATTCAGGCCTTCAGCTGATTGGAGGAGGCCCACCCACATTATGAAGGGCAATCTGCTTTGCTCAAAGTCTACCAATTAAAATGTTAAACTCATTCAAAAACACCCCCACAGAAACACCCAGAATAACGTTTGATCAGATATCTGGGCATCCTGTGGCTGAGCCAAGTTGACTCATAAAATTAACCACCACCCCACTCATACTCCTCTCAATGTCTGCCCTCTTGAAAGGATCATAAAAAAGTCATCCACCTTGAAGAGTTCTATGGGGCATTTTGCGTCCCAGAAATATTTACACTGTTTCTCTAATTGTGGAATTTCAGCACTGATTTCCCACGCAAAGGAAGTATGATTTTGAGTGGGGTGTAGGGGTCTTTCTGAAGCCTGTGAAGAAATCACAGCACGCTGGCATTTCAGCCAGCTGGCTGCTGTCCATGGCTGACATTCCTGCTAGGCTTGGTTCACTCTTTTGCAGCTTTGCAGATAGTATGTCCAAGCACAGCTGTAAGAAAAATTGTGAAGTAGAGCAAAATACAGGGCATGAAACCAACCAGAAACCACAAAGAGTGCTCATCCGTGAGAGGAAAAGGACCTCATTGCCAGGCCAGTTGGGAAACAAGAGATCCCTGGGCTCCAGGAGCTGGGAAATGGAGCGCAGGGTGAAGGGGTGTGTGTGGTGTGTGTGTGTGTGTGTGTGTGTGTATGCATGGGTGCCTGTGTATGGGTGCCTGTGAATGTTTGTGTGTATGTGTATGCATGGGTGCCTCTGTGTGTGTGTGTATGCATGGGTGCCTGAGAGTGTGTGTGTGCATGGGTGCCTCTGAGTGTATGTGTGTCTGAGTGTATGTATGTGTGTGTGAATGAACCCTGACAGAAAAAGCTGGACACACATCTTGCCCTTCCTCAGGCTCTGGTGTTTCAGGTGTCTCTGGCCACAGCCCTGCTCAAGCTTAGTCCACTCTGACCTTCTTTTTCGCCCCTTTTCCCATGACTCTCAGATGTCAGTGTCCAGGCTCTGACCCCTGGTTCCTCACCATTGCCCTTCCCAGGATGCTCAGTCTCCTCAGGGTGTTGGGGAATCTGCTATGGGGCAAGACCCAGAAGGCCAAGCTTATCCTTTTGGCTCTGTCTCTACATCTGCCTCAGGGTCTTCTATCACAAAGTGACTCAAAGCTAGTTGATCTGCCAGCTTCTCTTCTAGCTCCAACAATGTGTGAGTAATTATTTTGGAAAACAGTGAAATTTAATGAATCAGTATATCAGGATGTTTCAGCTGCAAATAACAAAACACTTGGAATAAAGAACTAAATGATCGGGCTGATTCATCACAGCAAACCTGCAGATCAGAGGGAGGTGATCCCAGGATTGGTGTGGAATCTCTGAGAGATCATCGAGGACTCAGGCTCTTCCACTTTCTCTCTCTGCCTTCTTCACGGCTGCCGCTGTCTTCCCTCATGGTGGCAAGATGGCTGCAGTGGCTCCAAGCTTCCCTTCTCATGTAGCAGCTTCTCAAGTAGGAAGAAAAGTGGTAAGAGTGCAATCGGTGAGGAAAATCTTTCTCAGAAGCTCTAGTAGCTTCTTTTTGGGTCTCTGGTCAGAACTGGGTCACAGGTCTAATCTTAAACCAATCACTGGACAAAGGGATGTGACGGACCAATCATGATACATCTACTTGGTCCTGATGGATGTATGAACAATTGAAAACTTGGGATTCTGTTAGCAAGAAAGGTTTGGAGCAGCTGTTTGGTGGGTTACTGGGGGAATGCTTTCAGGAGAAAGAAACAGTGTCTGGTTGCTGTAACCAAAAAGGGAATTTATTGGGAGGAAAATATAGGGTGGGGCTTGGAGGAATAGGCAGAAAATAGCAGGAGCTTTTGAAATAAATGCTTTTAAGCCAGAATGGCCTGGTACAGACCCCTCAACACTGGGAAAGAATTCTAGTGCCTCTGTGCTTTGCATCACTTGTTCAAGACAAGTCTTGGCAGAAGTATCATATTGAATCAGGCTGGGGTTTAGGCCTATGACCTGGACACCTGGGTGCAGAGAGGAGCACCTGGCCTGTTTAGTCTCCAAAGTAACCACTTACCAAGACCTTATTCAATGGGAGATTCTCATCCAATAGGAAAGAGGAGTTGGAGGCTGCACAGCCAACACAAAGCCAGACAGCAAAGCTAATATCCAGGAATCAGAAAAGCCTCTGTGAAGCCTGTGGCTTGGGAGATGCAGTCCTTGGGAAGCAGTGGTTGGGCTTATTTATTTCCACCATGATTAATTACCAGGAAACAAAGTAATGACTATATGCTCCATATCATTTTGCAAGTCTTATTAACTGTTGGGTAAGTTCAATTTATTTACAACACTAATATCTGTTTATGTCAGCCAAGTTGGCAGTGTGGTTGGCTGTTCGCAACTTCAAGGAATTAGAAGAATATGATTAAATCAAACAACAAACATTAGAAGGAACATCATCTCTGAGGAAGCTGGACTGGGGAGGAGTTTGATCTCAGGGCCGTAACTGCAGCTGCTTCTCCCTTGGGTCTTTTCTGCAGCCCCATCCCGCCCCCCACCCCCCGCCCAGGTAAGGCACTGATAGGAGCAGAGGCTTCTGAGGGGCCCTGGTTATATCTCCAGTGACTTGGCAATGGGTTGAGTTCGTTAGGCGGAGAGAAGCAGGTGTTCTTGCATTTTACAAGTTCTATTGAATTGAGGCAAAATTTCTGGTCATCCGCAGGACCTTCAATTAAAATGAGTTGAATACAAGTTTACACAGCCATGTTTCATCAGCCCTGAATGAGGAGACCCGGGTCTGGGACGGTGGAACGGAGGCAGCAAGAGCGCGAACAGCTAGTGATGCACATGCGCACACTTGTACCCACGCATGTGAACGGTCCACCCACGCATGCGCACACCCGCACCCGCACATGCGCACACCTGCACCCGTGCATGCGCACACCAGCACCTGCGCACACAGCATAAACCGTGTGCGTGGGCTGTGCCCCAAGTTAGCGCTGACCTCCTGCGATGTGCGTGGAAGTGAAATTGGGTCCTGGTGACAGTCCAGTCAGCCTTAAGAATCCTTTGCCGCCTTTTCCTGCTTCTGGAGAGGACAAAGCCATGGAGTCTGCTGAGGTAAGGGCCTGGATTTTAATTGGTGCTAAGTGACCTCTTTGTGGGAGACTTCAGGGTTCGATTCATGCTTACACTTAGGGACAGACGAGGTCCCCTCTTCTTGGGGGCCCACCGGGGTGGAGATCATTAGCTTAGGGCACGTCAAATGTCCTTTCCTACATCCATTACAATTTAGATGCTTCAGGTATTTAATATCTTTCCTCCCGGTGCACACTCAACCGTGGCGGAGAAACTCAACAATGGTGGTTGTCAGATCATCTAAAAAGAAACATTCTCTTATCAGTAAAACTCCTGACTAGAATATTCCTATCTAATCACTATGCAATTTTAATCATCTTCTTTAAACCCCGCCCCCCGCCCCGCCGCTTATCTGTCCCACTAAGTAGCCTCCTGAGGGACCATAACAAAGTCTCTTACCAGGAGCTCCGCGGGAGGGATTGACCCCCGTGCTCACATCACCAGGCCTGAGGCAACCCTGCACAGCCAAAGAGGAGTGAGAGAGAGGAGAAGGGGAGCCCACCCTCCTTCTGCCACCTGGATTCCTCTGTGACTCAGGAACCCAGCTGAAGTTCTCACTCCGCCCTCACATACCCCTCACACACTCAGATTTCCTCCTCAGAGCCTCTTCCTTGCCCAGGTGCAGCCATGGATGTGTGGCAGCTCAGTTTCCACCTGCCCACCAAACCCAACCTTCTCAATGATCCCGTGAAGGCCTGCTTTCTTCAAAGACTCCTTTCCTGACTGTCCTGCCCCTCCTAGACCTCGCACCCCAAACTCACTCTCTCCCCCACCATCATTAAGGCAAGGCGTTTATTTCCCTCCAGTTAGACACAGTGCTTCTTCCCTTGGCGATCTCTTTTTCCTGGCTTAAAGGCCACCTCTGGTGTTTATTCAGCGTGATTTCCTGGGACTACAGATGTGATGTGTGTAGCAAATAGAAGGGGTGGGAAGCTAAAGGTAGTCTTTACCATCCATGTATGACATTCCTTCTAGCGTTTTTCTTTCCCAGCTCGTTCGTTCATTTGTTCATTCATTCGTCAATCATAGATTGCTCATTTGTCATGTGTCAGGTGCTATGAAAGATAAAGAGCATGAAAGAAAACGTATAAGACATGGTCTCTGCCCTCAACAAGCTCAGAGTCTAGTAGGGCAGGACAGTTACACAAGCAGATAGGAGTGAGTGCAATGATGAAGGATTCCAGACAGGAGCAATGTGGAGGAGCCCTGAACCTGGGTGGGGATGAAGCTGAATTGCAGAGGATGAGGAGGCATTGGCCGGGCAAGGTGGGGTGGGGGTACAGGAGATCAAGAGACAGTGGTATCCCAGGGAGAGGGGACTGCACAAGTAAGAGCCTGGAGGCCAAAAGTCACCAGGTGTGTGCTGGGAACTAAAGGTAGTTTAGAGTTGCCGGACCTTAAGGCAGGGAGTGGTGAGCGCTGAGGCCTGAGCTGCTACAACACCCAGGGGTGTCATCCTACTGTAGTCAGTGCCAATGGATCCCCCTGCTGGGGACAGTTTTTGTGACCTTAGACCATGGCACTGAATGGGTCCCAGAGGCAGGTAAGGGCGTTACAATTTGAAAAGCGCCAAAGGACATGAACTTCAGCCTCATGCTAGCCCAGCTCCCTGGGCCTCACTGTGTGTGTCCTTCCAGACACGCATCCTCTGGCTCTTCCCTCCCATTCCCTCCCCCTTAGGTCACAACCTGTCAGAACTGGAAGACACTTTAAATGCCATCAAGAATAACCCCCTCTGTTAACAAAAAAAGACATGGAGGCCTGGAAAAGGGGATGCCGGTGGCCACACCGTCAGTTAGTGGCAAAATCTGCCCATCTGTTCTTCCCTCAAACCCAGCTCCCTACTGGCTGAGTGGGCAACACACCCAAGCATCCACCCCCTCCCCCCAGCTTCGCTCAGTATTTTCTTTCACGTTTTCGGGTGTGCCTGAGGCTAATTTACTTAAACCTCTCCTCAAACAGTACTGTTTGGCGGGGGTGAGACCTGGGGTTGCACAGTAAGGCCCGAGGAGAAGTTTGTGGGAACTGCACTTCCTTACTCTTCTGAGGATGTTTCCGGAAGTCCCCTGGCTCTCCCTGGTTGTGCGGCAGGGGCTGCGCACAGTACAGGGTGGAAACTCTTGGAGGAGGTTTGGAAGAAGGAGGACCCTGGGAGACAGACACAGATGGAGGTAGGAGGTTCCCCCGCGTAACCTCTCCCTCAGGTGCACTGGCATAGCCTGGTGTGTGCTCTTGAGGAGAGCACAGAGACGGGACACCAAACCGGACACCTTGTCCTGTAGCCCTCCCCTTGGTAGTGCCCTCTGGGGGTTAGGGGTGGGGAGGGCAGCATACCAGGAACTATGGGAAGTGAACAGGAGAAGCGGCTGGCTCGCCGCGATGCTAGGGGTGATGCCTGGAAGCCCCTGGAGCATGTGCGGCAGTAGGACGGGGTCACACGTGCATCAGTTCTGTAGATGATCACCTGCAAGTGTTCACTTTATCCTCGTCCCCTCCCCTTGATGTTGGGCTGTCCTGTGACTTGTTTTGGCCAAAGGAATGCAGCATAACATTAGCAGAAGCTGTAAATGTGCTCGTGTGGTTGAGCTTCACCCTGACACACAGAGCACATCCTGAGCGTCCACTAGTCCCAGAATTCAGAGACGCGTGGAACAGATGTGAACACGACCCACAGTCTGAAGCAGAGCCACCGCAGCCCACTTGCAGGCCTTTGAATGAGAAATAAACATGATCACCATCTGAGAGTTTGAGGCATGGCCAAGAGCAAATCCTAGAATACAGGTTCCTTTGTGAGTAACCGAAAGTACAAATGAATTGTGCCGTAAATCAAAAAGGTTTTATTTTCTCACATAAACAGTCCAGAGGTAGGCCATCCAGGGAGTTATCCAGACCCAAGATCCTACCAGCTTTCTGGTTCATCAGAAGCTGTGGCCCTCAGCTTCGTGGTCAAAAGTGATGTGGATGCTCAAGGTCCAACCATCATGTCCACACTCCAGCCAGGAGGAAGGAGGAGGGAGGGGGGAGAAGAGCGTACCCATCTCTCTAAAGAGACTTCCCAGAAGTTTTTGCAAACCAGAAGTAATTTTCAAAGTATTTACAACATGGATTTCAATTAATCAGAATGGATGCCCTCTGTCAACAACAGGTACATCTGTACCTGTACTTGTGGGTTGTCCTGATCACCTTTCCACTTGCAAATCTCATTGACCACAGCTCAGTCACATGACCACACCTAGCTTCAAGGAACACTGGGAAGTGTTCTTTGAACACTGGGAAGTAGTCTTTATTCCAGACGACCATGGGCGCTCTTACCTACTATCAGAGAAGGGGAGGACCTTTACAGTGGGACAGCTAGCATCTCTGCCACACTATGGAAAGTACTTAAAGCTCTTGGTACAGGTCCACAAGCCCTTGCCACAATTTGAGAAACAATTTTCCTGAAAACAAGTATTTTTCAGAAATCATTGGCTGGCAAAATTTGACCTGAAGTGTCTGTTTATCCCTCTTGTGAATATTCATATATTTGCTGCAGAAATATAATGTTTGATCATGAGGTGCTGCCCTGGATTCCTCTAGGGTATTTCTATGTGTGTGTGATACACACGCAAGTACAGTATTACCTATAAAATCTTTTAAAAGTCTGAATTTGAAACCCATTTGGCTCAGGGTTTTGGATAGAGAGGTCACACATCCCAGTTTGCTTGGGATTTTCTGGTTTACCCTTGTCCTGGTGAAATTATTAATAGCTCTCCCAACTTTCACTTTCACAATTGCTCAGTTTGGATGATAAATTATAGGGTCAGCCTATGTACATACTAAGCTCTCAGTTAATGGCAGCAGTAATTACTGTTCCCCAGCAGAGCTCCTGTAGCACCTATTGATATCTACAGATATGCTAAAATGTTTCTTCAGGTAACCATTCAGTTCCTCACGGCTAAACAGTACCCTCCTGCCGGTTTTGTCTCCATTCTTCATGAATTGGCTTCCAAGATAGTGTGGCAGTCAGTTTCATCCCAGCCACCTCCCAGAGAGCACAGGCTTGGAAGCAATGAACACTAAATCAAGGCAGTTTTACCGAATCCAGAAAATGACTAGCATATTCTGAACCTTGGCAGACTTTTCTTTCTTCATTCCTGGCGAATTTAAAAAATAGGTCTGGAGATGCCTGTGGATGCAGCAGAATTCCACAGGCATGATACCCTCTTCGCCCAGCAGAGACGTAAGGAAAACAGCTGAGTCAGAAGGCCTTTTCTTGCTTTCGTTAATTGTCCTCTGGGTCTCATGGCCAGGATCTCAACTGTGAGCAGGGCCAGCCCTGGACAAGGCCATAGAAGGCCCCCTTCTGTTCTCTTCCCCTCCGCTCCCTTGGCATCCGTGTACCCTCTTAGCTTTCCCACTGCGAGGTGCAGAGAAGTGGATCCCAAACTTGGCTGGTCTTCACTCAGGCCTGGGGTGTGTGCGAAGAGAGATTGCCGAGGCTTGCCCCAGGTCAGTGATTTGGGAGTCTGGCGCCAAGCCCAGGAATCTGTGTTTTAACTATTCCCCTGTTGATTCTGAAGAGCAGCCCAGTTTAAGAAACAATGAGCAAGGACTTGGAATCACACAAAGCTGAGTTCAAATTTAACTTCTGTCACTGTGGCCTGGGGCTGTTTCTAAGCTTCTCTGAGTCTCAATCTGCCCATCTGTAAAATGTCAAACTTCAGGAAAATAATGTATTTTATTTTATTTTTAAAAGAATTAAAAAATCTCCTTTGAATATATAGTTACATTCCTTTTTGTAATGCTCTGTGTTTTTATTGTGTTCACGCATGTGGGATCTTAGTTCCCTGACCAGGGATCAAACCTGAGCCCCCTGCAGTGGAAGTGCGGAGTCTTAACCACTGGACCGTCAGGGAAGTCCCAATGTATGTTAAATATAAAAAATGTTTTTCAGATCGAAAGTCTATTCTTCTTCTCAAACATAAAATCAGACACTCCCCAGGTAGCTCATTAACACACTGGGAGAACCAAGGAGAATCTCATTGCTGAAAAGAACAGGCATAAAATCAGACACTCCCCAGGTAGCTCATTAACACACTGGGGGAACCAAGGAGAATCTCATTGCTGAAAAGAACAGGCATAGGCTTGCCTCCCACCTTGTCCTCTGCTCCCCTCCCATCCGGGAGAGCAAAGGGCAGAGTTCATGACCTCAAGGTGACAACAAAAGCAGATTTGTCTATGCTTGGCAGGTAGTGTGCAGTCAACAAATATTTGTCAATTGCTTGCTTGATTTTATGTTTTTGTTTACGCGATTTCCTCTAAAAGCTTTAGGAATCTAATTCTTGTTTGTGGGAGAGGCATGGTGGGAGAGAGGTGAACTGTGAGATTAGATAATATTTTATAGATGGGCTTTTATATTTCTGCCATATTTGTGGCAATATGTCTTAATGAGAGAGGATGGTCTTTAGAGTCTGCTGGATTTGGTTTTAGATCTTGCCTTCACCATTGCTGTCAGGACAAACTAAACTCTTAGTGGATTAACACGGTGAAGGTTTACCTCATCCAAGTCACAGTCCAGTGCAGGTAGCAGAGGACAAGGTGAAGGGTGCTGTGTTCCATGTAGTCACTGAGGGAGCAAGCTCCTCCCATCTCTATGGCTTCCCGGTGCCCTGGGTCATCCAGATAGTGATGGGAAAGGGCACGATGGACCAAGGTTTTTACGCACTAGGACTGGAAGTGGCAAAATCACTTTTGTCCCTATTTCATGGGCAGAATTCAGTAATGCGGTCAGCCTAATAGCAAGAGGACCAGGAAATATAGTTTAAGACGTGCCTAGAAAGAAAAGGAGAAAATGGATACTAATGAGCAGTAGAAGGTTCTGCCAGACCCATTCATCAGCTCTGTGACCTTGGGCAAATGTCTTTAACTCTTAGCCTTAGTTTCTTCATCTGTACAATGGGAATGATACACATCTATTGGGATAGTAGTAAGACTTAAAAGATATAATATATGTAACATGCTTGATACACAGTGTGCCCTTCCCTTTTAAATATATGGAAGAGCATGTTTTCTTTCCTCTGAGTAGCCCCAAATACTGACTAGTTGAAAGTTTTGGCCTTCAACAAACTTTCTACCAAGTTAGGGGAACACAGATGAGAACACAGCTCCTGTCTCCTGGAGTGGAGAGTTCAGTTTGGATCATCTCCTTTCAGCGAAGCAGTGAGGCAGTCCCTGAATCCTGGGGGAGTTTGTCTTAAGGTCTTTTCATGACATGTGTTAAGGGTTTGCTGGAGTATTACCTTAAAAACCAGAAGCATCTGTACTCTAGTTACCTGGAGGAAAGAACCAGAAGAAAATGACTTCCATGGCAGCACCAAGCAATTATGTTAATATAAGTAAAAACATTCTGATGACGCTTAGTAGTCTGTTGGAAAGATTCTGGAAAAAATATTTTCTTCCCTTGAAATCTTTAAGCAAACGTCAGTTTCTACCTTTTGGAGTTAGCCTCTGCTGTAGTTCCTCTCTGAAGTACTCAGATAATAGTATCTCAGGCATATTTCTTGAGTTTTCAGATGCTAAAAACCACCACCCAATGGAAGAAATGAACTCCTTGATGATCATGAGCACGTAGCCCCCAGACCTTCTGGCACCTAAGGATGGATAATGTTACCTGCCCTGTGGCCCCAACATCAGCCAGTCAGATGATTGTGCACGAGCTGATCACATTCCCTGGGACGTCCCTCCCTCACCTGGCCTTTAAAAATGCTTTGCTGAAATCCTTTGGAGATTTCAGGGTTTTTGGAACACGGACCACCCCTCTCCTTGCTCGATGCTGCAATAAACCTTTCTCTGCTCCAGACTCCAACCTTTCGGTTTTTTTGGCCTCACTGTGCTTCAGACACACGAACATGCATTCGGTAACAACCTGACCAGCTTTACCAGCATCCCCTGATAATGTGTCAGATATTCAAGTTTTAGGGCCCTGTCCCAGCCCTATGGAATCAGCAACTCTAGTGGGGCTCAGTGATCTCTGTTATAACTGGCCCTCCAGATGATTTTTATTCACCTTAAAGTTTGAAAATATCTGCATTGTCAGCTGCCAAAGCGTCCACCAGCAGGTGAAGGGGAGAGGCGCCTGGAAAAGATAGGGAGTAGCCAAGGCAAGTACAGCAGCATTTACCGTGGTAGTAATCGAGAATGCCTTTTCTCCACTGGTTGGCACAGACTAGTATTTGGGAGCAGTGGCAGGGTTATTTAGGATGCTTTACATTTCAGTGTAGACTGACCTCTGTCCTGGTTTGCCAGGGACTTCCCCTGTGTGAGCACTTAAAATCTCATCCTGGCAAACCCCTTAGCCCTGGATTTGAAAAACTTAGGGGATAACATGAAATTTAGGGGAAACATGATCTAGGTTTTGGGCAAGTCACAAGTGCTAATTAAAGCTAAGCAAGTATGGACAACATCTAGCCTTCTTTACCCCTTTGCAGGAAGGTAAATCTGATTGGGTGAAAGAACTTATTGTTAAATCTTTGTAGAAACATACCCTTCTGCTTAGTCCGCTGGTTCTCACTTCTGGCTAGACAGTGGCATCGTCTGAGGAGATTTAAAATGATTTTATTGGTTTAGGATGACCAACTGTTGGTGTGAGGGTTTTTAAAAAGTGCTTCAGATGAGTCTAATGTGCAGCCAAATTTAGGTGCCACTGCTTAAGCTTTTGAACCACTGCTACATATTTTCACTTCATCTTCCTATGAGAATATCCAACTGTAGTTGGTTTTTTTTTCTTTTTCTTTTTTTAACTGTCTTATTATAAGATTTACTGTCTTAAATAAGATTGAATGTACAGAAAATCCTGCTAGTCCATCTGGTATAGCTGGATCCTTTAGAATAATATCATTAAGATATATACCATTTAAGTATTGTGACTGGCCTTTTTAAAATTAACATATGCATTGAATTAGTACCATCTGTTTTGAAGTTGTCATGTTGGGGAGCTATACCTCTAATCTGCTGCCATTGCTAAATATCTGGACACCTCTTATTAGGAATTGCTTTTAAACAACTTTAGGGGTTAAAACCAAGATTGCTGTATTATTTGTACTGGGACCACAAAAACCTCACAAAGTTCCCCCGCTGTACTTTCTACCCCCATCTCTAACCCTTGGCAACTTCTAATCTGTTCGCCATCTCCACAGTTTTGTTATTTTAAGAATAATATGTAAATATCATCATGAATTACTTAATCTTCGGAGATTGGCTTTTTAAAATTTTTCCCTCGGCATCATTCCCTTGAAGTTCATTTCAATTTTTGCATATATTAATAATTTGTTCCTTTTTGTTGCTCGGTAGTATTCTATCATAAAATTTTATCACAATTTATTTCAACATTCATCCATTGAAAGACATTTGGGTAGTGGCCAGTTTTGGGCTGTTATAAATAAAACTGCTATGAACATTTCTGTGTAAGTTTCTGTGGGAACTTAATTAAGTTTTTGTTTCTTTTGGATAAATGCTCAAGAGTACAATTACTGTGTTGTAGGGTGAATCTACTTTTAGGATTAAAAGAGACTGTCAAGCTGTTTCTCAGAGTGGCTAAACCATTTTATTTTCCCACCAGTGATGTGATATCATTTTTCTATGTACTCACCAGCATTTGATGTTGTCACTATACTTTAATTTTCGTTATTCTCTGATATCTCATTATGGTCTTAATTTGCATTTCCCTAATGGCTAATGACGTTGAGCATCTTTTCATGCGCTTCTTTGCCATGTGTATATTCTCTTCCATGAAATGTCTGTTCCTGTCTTCTGCCTATTTTCTAGTTGTATTTTTTTAAGTTGTTTGGAGAGTTCTTTGTATATTATAGATACAAGTCATTTGTCTCATGTGGGATTTTCAAATATGTTTTCCCACTGTGTAATTTGAGTTTTCATCCACTTAAAAGGATCTTCTATGAAGCATTTTAACTCATTTTGATGAGATCCAATTTATCAGTTTTTGCTTTTATTGATCATACTTTCGGTGTCAAGTCTAAGAATTATTCACGTAATTCTAGATGCCAAAGATTTTCTCCTATTTTTTTTTCTAAAAATGTCCTGCTTTTACATTTAAGATTATGATCCACTTTGATTTAATTTTTGTGTAAGGTGTGGAGGTTTAGGTTAAGGTTCATTTTTTGTTAGTTTGTTTTTGTCGAGGGATGTCCAACTGTTTCAGTACCAGTTTTTGAAAAGTCTATTCTTCCTTGATAGCTTTCACACTGCTGTCAAAAACAAGTTAAATGTATTTATGTCAGTCTACTTCTGGGTTCTCTATTCCATTCCATTGATCTGTGTATCTAACCTCCATCATTACTGCAAAATCTTGAAATTGGGTAGATTAATTCCTCCTATTTTAATCTTCCTTTACAAATTGTTTTAGCTATTCTTCAGCCTCTTCTTACCATATAAATCTTAGAATAAGCTTGTCTATATCCACAAAAACCTTGAGGGCATTTTAAGAGTAACTCTGTTAAGCCTCTTAACTTGGGGAGAATTGACATCTTTATTATGTTGTGTTTTCTAATCCATGAACAAGGTATGTCTCACTATTTGTTTGGGACTTTTAAATTTCTCTTCATCAGCATTTTGTAATTTTCAGTATAGAGGACCTATAAATGTGTTATTGGGCTTATATTTAAGTATTTATTTAGGTCAGTTGTAAATGGCATCACATTTTTATTTAAGCTTCTACACATTTGTTATTAATATATAATTTGATAAAACTGTGTTGATTTGTACTCTAAAGCATTTACAAACTAATATTATTTCTCAAGCTTTTTGTGGATTCCTTGGTATTTTCTCCATTTAGATTATCATCTCCTCTTCAGATACAGTTTTACTTTTCCTTATTTAATATAATAGTATATATTATTATTCAACATTCAGTAGGATATATTCCTTCCTATTCAACGTAGTAGGAATAGTCCTTTTATCTTTTAAATAAATGTTTTAAAAATTTAACTTTTAAATTTATGTATTTATTTATTTTTGCTTTATTTTCTTACTAGAACCTCCATTAATATATTTAATAAAAGTGGGGAGGGCAGATATCGGTGCCTTGTTTCTGATCTTACAGAGAAAGCATTCAGTCTTTCACAGTTAAATATAATGTCGGTATAGGTTGTTTGTAGATCCTCTTTATGAGTTTCAGTATGTTCCTTTTCTATTCCTAGTTTGCTTGGGGATTTTTTCTTCTTTTTTTAAATTTTTTTATTTTATTATTATTTTTTTACAACTTTATTGGAGTATAATTGCTTCACAATGGTGTGTTAGTTTCTGTTTTATAACAAAGTGAATCAGTTATACATATACATATGTTCCCATATCTCTTCCCTCTTGCGTCTCCCTCCCTCCCACCCTCCCTATCCCACCCCTCCAGGTGGTCACAAAGCACCGATCTGATCTCCCTGTGCTATGCGGCTGCTTCCCACTAGCTATCTACCTTACGTTTGGTAGTGTATATATGTCCATGCCTCTCTCTCGCTTTGTCACAGCTTACCCTTTCCCCTCCCCATATTCTCAAGTCCATTCTCAAGTAGGTCTGTGTGTTTATTCCTGTTTTACCCCTAGGTTCTTCATGACATATTTTTTCTTAGACTCCATATATATGTGTTAACATACGGTATTTGTCTTTCTCTTTCTGACTTACTTCACTCTGTATGACAGACTCTAGGTCTATCCACCTCATTACAAATAGCTCAATTTCATTTCTTTTTATGGCTGAGTAATATTTCATTGTATATATGTGCCAAATCATGAATGGGATTGGATTTTGTCAAATGCTTTCTCTGCATTAATGGATAGGATCACATGACTTTTCCCCCTTAATCTATTGGATATGGTGGATTACATTGTTTGATTTTCAAATATTTAACCAACTTTGCATAACTGGAATAAATACCACTTGGTCATGATATATTATTCTTTTTATATATTTCTGGATTTAATTTGCTCATATCTGGCTGAAGATTTTTACAGGCAATTTCATAAAACATATTGGTCTATAGTCTTCTTCTTTTTATACTATTCCTGTCTGGTTTTGGTATCAAGGTAATACTGGCTTAATTAATTAGGAACTGTTCCCTCTACTTCTATTTCTTATCAAATCATGTAAAATTGGTTTTAATTCTTTAAGTCTTGGGTAAAAGTGAAACATCTAAGCCTGAATATTTCTTTTGGGAGTTTTCATATGAAAAATCAGTGTTTCTAATGGTTACAGGAAAATTGAGATTATCTATTTCATCTTGGCTGAGTTTTGGTAGTTTTGGGTGTAGAAGCATTGGCCCATTTCATCTACATTTTTGAATTTATAATGTAGACTTGTTCATAATAACTTGTCCCTTATTAACCTGCAGGATATGTCATGGTATCCCTGGTTGCATTTCTGATATCTGTGATTTGTGCCATCTCTGTTTTTACCTTTATCAGTCTTGCTAGATCTTTATTGATTAAATTGTTTATTTCCAAGAACCAGCCTTTTGTTTCATTGATTTCCCCCCCCACCATTTTCCTGTTTTCAGGTTCATGGATTTCTGTTTCATCTTTATTATTCCTTCTTTCTGCTTGTTTAGTGTTTTTTCCTCTTCCTTTTTTACTATTGTAATATAGAAAATTAGATTATTGCTTTGAAATGTTTTATTTCCCAATTTAGTTCTATAAACTTCCCTTTTAGCATTACTTTCACTTCATTCCACAAACTTGGATCTGTTATATCTCCATTTTCTTTTATTCTATGCATTAAAAATTTTTTCCTTGATGCTGTCTTTTTTACCCATGAGTTATTTGGAATTGTGATGTTTAGTTTTCATGTGATTGAAGATTCTCCTGTTGTCTTTCTGTTACTGATTTCTAGTCTGATTCCATTATGGCTAGAGAACATACTCTCTATGATTTTAATTCTTTTAAATCTGCTAATGTTTTTTTATCACCCAGTATATGGTATATGAGTGAATGTTCCATGGACACTTGAATATGTATTCTGCTCTTATTGAGTGTGTTCTTTAAATGTCAGTTATGTCCTGTTGATTGATGATGTTTTCAGTTCTTCCATATCCTTGCTGATTTTTCTCTCTGGTAGTTCTATAAATTGTTGTGTTGAAGTCTCAAATAATAATTGTGGATTTAAATTTTTCTCCTTTTACTACCTTTTTCAGTGTTTGCTTCATGTATTTTGAAGTTCTGTTGTTTGGTGCACACACATTTAGTATCACTAGGTCATCTAGGTGGATTATTCTTGTTATCTTTATGTAATGACCCTGTTTGCCCCTAATAGTTTCCTTTGCTCTGAAATCTACTTTATCTGATATTAATTTATCCATTCCTGCTTTTTCTGATTAATGTTCACATGATATATCATTTTCATCCTTTTACTCTGAACTACCTATATCATGATGTTTAAAGTAAGCTTCTTATAGACAGTATATAGTTGGATCATGCTTGTGATTTTTTAATCTACTCTTCCAATCTCTGTCTTTGACTTGGTTACTTAGATCATTTACAGTTAATGTAATTATCACTATGTTAAAGATTAGGTCTACCATTTTATTTTTTGTTTTGTCTTTTACCTTAGTTTCTCAGTCTTGTGTTTCTCTTATTTTGCCTTCTTGTGGGTTACTTAAACATTTTTTAATAAGCCCATTTTAATTTATTTATTTATAATCATTTGTGTATACTGTTTGTATAGTTTTCTTAGTGGTTGCTTTTGGCATTACAGTATACATATGTAACTTATCATAGTCTACTGGAATCAGTGTTTTATTACTTCAAGTGAAGGTTCAAAATTTTACTTCCATTTAGGTCTCTTAATATTCCCCAGTTTTAAAGTATGATTTTCTGTAGTATTTCCTTTCTCTACATTGAGAACCACATCAGATGGTGTCATAATATTTGCTTTGACCATCATATAGTATTTAAGAAACTCATGAGGCTAATGATAGTCTCTTATATATACCCCATTTGTTTTCACCCATTCCATTGTTCCCCTTTTCTTTCTGAAGTTCCCAGTCTTCTGTTATTGTTTTTTTTATGTTTTCATAACATTAGGTGATATCTGGGCTTTCCAGTGCCATTGGATATGAGTTTCAGGAAACCCTGAG
This sequence comes from Mesoplodon bidens, assembly GCF_964165515.1. Lineage (NCBI taxonomy): Eukaryota > Metazoa > Chordata > Mammalia > Artiodactyla > Ziphiidae > Mesoplodon > Mesoplodon bidens. The sequence goes on along the minus strand of NW_027671691.1, from coordinate 254,509 downwards.
CCTGGCTCACTGAATGCTGCTGAGTTGGAGGGTTTGTATATGTTGGGCCTGTTGGCGCAGCAGGTGCTAGCAGATTAGACTAATGTTGATGGGACTAGTGCCACAGGAGGATGGGTTCCCATTCAGGCTATGCTGCTGCTACAGTAGATCAAGTCCCCCTCTACCCCAAGTGTGGGGCAGTGACCTGCTGCTGTCACTGCTTTGTATTAGGCTGCTTTTCCTCAGGTGTGTGATGGGATCCCATGGAAGCTGCTGCTGTTGCTGTCAATCACAATGTTAAATTCATTTCAGAAATACTTAAGTATTAATATATAGCCTGGCTCTTGTAGAATATCTGCATTTGTTTTTTATTGCTTTCATACAAATTACCAAAAACTTAGTGACTCAAAACAAGGTAAATTTATTACCTTACAAGTCTGACATTGGTCTCAATTGAGTAAAGTAAAAGTGTTGGCAGGATCAACAGACGAATGGATAAAGATGTGGCACAGGGATTCCCTGGTGGCGCAGTGGTTGGGAGTCCGCCTGCTGATGCAGGGGACATGGGTCATTCCCTGCTCCAGGAAGATAGCACATGCTGTGGAGTGGCTGAGCCAATAATCTACGCCTGCTGAGCCGGCGCGTCCGGAGCCTGTGCTCCGCAACAGGAGAGTCCGCAACAGTGAGAAGCCCACTTACCACAAAAAAAAAAACTGTGGCCCATATATACAATGGAATATTACTCAGCCATAAAAAGAAATGAAATTGAGTTTTTTGTAGTGAGGTGAATTGACCTAGAGACTGTCATACAGAGAGAAGTAAGTCAGAAATGGAAAAACAAATCCCATATGGTAACACATATATATGGAATATAAAAAAAAGAAAAAATGGTTATGAAGAACCTAGGGGCAGGGCAGGAATAAAGATGCAGCCATAGAGAGTGGACTTGAGGACACAGGGAGGGGGAAGGATAATCTGGGATGAAGTGAGAGAGTGGCATGGACATATATACACTACCAAATGTAAAATAGATAGCTAGTGGGAAGCAGCCACAAAGCACAGGGAGATCAGCTCTGTGCTTTGTGTCCACCTAGAGGGGTGGGATAGGGAAGGGAGGATGGTAGGGAGATGCAAGAGGGAGAGGTTGTGGGGATATATGTATATGTATAGCTGATTGACTTTGTTATGAAGCAGAAACTAACACACCATTGTAAAGCAATTATACTCCAATATAGATGTTTAAAAAAGAAAAAAAAAGTGTTGACAGAGCTACATTCTTTTCTGGAGGCTCTTAGGGGTGTTTCTGTTCCCTGGACTTTATCTGCTGCCAGCGGTCACTTGTAGTCTTTGACTCAGAGTCCCCTTTCTCCACCTACAAAACCCAAAATGTTGCATCTCTGTTATTCTGCTTCTATTAAGACATCTCTCTCTTTCTCTTTCTACAGTTGGGAATGGTTTTCTGCTTTTAAGGACTCATGCAATTAGATTTGTTCCATGAGGTAATCCAGGATAATCTTTCTATCTCAAGGTCTATAACTTCAGTCATATCTGCAAAGTCCTCTTCACCATGTAAGGTAACATATTAATAGGTTCCAGGGATTAGGGTGAAGGCATTTTTAGGAGCCATTATGCTGCCTACCACACCCTTAACAAGTGACCTTGAGAAAATTACTGAGATTTTTAAAGCCTTACTTTCCTCAAAGATAAAATGGAAAGAAAGATAACTAGTTAATGTCATGAAAGTGAAACAGTATATATGAAATCAACTAATTCAGAAAATAAGATTTCTTCTTTTTTTATGATTTACATGATTCTCAGAGTTCAGTTACTTGAAGAGTTACTTTTTTTAAACAGAACTAAGGAATTCAGGGTTCAGATGCTGTAAGATTGTCTGAATTATCTGAGTAACAATTAGCTAAGCACAGGTGTAAAGCATTTGATTTACTCCCTAGTGTTCTTTATCTTCTCATCCCACTAAATGCATATCCCTTGTCTAGCTCCAGCCAGTAGAGTCAGAGCTTGTTTTACTGTTTAACTAAAGTTCAATTTAAATTCTCTCTACATCTCCAGATTCTCAGCCCTGGTTGCATATTATATTCACTGGGGAGATTTCAAGAACTACTGATGTCAAATTTCTACCTATCATGGATATTTGAGAAGGGACCTGGAATGAAATGCTCTAGCTTATGGCTTTTGGCGCCAAATCATGTTACCTGTAGAAGGTATCTTCTAGGTATGAAAATAGTTCAGATAAGTCAAATTTCTCAGTAAAAGATGACAAAACCATGGCTTAGGTGGTAAATTTTCCATGTCAATTTGTCTGGGTCACCATGCCCAGTTATTTGGTCAAATATTATTCTGGATATTTCTGTGACGGCGTTTTTGTGTTTATTTATTTATTTATTTATTTATTTATTTATTTATTTATTTATTTATTTATTTATATTTTTGGCTGTGTTGGGTCTTCGTTGCTGCCCGTGGGCTTTCTCTATTTGCAGCAAGCGAGGGCTACTCTTCTTTGTGGTGCATGGTCTTCTCATTGCGGTGCCTTCTCTTGTTGCAGAGCATGGGCTCTAGGTGCACGGGCTCAGTAGCTGTGGTGCATGGGCTTAGTTGGTCCACGGCATGTGGGATCTTCCCAGACCACGGCTCAAACCCGTGTCCCCTGCATTTGCAGGCAGATCCTTAACCACTGTGCCACCAGGGTAGTCCTTGTGATGGTGTTTATGGATGAAATTCATATTTAAATTGGTGGTGGACTTTGAGTAAAGCAGATTATCCTCCATACTATGGGTGGGCCTCATCCAATCAGTTAAAGTTCTAATAAAGCAAAGACTGACTTCCCTGTGGCAAAAAGGAATTCTGCCAGAAGACTTACAGAAATTGAACTGCAACTCTTCCTACAGTCTCTAGACAGCCTAACCTGAAGATTATGAATTTACCAAGCCTCTATTATTGTGTGAACCAATTGTTTAAAATATCTCTCTCTCTTTCTCTATCTTTATATAGATATGGATATAGATCTAGGTATCAATATTGATATCTAGATCTATATCTATCAATATATATGGGCACATTGTATACACCTGCTGTTGGTTCTGTTTTTCTGGAGAATCTTGACTAACATAGTGGCCCATATAAATAAAAGGATGAACCCAAGTTCACCCAGGTAGAGAGTAGTACAATGAGAACTGGAACTTAAGGCCTCGTGACTCATTCAGCTGTGAACAGTGACCCAAAACTGGGGTCCGCAAGCTCTGGCCCACTGATCAGATCTCGTTTGACTCCTGGTTTTGTACATAACGTTTTGCTTGAACACAGCCACACCCATTCATTAAGGTATTGTGCATGGCTGTTTCTGTGCTACAGCAGCAGATAGGCAATTGCAACAGAGACGTATGGTACACAAAATCCAAAATATTTACTATCTGACCCTTTACAGAAAAGATCTGCTGACCCTTGCTCTAGGATGCCATCTGATTTCTGATAGCCCCGAGGAGAATAATTCATGTACATTGGGATAGATTGTTAATCTCATGACCTCCTTAGGTCAAAGATCTCTTACATGCTCACCCTTGCAATAGCCAGCTTGGGGAGCACTGTCTGAGGATGCAGAAATATTTTTTGTCAGGTCTTTCCAATCCACACTGCTCCCTGACTATGGTTCTTAAAACCTATTTTTGAAAAAAAAAATTATTGGAATATAGTTGATTTACAGTGTTGTGTTAGTTTCAGGTGTACAGAAAAGTGAAACAGTTATACATATACATATACGCACTTTTCTTTGTTTTGTTTTTGTTTGGGTTTTTTTTTTTTGCTGCACACGGGCCTCTCACTGTTGTAGCCTCTCCTGTTGTGGAGCACAGGCTCCGGACGCACAGGCTCAGTGGCCATGGCTCACGGGCCCAGCCGCTCCGCGGCATGTGAGATCTTCCCAGACTGGGGCACAAACCCGTGTCCCCTGCATTGGCAGGCAGACTCTCAACAATGCGCCACCAGGGAAGCCCCACTTGTATTTTTTTTTAGAGTCATTTCCAAATAGCCCATTACAGAGTATTGAGTGGAGTTCCCTGTGCTAATAAGAAGAGCAGGTTCTTATTAGTTACCTATTTTATGTAGAGTAGTGTGTATATTTCAGTCCCAATCTCCCATTTTAACCTCCCCTCCACAATCCCTTGGTAACCCTAAGTTTGTTTTCTACATCCGTGCCTCTACTTCTAAAACCTGTCTATTTTAACCAACTACCACTCATTGCTTACTGTCTCTGGCTTCATGTACTTGATAATAAATCTACTTCTTGTTCTATCCTGGATGACATGTCCCAAGGACTGAGATAATATCTTATTCTACATAACTTGTCCTTGATATTGTCTATCTTGGGGTCTTCATCTATGTCCCAAAGAAGACAGTCACACTCTGTCTTCTAGTACTACTAACAATACCACATTTTAGGGCATGAATTTGACCCAATGCACTGAACTATCCCTTTAGAAGCTGTATGCAACCTGTCACTGGGTTTTAGCACGGGGTAGAACTCAGATTAGTGTTCATATTTAAACAAATCTACTTGACCAGAAACCTTTTGTCTCACCATTTATTTTATTACACAAGTAACTTCTGTCTTTGCATCTATGATATAAATATTTTTAATTTCCTAAATTATCTGAAAAATTATTTAGAGCTTCTGTTTCAGTAGGCATTGGAATTGCTGTGTTATGACTATTTCATTATTTTATTTCCAAATGTTAAATCAGGCTTCAAGCTTTGGCCAAGAGTAGACAGGAAAGGGTTTAAAAAGAAATGAAGAGTGGGAAAGACTTCTGATGCAAGGGAGACATAATAAAGATTTGATTTTGAATCAGTAATTTATAATAAAGGTTTGATTTTGAATCAATAATTTATGTCATTGCAAAATAGCTCCCTGGTAAAATTCCATTCTTTGGTATCATTAAGTCCAGAAATGAACAATCAAAATATGCAGTGCTCTTCTTCATTTTCTAAAAACAAACCTATATCTAGATGAGAGGAGAATTCATTTCATCACTCAGGCTCTGGACTTACGACTCCAAGTCCTGTCTTCTTTCAACCATACCTGCTAGGTTTCTGTCTAACTTCTTGAGCATGAGGTAATGGCTTCAGCTTTCATCCCCTTCCTCAGTATATAGCTTAGTGACTATGAGTAAGGGATCTAAAACTTGAGAACTTGGGCTCAAATCTTGACTCTAAAATTTACTTGTTGAGTACTCTTGAGCATGTTATCTGTTTTTGCTTCAGTTTTCTCATCTATAAAATAGAGATAACATTACTTCTCTCAGCGAGTTACTATGAGGGTTAAAAGAAAATTCATACAATGAAAGAATTTATCAGTTCTTGGAACACAATAAATACCAGAAATAAATGTTAGCCATTATCAAGGGCCCCTCATTTTATGGATAATATAGATTAGTTTATATAGGTCTAATATTTACATATACATAAACATTTTGTACCTATATGTGTGTGTACGTTCTTCTTAGAAATTGAGCAGTCAACATTCACATCTAAAAGTATGTGCTCTGTGAAATGTAGATCTCCTGTGTACAGACACAGTGCTATATTATCTATTAGATAAGAGATATCTGTGATATCTAATAGATAACACAGTTATGTATTGCTACATAATTAAGAAGTCCAAACTTAGTGTTGAAACAAAAAAAAATTTTAATACGTGCCCAGATTCTGTGGGTCAGCAATTCAAACAGTACACAGAGGAGATGGCTTGTCTCTACTCCATGACTGATGTCTGAAACCTCAGCTCATGAGGATTGAAATGGCTGGGGCTGGAATCATCTAGACAATTTTAATTCCCATTTCTGGCCCTTGAGATGGGATGACTTGAAGACTGGGCCCAACAAGGACTGTTGACTGGAGTGCCTATAGTTGGCTGCCCATGTGGCTTGGACTTCTCATAACGTGGTAGTTAGGATTCAAGATAGAGTATCCCAAGAATGAGTGTCCAGGGTTCAAGCATTCCACGAGAATCATGCAAAAGCTGCATGACCTTTTATGACCTAGTCTTAGATGTTACATAGCATCACTTTCATTATATACTATTGCAGGCATTGGAGACCTTTTTCCATAAAGTGTCAGACAGTCAATATTTTAGGCTTTACAAGCCATACAATTTCTTTTGCAACTACTTAGCTCTGCTGCTGTGATGTGAAAACAGACACAAACAATACATATACTAAGGAACATGGCTGTGTTCCAATAAAGCTTCATTTATAAAAGCCAGTAGAGGCCTAGATTTGGCCCACCAGCCATAATTTACTGACCCCTGCTCTATTGTTTGTTAGGATTTGGGAGCCAAAATGTTCGTCAGTATTTACTGCTTTGCTAGTCCATTTAAGAAAATGGACTACTGATAAAATAGCTTCAGACACAATATGGCATTTTATGATTTAGCATAAAATCTGAGAAATATAGAGGTTATCTGAAGCCTGCAATGGTAAAGTTCCCTCTGCTATTGAAGTTATTGTCTTTAAACAAATATTCTACATCAGTAATGCTATATATATATATGATATTCAGGTTAATTTCCTATTCTGTCTAAGGAAGTAATTGGTTGGTTGGTATGAGAGATGGTGTGGCTTCCAAAGGTGAAAAGTATTATTTTGTTGTAATTTCCGGCTGCCTAGGGATGGGAGAGGCCCAGGACACTGTAGTCAGTATATTATGTGGAGCAGGTTATATTGTGGTTTATTCATGAACTTTTACATGTTTATTTTCTATGCAAGTTTATGTGCTCCTTTTTGAGTTTTGGTAGATAAGTGTTTTGTAACCTTCGAATACTTGGAGTTATATATATATATATATAACTTTTATATATACATATTTTAACGTAGTAGTTAAAGCAGTGGAGAGTGTACTGTAGTCTACCTAGGTTCAAATTCTGGCTTTACCCTATGACTTCCCTGTGGCTTCCTCTGCTCACCTATTAAAAAGGAGTATAATAAGACTGCTGTGGTGAGTTATATACTAAGTGCTATTTAAGCATTTGCTATAATGATTATGTATACTCGAAGGCAAGGAACTTGCCCCTTGATCGTGTCTGTATTCCTAGTGCTTAAGAATTTCTAGTGCTTTCCTAGTGCACTGTCTTAGGATAGAGATAGCTCAGTATAGTTCTTCTCACTATAAAGTACTGTTATGTTGAAAGTCTTTGCTTGTGCACTAATAATCTATGACATATCTGCTGAGGACAAGGAAACAAATAGTTTTAAAACGGCAATGGATTACAAAAGATTGTATGATGTAAAGCCTTTATTATGTAATTATAAAACTAACAAATGATCATGGTAGAAAATTTGAAAAACTCCTAGACAAAATAGAGATCAATAAAATTTGGAGTAACTTTCAGAATGTAGAGTTGTCCATGAATATTAGTGCTTTCACATTTTCCAGGACTTTAAGTAGACTCTGCTTCTTAAGAGTCTATTCATGATATCTTATTTTAATGATGTTTTCATCATGGGGACACACACACACAGAAATCTGCTAAAAAAAGAAAGACATGTAAATCACTGATGTTTCAGATAGCCACATGAAATAAAGTGAGAAAGGTCAACAAGCTGAAAGAATGTGCAGTAGCATCTCCTTAATTGCTTACAGAATTCTGATAATTACCTCTTTCTGGATAAAGTAATTAATGGGGAATCTAATTCAAGAAAAATGTATGAACTTCAAGCCGTCTCGAAGCCAAGTATTTCTTTTCACAGGAGGTTACTTTCCACGGCTGTGCTTCCTTATTACCTGACAGGGAAAGAGTATTGTATGGCAAAGGATCTTCCTGAAAGAGGGTGCTTCCCACACTGATTGTCATAAACGACTTCGGAATTACTGTTGCTGTATTACCAAAATCTTAAACTAGGATATTTTGGACAAATGTGGTCCTTAGTTAATTTTTAGAGCTACAGTCAGATGGCTCTGCAATAGCAATTGTCTGGCTATTCTTCACAGTGATCACAATATGGTAATGACCTTGAGGTATCACTAAAAAGCAGGAAGGTGGGAGTCTTCCTTTTGTTCCAGAGTGAAATGTGAGTTGGAGTTGGAGTTGGAAAAGAGGCCGACAACCAAGTGATACAGAAGGAAATGTGAGGTCATTAGTGAAAAACCAGGTTTAAGTTAAGGTGAAGAGGCATAAGGAAATGGTCAGCTGTTACAGCATTACAAAGATCATCAAGAAGCAAATCCATGAATGTGGTTTGTATTGCAATCTGCTGAAAAAGAGACAAATATCCTGGCCTGGCCTTCATGGAGATTATATTTTATTGATTCTGATAATAGATTATTGTTGAAAAGGGCCTCCTATAAATTATAACCATGCAAAGGCAGCAAGATAATTTTTTTTCTTTATGTATGTGTTTCTCATTCCTACTCACTTCTCTCTTAGGGGAAGAGAAAATCACAAAACACAAAAATGTCAAATCTCAGCTATTCATTTTCAAAATATTTTTTTTCCAAATTCCAATGGAGGCAATAGGTTAACGGTTAAGATTTGTAAGGCTCAAAAAGCTAGATTTTTACAAAGTGCAGCCAAATTTTATTCCATAAATAATAGCTTTGGAAAGAATATGTGATGATGCAAAGTTGGAAAAAGCTGGTTTTTCTTCCGTAAATGATTTCACCATGTTGGGAGAATAGGCAGAGAAGAAATCAAAGTAATAAAACATGGGGTGAGTTTTTCTGATACGGGACTCTACTGCTTTAAAATAGACTAGATAATCCTAGGGATAATCTGAGGTAGAACAGACCAATGCCTCATTTCCAATCTGGTACCCTGGAAGAAAACAGTGTATTTCCTTTGAGGTCTTGAGAGGTTTTTCTTCTTCTTTGTTTTGGTTTTGGTTCATTTTGTAATCAACCCTATTAAGGTATCATTTACATACAATATAATGCAGACATTTTTAATCAACGGTTCAGTGACTTTTAATTAATGTATACATTTGTATAACTACCACTCCCATAAAGATGGATAACAATTCTAAAACCCTAGAAAGTTTCCTCCTAGGCTTTTGCAAATGTATCCCCATCTCCCAACCCAAGGCAACCACGGATCTGTTTTTTATCATTAGAGATGAATTTTGCCCAGTTTAGAATTTCATGTAAGTTGAATAATACAGTAGGTGCCCTTTTGATCTGGCTTCACTTGCTCAGCATATGGTTTTTGAGAGTCATTCATGTTGGGATGTTTTAAACCAGGACTTTAGCCTGGGTGGCAATGTTGTCTGAAGGCACCTATAGGTACATCTGAGTCTCTGGCATTGTCACTGTCTGTTCTTGGCTCAGTATTTTCAACTTTACTAAGAAGCACAAGGTTGAAGTAAGGAAGATCATTGTCAGTATAATGGAGGTGAAGTGGGTTCTGTTATATAATATTCTCAGCATAAATTGACCTGCTTGGAATCATCGTGTTGATAATCGACAAAGATACTCTTCCTCCAAAAACTTTGATACTATAAAACTTCTAAAGGACGCTGTCCTAGGACTCTTTTAGTTTTCATTTTTTGGGAAATATTTCCGGAAAATTCAGATGCTCACAACCTGAAAGAAGCAGTTATTCACCTGAAGGCTAGCTCTGCTAAAGTTCAGTTGTCCGACCTTTACATGCTGATAGAACCCAAGTAGCCTTGCAAAACAATGCTCTCTTATTGGACATGAGCATATAGATTAAGTTGGACGTGTATATGCAATAGAGTGAAAAAAACAAAGAATCTTTGAGTTTCCCTTGCTGGGTTTTTTTTATTTTTTCACTTAAGTTTCTATAGCATATGCTAATAGTTTAGGGTAACCTCAGGTTAATTTTAGGTCCACTCTTTATGTAAATGTTGAAGTACTCCACACCCACCTTTTTTCTACCTTCCTTCTTTTCTTCCGTCTTTCCTTTCTAACTTCGTATAATCCATTATACTTAATCCTGCATTTGTTGAGGTGGCAAGTACTGTAGGAAAATTGAAAGAAGTGTGAAATTTTGCTGTTCAGAATGCATGTTGACCAAATTCTATATTGAGAAAAGGTCTGAATTTACCCACAGTAACCGTTTCTCAGCGTCTCTGAATAAAGGCCATAGAAACTGGGCTATATATAATATCCTGACAGGTATGTAGAATTCATAGCAATTGCCCTCAAAGAGCTTACCTAGCATAGATGCATACGAATGTATTTAATGATTGCTTTATTGGCAGCAGTGCCAACATACACAGTCTGTTTTGTTTTATATCATTATCATTACCTGCTGTTTACCACCTGTATACATTGCTAATGGTGTGGTTTCTATGGCTTGTGAATTTCATGGCCAAATAATATGTAATTTATTGCACACTTTAGTGTAGAAGATGGAGACTCCATAAATTTTCGTGTGCTCTTTGCCCCTTTGGAATGTATTACACTGAGATCAGGCAAAGTAATAAATTTATTTCAAATGTGCGTGATAGCTAAACATCAATTAGGACTGATGGGCAATATTTCACCTTCCAGCAACATAACAGTTTTTAAAGACTAAGCCATTGAACGTGGAGTTCCTGAACATGGGACTCAGTTCACTGGGATCCCTTCTTAGAAAAATAAAGGAAAACTTGAATTGGATATGTGTGGCTTATTCGAGTAGTAACTAATCAGCTACATCTTTGTTAACTTAGTTTGTCACAATCGTTTGGTATTTTATTAACTCTCTTGCCCTTCTTCCCGACTCTCACGAGAATGGATCATGAGTATCTTAAAACATACTAAGTCGTCTTCCATCCCTGTTAATCTAACTACAAAAGCACACTTTCCTTATCCAATGTAACATACTGTCTTTTAGAGTAGCTGTGGTTTTAATTCTCTACAAAATTAAAACCAGCAAAGAGAAACATTTTCAAGGAGCCAGCACATTGTAGAGCTTTAAGAAGAAGACTTCAGAATTAAGGGCAACTATATCATTTTATAGTTAAAGCACCTGAGGCCTAATGTAGGAAGGTAACCATCGAGGTCAGGGAAAGGGGTTGAAGATCAGGTTTCAAGCTGAGAAGGAGTCTACAGGGACTCAATCTGAGCAGGTCAAAAACTGAAATGAGACCACGAATGTTCTGGGAAGGCTGGCATCTGGCCTCAAGTGTGGGATTCAGACAGGGAGTGGGCCCGGGGGGAACTGAGCTTCTGCAGGAGGCAGAGAAGTCCACCTTATCTCCAGAAAGTGCCACTGACATCAGGGAGTTGAGGGGAAAGAGCAGTGAATTCCAGTCCACCTGAGAAAGCAGGTCAATCTGATTAACTCTGAATTTAGGCTTATTTCAGATAGTTCTTGAGAAGGAACTTGGACAAGAGTAGGTCCCGCACAGCCTCTTTAAATCCATGCCCAGTATTTTCTGTTGGAGCTGCTTAAACCCTCCAAGTGACTCCAGTATTTTAATTTCACTCTATATTTAATTCTGACAGTTCTATGATTGATTATTTAATGGGCAAATAAGTAGGGTCACAAAAGAGTGTGAATGTATTTTACAGGATGAGGATGGGCAGAGTGGAACAGTCTGGAATAGGACACCAATAGAAAGGGATCTTGGTAAATAAGAACGTCTATTAGAAATGGAGAGGAATTCTCAAGGAAATTAGTGCCTGACACCACGCCCTTCTCTCTGCATGTTTAGAAGCTAGTTTCTAATTTTATTTTCATAGGAGATGTCCCTGTAATGAATTGTCTTTTACCTCCACACTACTTATCACATGGAAATATTGTGAAGTTTGTCTGAGAGAAAGTATTAGAATTTGTCTTGGAAGCAGCTATAAACATTTCCTGGAACAATCTAAGGGAAAGTATGAAGGGTGATTTTTTCCATAAATTAAATCAACTTTAAAAGGTGCATTTGGAGAGTCAGAGAGTACTAATATTGTTAGAAAGAAAGGTTTAAAAGCTGGTTAAACCTAATTTTTAAAAAATCCATATGTACCACATTGTAAAAAGGAGAAGGGAGACGGCATTCATGATTACTGCGCTGGCAGGGTAGGGGGCAGTTGCATGCTGGGGGTGGCTCTCGTACTGGCTCTTCCACTCTTCACACTTATGCTCGGCCAGAGCCAGGGACCGCTGAGGGAGATCAGAGGAGAGGGTGGTGCCTTGGGGGTTCCAGGGAGTTGTGCAGCTGGCTCCCTTGCCACCCAGACTGCCCCAGGGTTCCCAGCCCCAAGGATTATGGAGCATCCCCACACCTGTTTGCTCTGCAGTTGCTGTTCTGCACGCATTTTCTCCTCCAGCACTTTCTGCAGTGTCTCCTTGGCCTTCTGCTCATAGCTGTTTTTCTGGTCTTCCATCTGTAATAGCAACTTATTCATTCCCCAAGAAGTGTACTTCTGTAAATTTGAGGCAATTCAACAAATACACATTGACCTACTGTGTGCTAAAGCCTAAGCAGGGATACAGAAATGAAAAGAAATTGGTCCTTGCCCACAGGGCAGAGATGTCAGTAATCTGGTGGACCTTCTTCCAGGCTGGAGGCAGGCAGGGAGAGTCCCTCAGGTGATGTGAGAGGTGAGTGGGGATAAAAAACTGCCCTGGGCATGCCGGGCATTCTCCCCTAGGCCTTCCACAGGCATTTGAAATCCGACATTTCCAAAGGGAAATCATCTTTCTAAACCTGCTCCTATCTCAGTGGCCAGCATCACCACCCACCCAGTCTCCCAAACCCTAAACCAGGGAATCATCCTTGATTTCTCTCTCACCTTCTTCAAGGAATCAGTTCATCATCAAGCTTTGTCAAGTCAACGTCTTTAACAGCTCATTACCTGTATCCTCTATCCCTACTGCCTCCTCCTTAGTTCAGACTCTAGTAACACTATTATATGGATTATATAGAGACTATGTATTATCTTCATGCCTTGCCTCCCTTCAAACCCTTTTCAGTCCTGCAGCTAGAGGGTTCTTTCTAAAACTTAAATCTGATCACATCACAACCTGCTTAAATCTCTCAGTGGTTCTCAGTGTTCTAAGAATCAGGTCCAAACTCCTTGGCATGGTTCCTACTTACAAGCCCAGACTTTCATCTCATGCTGCCTCCATGCAAGCTGAACTGCTTGTAGGTCCCCTAAGCACTGTGCTTTTCAGCCTCTGCCTTTGCCCATAAAGCTTCTTCTGCTTAGAGTATCGTGACCCACACTTTTCACCTGGTTAACTTCTACCCATGTTCAAGATTCAGCCCTAGAATCATAAATTCTGATAAACTTGGCCAACCATACCTACCCCCCGACTCTTTATGGATTAGGCAGTTTTACTGGTGTTCACATAGTATCTATATTTCTAATCTATTGACTCATCTGGATCCTTTAAGGGATTGTAAACTCCTTTGAGGCAGGGAGCATTTTTAAAAAAATAAAATTATTTTTGTAGGCTTGGGGATCTGAACAATATTCAGTAAAGTCAAGTTTTAAAAATTAATACATTTGTATTTTTAGAATTTCTCCTGGCTTCAAGGTCAAAAAGAAAAAGACACAAGAGCAGCTTTGCAAATTCACTGGGGGTCTTGCCTTTCCAGTGCTTTTCATTTTTACGCCCTGTGATTTTGGGGAAAGCAGGAGCCTTTTACTGTCGATTCTGGGTTACCCAACTGGGTAAGAGATAGTGTAGATAATGCAAATTTAGAGTTCAATATCAAATCTTTTCCATTTAGCTTTGGAGTCATCTGAAAATTTGGATTTAAATGTTGAGTGGGTCTTATGTTCTTGGAATTGTCATTAGAAACCAGATACAGGAGTTACTGGTTGAGATCATACATGGTTATGTCCAGGTTATTGGACTTAACCATGCTGGTCACTGACCAGCTTTATCCCCCATTGAAAACGAGTAGACTGGCATTCTGGATTATATGTCAGTCTCTTATGAGCTTGGTTGGCATTACTGAAAAAATAAAAGTTGTGGATCCGCAAACCCATAGACTATATAGACTATGTTCCCCTGCAGAATTCTAACTACATGGCCACCTTATCTTCCTACCATCAAGTGGGAGCAGTCTGGCCGGTCCATCTCGTTCTCTTGACTTATCTCCCCACCTGTCAGAAATCTATCACTTCTCGAGTGTGAAAACTGACTTTTTTCTATCTCATATAATCCAAGATCAGGCCAATCAAGAGATTGTACTGGTAAACTCCTATTCAATCCTTCCAGACCCCGCTAAAGTGGTCCCTTTCCTTTGGAGTCTACCCTATACCACCTCAGGCAGAAGAATTGCTCCCTTCTCTTTTCTCTGTGTCACTTTGTAGAAAGTGCTGTTACAGCTTTAGCACACTGCAGTAGAGTTATTTATGACCTGTCTCTCTCTTCCTGCTGCTATTGGAACTCCTAAAGACAAAGGACCCTACCTCTGTCCCTGTAGCACCCAAGCCAGCACACAGTTGGAACTTATCAGATGTCTGTTGAATAAACAAGTGAGACAACTCAGTTTAGTTCAGCACCGGAAACCACCTAGCATGCACAGCTGTGTGTCTCAGGCTCCTACTCAGCTATGAAAACAACTTCCTTAACCAGCAGGAGCCCTGAACATAAACACCTAAATCCGGATACAGTGACCGACATGAAGAGGGAGGGCTGAGCCTAGGAGTCTCTTTGACATCACTGCAAACTTCTTAGTTTTGTCCCACGTCCTCCCATCCCATCTCTCTGTCTAAGCACAGCCATCTACGTGGTAAGGTCAGATGTTCACGGAGGCTGGGAGGTTGGGTGTTCTCTCTGTGCACCCGGGGCTTTCTGCTCCAGTGGCATCAAACTGCTTATGCTCCCTGAACATTAAAGTCTAGGGGTTTCAATGTGGGGTCCAAGGACCCCTGGGAATCCAGGATCTGCAAGGTCTTCCCTTTTCCAACTACATTTCTGTGTGAGGCTGGATTTTCCTCATATGCTTCAACCAAAACAATGTATTAACAACAGACTGAATGCAGACGCAAATATGAGAATCTAGCTGTCTTCCGTTCAGACATTAAAAAGATTTGCCAGCTTGGTGCTTTGCGACCACCTAGAGGAGTGGGATAAGGAGGGAGGGAGGAAGGCACAAGAGGGAGGGGATATGGGGATATATGTATGCATATAGCTGATTCACTTTGTTATACAGCAGAAAATAATACAACACTGTAATTATACTCCAATAAAGATGTTAAAAAAAAAACAAAAAACAAAACCAAACAAAAATTTGAAAAAGCATAAAACAATGCCACTCCTCTCACTATTTTTTTAAAAAATACTTATTTTTCACAAAAATATATAATTTAGGTTCACATGTAATCTATTTACTATTGTTATTTTAAAATTAATACATATTTTAAGATTCCTGTTTTCATTTCAAAGTGGTAAATATAAAAAGTTCTTTGGATTTTAATAATTTTTTTAAAGAGTATAAAGGGGTCCTGAGATTAAAAAGCTGGAGACCCACTGCATTAGCCTATATCATGCCTCTGGTTCTTTGCCTATGCTGTATCCCCTGCCCAGAATATAGTTCCTGTTTCCACATTTGCCTGGAAAATACTAATATAACTATAAATATTGCCCTAGTTCTCCCCTTCTGTGGAGTCATTCATTCCTCCTTGTATTCTACTATATTCTGAAAACATTTATTTCTCACATCTCTGCGTTGTTTAGGCATCTGTCTCCCTGACAAAACTGCAAGCTCTCTAGCATCAGGAACCCTGTCTAATTAGTCTCATTTTCAGTGCTCAGTGTAGAGACCATGACTTATGAATATTTGTTGAATGAATGGACTAAAATCAAGAGGTTTGAATTTTAGTTCCAGTTCTGCCTCTGACTAGCAGTGTGACTGTGGACTAGTCACCTGACCTCCCTGACACTCAGTTTCCTCACTGGCAAAATGAGAAAATTAGCTAATCTCCAAGGTCCCTTCCCGCTTTGACATTCACATCTGGGCTGACTAGTAGGTGTAGGATGACTTGGAATAAATATTGGTGTGAATCCCATATGAAAATAGTTGCATTTATCACAGTCAGTAATATTAACTGAATTGGGACCGTCCTTTCTTTCTTCCAACAAATTAAAGAATGGAAACTCTTGCCTCTTTTGGTTCTGGGTCTTCCATGGGTGTGTCCTCAGCTGACCACCCTGGATTGAGCCAAGCTTTCCCGTATATTTACTGTGACATGTTTGACCTCTAGGTCTTAGCACCATCCCCCACCTTCGGCCTCTTCAGTAGCGAAAAAGCCCCTTCTCTTTTTTTTTTTTTTTTTTTTTTTTTTACTTTTTATTTTATATTGGAGTATACCCGATTAACAATGTTGTGATAGTTTCAGATGCACAGCAAAGGGACTCGGCTATACATATGCATGTACCCATTCTCCCCCAAACTCCCCTCCCATCCAGGCTGCCACATAACATTGAGCAGAGTCCCCTGTGCTATATAGTAGGTCCACTGGTTATCCATTTTTTTTAAGTTTATTTATTTATTTTTTTAATTAGTTTCTGCTTTATAACAAAGTGAATCAGTCATACATATACATCTGTTCCCACATCCCTTCCCTCATGCATCTCCCTCCCTCCCACCCTCCCCATCCCACCCCTCCAGGCGGTCACAAAGCACCGAGCTGATCTCCCTGTGCTCTGCGGCTGCTTCCCACTATCTATCTACCTTACGTTTGGTAGTGTACATATGTCCATGCCTCTCTTTCGCCTTGTCACAGCCCACCCTTCCCCCTCCCCATATCCTCAAGTCCATTCTCAAGTAGGTCTGCGTCTTCATTCCCGTTTTGCCCCTAGGTTCTTCATGACATTTTTTTTTTAAATTCCGTATATATGTGTTAGCATATGGTATTTGTCTTTCTCTTTCTGACTAACTTCACTCTGTATGACAGACTCTAGGTCTATCCACCTCATTACAAATAGCTCAGTTTCGTTTCTTTTTATGGCTGAGTAATATTCCATTGTATATATGTGCCACATCTTCTTTATCCATTCATCCGATGATGGACACTTAGGTTGTTTCCAGCTCCGGGCTATTGTGAATAGAGCTGCAATGAACATTTTGGTACATGTCTCTTTTGGAATTATGGTTTTCTCAGGGTATATGCCCAGTAGTGGGATTGCTGGGTCATATGGTAGTTCTATTTGTAGTTTTTTAAGGAACCTCCATACCGTTCTCCATAGTGGCTGTACCAATTCACATTCCCACCAGCAGTGCAAGAGTGTTCCCTTTTCTCCACACCCTCTCCAGCATTTATTGTTTCTAGATTTCTTGATGATGGCCATTCTGACTGGTGTGAGATGATATCTCATTGTAGTTTTGATTTGCATTTCTCTAATGATTAATGATGTTGAGCATTCTTTCATGTGTTTGTTGGCAGTCTGTATATCTTCTTTGGAGAAATGCCTATTTAAGTCTTCTGCCCATTTTTGGATTGGGTTGTCTGTTTTTTTGCTATTGAGCTGCATGAGCTGTTTATAAATTTTGGAGATTAATCCTTTGTCAGTTGCTTCATTTGCAAATATTTTCTCCCATTCTGAGGGTTGTCTTTTGGTCTTCTTTATGGTTTCCTTTGCTGTGCAAAAGCTTTGAAGTTTCATTAGGTCCCATTTGTTTATCTTTGTTTTTATTTCCATTTCTCTAGGAGGTGGGTCCAAAAGGATCTTGCTGTGATTTATGTCATAGAGTGTTCTACCTATGAGACACTGATGAAAGAAATTAAAGATGATACAAATAGATGGAGAGATATACCATGCTCCTGGATTGGAAGAATCAATATTGTGAAAATGACTCTACTACCGAAAGCAATCTACAGATTCAATGCAATCCCTATCAAACTACCAATGGCATTTTTCACAGAACTAGAACAAAAAATTTCAAAATTTGTTTGGAAAAACAAAAGGCCCCGAATAGCTAAAGCAATCTTGAGAACGAAAAACGGAGCTGGAGGAATCAGGCTCCCTGACTTCAGACTATACTACAAAGCTACAGTAATTAAGACAGTCTGGTACTGGCATAAAAACAGAAAGATAGATCAGTGGATCAGGATAGAAAGCCCAGAGATAAACCCACGCACATATGGCCAACTTATCTTTGATAAAGGAGGCAGGAATGTACAGTGGAGAAAGGACAGCCTCTTCAATAAGTGGTGCTGGGAAAACTGGACAGGGACATGTAAAAGTTTGAGATTAGATCATTCCCTAGCACCATACACAAAAATAAGCTCAAAATGGATTAAAGACTTAAATGTAAGGCCAGAAACTATCAAACTCTTAGAGGAAAGCCCCTTCTCTTGCTGGGATGGTATGGAAAGAAGAATGAGATAGGCACACATAGAAGTCCATGACTTTGTTCAAGCAAAGATTTCCCTTACCTCCAAGAGCTGTCAGAGGCCTGAATCAGGGCACACAGTAGGTCTTGGAGAATCATCATTTTCTGTTTTAGAACCAGCTCACTCTGTAGGGCCTCCTGGGGGGCAAAATGCAAGAGGGTAAGATTAAGTTGGAGGAGAAGGGAGCAGATGGATGGAGGAGCTGAGGGGAGAATTCACATGTTACTTACTTTGAGGTACTCAGAAAGCTGGATGATTTTCTAGAGAGAAAGAAAAAGGGTATTTAAGAAGATTGTAGGTTCCCTGAAATCCTAGAACATGGAACCCGAGCCAGGATTGGCTTGTGCTGAGTCAACTTTCTTCCTTGGCTCAGGGTCCTTCCAGGCCCCCATGTCTATGCTCATCCAGGAAGAGGGTACCCCTCCATCCCAGCTGAGTTTACCGTGGAATTCCAGAATGTCAGACCTTGGAGGAGCTTAGATGCCACCTGACTCAACACCTTCACCATGGGGATTTTCTTACCGTGTCTAGAACTGCAGCTCCATAACTGGAAGAGAAGAAGAAAACAAAAAACAAAAATGACAATGGATCAAAGAAATAAGAGTGTCAGGAGGCAGAGTATTGATTCCTTCTCTGATCTCTTCTGAAGAGCCAATGGGGAAGGGGGGGAAGGCCTTCCTTTTTCTTAATTAAGGTGGACGTGGAAGTTCCTTGCGCTCCTCTCCACATTCTGGGGGAGGGTTCAGGTAAAAGCTTAGAAGAGAGGAATGGATGGGCTGTGAAGGAGTTGAGGTCAGGAACATGAAAGGTACTCACTTGGTTTGCTGACTGGCGTCATTCTTAATTGTTGGCTGTGTTTCTTCTGCCTTTGAGTGCCTGAGGGATAGGGATAGGGGGATTCAGAGCCCATGGGAGAGGCAGTGAGGGAAGTGGGGAGGGATAGGGACTCTCCACCGCCAGCAAGTGGAAATGCCTCGGCCCAGTGAGTGAGGAAGGCCCTGCTCTTACCACGGTGGTGTTTGGGTGGCTTCTTGATGAGAGAGTCCTGTGGTGGAAGGCCCCCAGCCTGGGAGGGGAGGTGATCAGCGGATCCCTCCAGGCGCCTGAGGGAGGATGGTGTTGGGTTGCAAAGACCTTGGAGCTGGTCCCTGACACCTGGAAAGCAAGTGGGGGATGCTGAGAGCCTAGATAGAGCCTCTTAGAACAGGATTCTCCAGCTGACTGCAGAAAGATGAGCCAGTGATCGTTTCGGGTCCAGAAAACCAAAGGAACCCATTCAAGCCTTCAGAGCTACAAGGATATCCCTGCTCCTGCCCTTTCTTGTCCTGGCTGGTGGGATCGGTCCTCCTCAGTTCAGGCAAATGGGGAGCTGGGCTTGTCTCCAATTACTCTCTCTAGAGTCCCTGATCCCGGAAAGAGAACCGGTCTGAGGTGGGAGTGAGGGGATCTGGGATCAGGTCCTGCCTTTTCTTGGTCTCAGTCTCCTGGCTGTATAATGACGAGCTTGGAGTAGATGGTGTCCAAGGTGCCGTCCTATTCTAGAGGTGGTTTCCTTCCTCTTATTAACAGCTGGACTATTGTTGAGGTTTTGTGTGAAGAGAAGGTAAATTAGGCAGCTGTAGGGAGGAATGCAGCAGTAGTTGTCACAATTTTGCCTGCTGTTTTTATATTTTCTTCTCACAAACTAAAAAATTTTATGTTTGTAACATAACACTAAAAGGCTAGGAAATGCCTGTGGCAGCTAATCATGCAGACTAACTCAATCTCAAGAAACCTTAAATAACTGATAGGCTCAGGAAGAGTTCTTTAGGTAACTGTGTTTTCTGTTCTTTTTCTCCTTAAAATTATTTTTTCAATGAAAGCACATAGAAACCTTCTTGCCTTAGAAAGTACACAGTTGGTTTTATTTTACAGCTGGGCTCAAGGATCATTTTTCTGAACAGCACCTCCTGTTGTGGATAACATATGCACTGGTTAAGAAGGCCCAACAGAGCACCTATTCTGGGGACAGTACAATACCAGTTACTCCCAGGGAATCCGGAGGACCCATCCCTGCTGTCCACATGCTCACAACGTGGGTAGGAAGACACAGATGGTTTGCCGGCTGAGCTCATTTCAACATACCCTGGGTTTTGCCAGCACTGCTCCTTCCCAGGGCAGACTAGTGGGCCCTCTAAAAGTTACACGATCTTAGAGAATTTATAACCTCATAAAAACCACAGAGAGCAGAGGTGGCCTGGAGAAACTAGGGAAGCTAGGGCTTCCTGGGCCAGATGCAGCCTTAGGTGAACGATACTGGAATTGGGATGGCCCAAGAGAAAGAGAGAAGGTGGACGATGCAGCAGCCTTACAGAAGAATAGAGATGAGAAGTGTGTGTGTGTGTGTGTGTGTGTGTGTGTGTGTGAGTGAGAGAGAGAGAGAGAGAGAGAGAGAGAGAGAGAGAGAGAGATTTGAGGGAGACGTTAAGGAGATTGGTCTGTGTCCCTGGCCTACAGTAAGCATTCATTGAATGTTTGTTGAATGACGGATGAATGAATGCTGTAGAAGATACATCTAGATAGACTGAATTTGAACTAATACTAGGAATTAGCTATGGAATTGTTTTTAAATGATTCTTTTTTCTCCTAAAAGGCAAGTGCAAAACAAAAAAATAGCTAAACAAAAAAAAAACCCCAAAACACAACAACAAAAATATCTGTTGAGTAAGTGGCTAAGGGAGACTTTATGATGACTGAGGAAGGAGGGACTTCATTTAAATCACTTCTTAGTGACCTTGAGCCCACCCACCTGCCTTGGTGCTGCACCCCATCCCCTCCAGAGAAGTGTGTCCCTCAACATGGCCCACCTGCTGTCTGGGGGAAGAAATCCTGTTGGCCCAAGACAAGGGCTCTTTGAGGTCAGTCACCTGGCCTGGCTCCCTGGCCTGTGGGCTCTGTGCCTTGCCCTTCTCTTCCACCTTCAGGTTCCTCTGCCTGAAAAACTGCTGTTGTCGTGCCCTCTGGAGTTGTTCCCTCTGCTGGGTTCTCAGCGCCTTCCCCACCTGGCGGCAAGTGGTCACATTGGGGCGGCAGCGGTGGCTCTCACCAGTCTCCTGCCAGCGCTCGCACTTGGCCTCGTAGTTCTCAGCCCACCAGGCCAAGCCAGAGGCAGGCCTAGGGTCTGGGTTGATCATGATGACCTCGTGAGCATCTGTTGTGCTTGGCTTCCAGTTCCTGGAATAGCTGCCCGGATCTGCCAAGTGCCACGAGGGAGGCGAAGAGGAGGGGTCAGGAGATGGGCCGAAAAATGGCCATCTCCCTGGACGAGGGGGCAGAAATACCACAGCGTCCCATATGTGTGGGTTGACAACTGAAGAGGGGATGATGTCATGTGGGAACTCAGGACTTCTGGATTCAGCCTCTAGACTAATTTCTGCTCTTCTCTGGCCTGCATCTCCCCTTCTGCAAAGTGGCGAGATTCCTCTGGCTGCCACTTCTTCCTTGACCAAACGTCTCACCCTGCCTCTAAGTTAGGGGAACGTGAGAAATAATTGATAAAAATCACTAAAAGCTTCTAGCCTTCTGGAGGGCAGATGGGGCTGTGTTCCTTTTCCAGGGGCTTCTAAAGAACCAGTTAAACTGGCTCCCTGAACCCCAATCTAAAAGGAAAGCCAGAATCTTTACTGCTTTCTTGGCCCAGTTGTTACTAACATAGGTGAGTAACTTTTCTCAAGGCCTGGAGGGATAGCCAAACCCCTCGAGGTGCTACCAGTCCTATGGCCAGCACTCACTGTCCTCTGCTTAGCCTTTAGCAGCTATCTTGCCAGCCTGGTCCGGGGCATGGTTTGGGAGGGACACCCCACGCTATTGCCTACAGTCATGGAGTCCTGACCTTGGTCCCTTGGCACTCCACTCCTGGCCCAGGACTGGGCTCTGACTCTGAGGTACAGGACCACCCAGATCCATACTGGCTGAGTACTTGCCACTTGCCCATCACTGACCAAAACTCATTTCAGAGCTTTCAGCTCAGTATCTCTTCAAGTGGCAGGTTCCATTTTTTTAGAATCACCTCCCTGTTAGGGCTAAGTATGGTGCCAAGTCTGCTTTCCTTAGCCCAGACACAGATTGTGCCATCGAAACCAGCAACGATGTGGATTATACCTAAATAAGGCTATTGCGAAGAAAAAGGAAACCAAAGCAAACAAACAAAAACAGTAACCAAAGGTCCCCAGGGAACCAGGCTTGGAGTAGAGGCCACACTTGCTGCCCCTCTACGTGGCCTTACCTGCTACTCACATAAGCCCACCCTCACCCCTTCTGCCTTCTCTGTGCCCTTCTCTCTCTTTCCTACTCTCCCTCACCTACCTTCTGCAAATTTATTCATTCTCCTAGAACCCTCTGGTAGCTTGGCTGAGTTGGGGCTGGACATGGCTAAGCTGGATTCTGAGCACTGGAAATTCTGGTCCCTGGGGTCAGCCCAGAGACTGATGAAGGGAGGGGGACTTCCCCTTACAGCTGCCGCCTCTCTCTGTCCCACAGCCTCACTACCCACCATCCTGGGAATCTAGCTCCCGGGGAGGTCAGTGGAGGGATTTCTCAGCTTCACCAACCAGGAGGCATTTGCTGGCTCTGGCCCCTCGGGTTTATTTATAGTCAGACAGACCCAACAGGTAGCAGCCTCTCCGCCCTTTCATTGGAGTTCCCTGCTCCTCCTGGATCAGTCTGGAATTCTCTGCAGGATTCTTGCTCTCTTTCTCTCTCTCTGGTCATACGACTCCTTATGGGGCGGGGGTCATGGGTGGGGCCGTATCACACCCTGAGAGGGAGTCTTACACAGTCAGACCCTGTTCGCTCTCCAATGCCTGACTCTCCAGGCTTGGAGGGGCATCTTCTGGTCTTGGGCAGTGCTGACCCCAAGCAGAACTGTTAAGTTGTCAATGCTTGTCCGCTCGTCTCATCCCTGGGTGCTTCTCCCCTCTCTTTAGGCTTTTCTCCTCACTCCTACTCTGTAGGGTCCCCTTTCTTCATTTAAAAACTTAGGAAAGGATCTGAGAGGCCGATTCATATTCAATTATGAAGGACTGGGTGTGCAGGTAAACTCCACTTTCAGAATCTATACTTGTGGTGTCCTAAGCCATAGGCCCTAGTTATTCTGCCGTAAATGGGGGAGGCGAGGTGCCCCGACCCTGGACTCAGACTGTGTGGACTCCTGTCCTGGGCCTGTCATCTACTACCCACGTGCTTTGGAACAAGCTATTAACTGTCTCTATGTCTCTGTCTCCTCATTTATAAAGTGGGAACCTACCTCCTAAGGTTATGAGGATTAAAGAGAAAATGCATGTCAAGCATCTGGGACATAGCACACAATAAATGTTAGCTTTTTATAATAATGATTATTATCACTCCTGTCCTACAGATCTTGGATATTGAAGACTCAGTGCTATAAGACAAATGTCCCGAGCTAACCTAGCACTCCAGGACTGAGAATGCCTCATCCTCCAATTCCCCCGCCCCCTTTCTCTTTGAAGGGGCACTGTCTACCCCACGGAGGCGATGCTGGTCCCTGGTTGAAATCCTATTTACTGTTGCTCTGTTCATCTGACTTCTGGGTGTAGGCTACAGGGAGAAAGGACTACTCTGTGGTCTGGATACAACTGCCATCTCAGGCCTGGCAGAAAGGCAAAGAAGAGAGGACTGCCTGCTTCTCACCTTTAAAATGTGGGGCGCTAGGTCCCCTTCCTGTTTGGTTCCAGGTAATCCCTCAGGCTTCATAGACTAGGCAGATCCCTTGATTGTGGAGAATCCTCCTGCCTCCTGCTGTGCAGAAGAAAGGGCTGTTAGGGAGAGAGAAGTGTGTGGGCTGTGTCTACACTAGTTCACTGAAACGCATGGCTGCCCTGCTCTGTTTTCTGGGGGGGCAGACGTTAGCCCTTGCTACCCAAGCTCGGAGTTGCAGTGGGAAAGTCTCCTCAGAGATGTGAGTGTTCTCAGGCCCCCAGACTCTCACAGTGGGTAGGATTTGGTGTGGCACACCTGGGTAGAATCATACCCAACTTTCCGGGAGGTCTTGGTTATTCTGATTTGCTTAAACACAAGAAGCCACGTGGACGGCTGACTGACAGAGATGGGCTCTAGAAGAAAATGGAACGGGTCCCCATGTGCTTCAAAGAACGGTCACTGGGCCACTGCCCAGGCAGCCCTTGGTGGCATGACAGGGCCCAGCTGGAGCTCTGGGAAAGGGTGGTATTGGCTGGGGGAGACTGTGCTCACTGCCACAGGGGGAGATCTGGGCGCTGCCCTCACCTGACAGTGCTTTGTTGCTGACTTTCCCAGTCTTTGCTCCTAATTCCCTGCTGTGTGTGTGATAAATGGCCTCCTGCATGAATGAACGGTCTGGACTTCCTAGCCGAGAGCTCTCAGAGTGAGCTAGGAGAGAAGGGCCTGCACCCAAGCTGCTGGGCAGGCAGCTTGGTGCTATGGGGTCCCTGCTGTGAAGGGAGCTGTAAAATGTACCCCCCATCACTGGGGAGCCTGAACCCTTAGTCATCTGACTCACTGCTAATCTAATCTTATGGATGGAGCAGAGAGTGATGGAAGCTGTGCCTCTGGAGACCAACGCGGGACACTTTGCTGTGTACCCAACCCCCAACACTCTAAACTACAACATCCACTCCAGTGTCTCCCCCTTCAGACCAGGGAAGCTGACAGACAGAGCCTCTTCTGCCCCACCCCAGAATCGGAGGTCCCCAACCTGGACACAAAAGCCTCCTCCTCAGTTACCTTGGGTCCCAGGCTCCAACCCAAGCAGCTCAGGAAAGCATCCCAGCTCCTGGGCAGATCTCGGCTCTGGTCTCTAATGGGGCAAGCTCTCAATCCATGGCTCTGGGCCCCCTTAGCATTTCCCTTCTTGGTACTGTCTTTCTTTTTGTACAGCAGCCTTGCTGAAACAGGATACCACAATACTTGCTCACCCCAGTTCCTCTCTCTTGCTCTCTGGTGCGATCTGAGGGGTGCGTGAACCCTTGAGGCCTTCAGGGCTGGGCTCAGGAGCTCCTCCCACCAGCAGGCATCCCAGCCACCCTTTCTCTTGCTCTTCGATTGGTCTGAGCTCTCGGTCAGTTTCAAGTCAAAAATCCCTTTCGAGCTTAGACAAGGATGGGTCTCTGGGTCAGAGTCAAACCTTGCAGTTTCTATGAAGGGGAAAAAAAGGCCTTTTTGACCTAGAAGAGAGGTTCCAGTGTAGGTTTTCATGTGTATCAGGTAGTTCTCTGTGTAAGGATTTTCTCTTTTCTTACTTTACTTCTTCCCAATCCTGGTGTTGTAAAGGCTTTTTGCTCTTCTAAAGTACTAGTATTTTTTTTTTCAGAATTCTGGAATGAGGTCAGCTCTGAATTTCCTCCTTTCTGAAGCAATGGGATGGGGGACAGGAGGTAGAGGAAGGTGGAAAGATGGTGGTTGGATGGCTGGGAAATCAGGGAGCAATAGCAGGCAGAATCTTATGAAAATATTTCCTAGTCCACTGAACTAGGAAATGTGGGGAAAAACTAAAAGGAACTTATCTGTGTGCATTAAAAAGAAACTATTACAGATGTGATAGTCAGGAAATTTCCAAGAAGTTCAGTATAAGATGGTGGAGAGGGAACCGGATTGGGACAAGTTGACTGAGTAGCTTTGTAACCTTTGTGCAATTCATCTTGTCTGGATGGTCCATTCAGTGTCTGAATGGATGATTTATGTGGCTCCCATGAAGTCTAAGACTTCACATGTGAGGCACGTAATGAGACTTTTAAATAGCTGTGATAAGGTAACAATTATTAAGAGGTTGGGAGTATGTCACAATCTTCTCGGTTGCCTACTACTGCCTCCATTCTCTGAGGAGAAGAGAGCAAGAGTAGGCAGGGGAAAATGAAGAGGATGGATTCTCAAGCACTGGGACTGAAGGGAAACGACATTCCCTCAGGATGAGAGACAATAGCCCAAGGTCCTGCGCCTGAAGCTTGGCACATGGAAATGGGAATGAGGACAGAGGGGCTGGGGAGCCCAAGATGGCAGAGTAAGAGAATGTTATGGGCACAGAAGTATGAGAAGGTTCTGGGAGTTTAGGGCGCTAGAGCATAAGAGAGGACAGGTGACGGTAATAGGAGTTCCTGTGGGCCAACTATTTGGGTTCCACTGAAAGTCAGAAAGAAATGTGTATGAAGATTGAAATCCCTTTTAGGGCTATGCATTCAATGGGATACCACCTCTACTTTAACTGGGGTTTGGAGAGGTTACAAGTGTGAGTTCAAGGTCACACAGGTTTGCCTGGCATCAGAGCCTGAGCTCTTAACACTATGTTCTGAGAATAATACAATTAATAAGGTTGTCATACCTATCTATCTATATGGACAGAAAGAAAGAGAAACACATACACCAACAGAGAACTCTGAAAACAGAGAATGTACCTTATTTTCAAATGCCCATGAAGTGTCAAAAAATTCACCGTATTGATCATAAAACAAGCATCATTTAAAAAAAGCAAACATTAGTCTAGTGTAATGCATTGAAAATAGACAGGATTTGACTTTTAGTCTGCTGCTGCCCTCAATCAGTTGTGTGAGCTTGGCTTACTATTTTATTACTATCCCAATTTCTTCATTCGTAAATGGGGAGGGCCCTTTCTGGAGCTGATATTTTCTGATTCTTTGCTTTCTGTTTAAAAATGTATTACCCTCAAAAGAATGATGTTGGACCCTTATCACATAAATAAAAATGAACTCAAAACGGATCAAAGACCTAAATTTAACAGCTAAAACTATAAAACTCTTAGAAGAAAACTTAGGGCAAAATCTTCAGGACATTGGATTTGGCAATGATTTCTTGAATGTGACACCAAAAGCACAGTTTGGGATGATGAAAAAGTTCCAGAGATGGATAATGGTGGATGGTTGCATAACAATGTGAATTACTTAAGTAGTGCCACTAAACTGTACAGTTAAAAATGGTTAAAATTCTAAACTTTATGTCGTATATTTTACCACAATAAAAATTATTATATTTCATGCATACAAAAGAATATAGAAAAAAGCAAACATTAAAACAACTTTATCTCTTACAGCAGGATTTTCTAACCATAGTACAGTAAAATTAGAAATAAATAGCAGGGCTTCCCTGGTGGCGCAGTGGTTGAGAGCCCACCTGCCAATGCAGGGGACACGGGTTCATGCCCCGGTCTGGGAAGATCCCACATGCCACAGAGTGGCTGGGCCTGTGAGCCATGGCTGCTGAGCCTGAGCGTCCAGAGCCTGTGCTCCGCAACAGGAGAGGCCACAACAGTGAGAGGCCCACGTACCGCAAAAAAAAGAAAGAAAGAAAGAAAGAAACAGCAAAAGTTGGAAGAAATAAACATTTCAACCTCTTGGGAAAAAAATCCTCCTCGTTTGCTCTTGAAATATAGAGGAAACCAAATCTGTAACTAAGAATGACTTGAAAACAATGCTAATGAGAATATTAAGAACAAAATCTATCAGATATGGCCAAGGCATAGTCTTAAATATTTTTGTATTTGTAGTCTTAAATATTTTCATTACTTAAATAAGGGGGTTTAAAAACAAATTAGCCATTTATTTATTTTCAAATAAATTTCTAAAAAAAGAAAGGAGGTAAGAATAAAAGGGAGATAAAAGGGGAAAGCAATAGAATAAATTGGAATTTAAAGTAGAATTCATTTATTTATTCATAAATAAATTCAGGAACTGGTCCTCGTGTGTGTTTGTGGAGAGAGGTATAAATACCAATAGAAAAGAAAAGCAGTAAAATAAACTACTAGCAAGCCAAATCAATGTAAAAAAGCAAAAGCGTACCTGTAAAAATGTATAAATGATACATGGGAAGTAAATATAATTCAATGGAAACTAAAATAAATTTAGTTATTTGTGTAACTATGCTAGTGTTTTGAAAATCTGGATAAGATGGATTTAAGAAACTCTGCTTTAGGGCTTCCCTGGTGGCGCAGTGGTTGAGAGTCCGCCTGCCGATGCAGGGGACGCGGGTTCATGCCCTGGTCCGGGAAGATCCCATGTGCCGTGGAACGGCTGGACCCATGGGCCATGGCCGCTGGGCCTGCGCGTCCGGAGCCTGTGCTCCACAGCGGGAGAGGCCTCAGCAGTGAGAGGCCCGCGTACCGCAAAAAAAAAAAAGAAAGAAAGAAAGAAAGAAACTCTGCTTTACCAAATTAGACTCAAGTAGAGATAGATAGTCTAATCATCTGCCTGCCTCTACCTGAGGGTCCCCTTCCTCCAGTGTGGGTTAGTAAAGAGAAGGATTTAGATCAGGCCCCTATTGAGTTGACCACCTGGCATTTACTGGCTGGTATTCTGTGATTCTCCTCACTATTTCCAGGTCCCTTTGTTGATGGTCATATCCTGAACTTTGGGATATGGTCGCCTTGATAGATGCTGAGCCCTCTATGAGCTCCCATGAAGGGGTGAATATAGGATAAGAAACACTATGCTTTAGAACCCTGTTGCTTTACCCTTCACAACATCACACAGGGAGGTATAGGATTATCAGATTTTATGGTAGGATTGGGGTAATGAGCGGGAATCTCAATTATGAAAGAAAAATTTTAAACTGTATGCTAGTATGACTTTTCCTATACTCCAAGAAATAGCACTATGAAGTTAACCCCTAGTTAACCCATGGAGGGCCCCCTATGGGTGCTACTAGTTCTAATCTTGTTCCCCCTTTCCACTCTACTGGATGACTCCTTATTCATTTTTGGGGAAATGGCAACCTTGCTCAAAAGAAGTTGTCCCTCCAGTATTTTCTCAGCAATGCCTTCCTGAAGTCTAAGTTATTCACCTTAGAATAAGTTCACAGACATTCAACAGAATAGTACCTGGTGGCCTTGGCAACCCACATTTTGCCGAAGGTACCAGGGGTGTTTGGTGAGGGGAGCTTGGAACTCTAAGTCCTGCAGAGCAGCTCAGGGTGGGCATACTTAAGTCTGTTCCCATTCAAGTTTTCCCCAGTGCAGACTTGCAGACTTTCCTCTTTAGTCTTCCAAGTGTCTAGCTGCTAACTGTTTAATCAGATGTCCATTCAAACATCCCTAGGACAAATATTCATTCTCAGAGGTGATACAGTCTAAACTCATCAGGAGAAGGTAAGTATCTTCTGAACTTGTCCATTTGCAAGTTTGCTTCTCTAACAGTGGAGTTACAACTTCACATTCATGGCAGGACAGAATTCTCAGTCCTCTTTTTTGTTGCTTTGTGTCATCGTTGATAAGAGGACCTTTTACTGTACTAAAACCTCCAAGTTACGCTGTGAGAGATGATCAATATTGGCATGAGCAACTTTAAGCCTGAGGCTGGGGTGGAAGGTGTGTGTGTGTGCATGTGCGTGTGCGTGTGTGTTAGAATGGACAGGTAGAAAAGCGAAGAAGAAGGTAGGCCAGAAAAGGAAGGCCTTGCCAGACACCAATCTGTCTGGACTAAAAGGAAAAACTGGCTGTTAGTCTTCAGAGCAACTTAGTTTCTCCCTTTAGACTTTGTTTCGGATTGTGTCCCCTTGGGCCTTTCAGAATACAAAATAAGGCTTATCTCTGAATCAAATATCATCATGAGTTATCCCCTAGGTATGCCATACCCCTTTCTGAACTTTGAAAACTACTGCTTTTTAGGGTTCAATTAAAGCACTGCCCTCCTCTCCCCAGGGTGAGTTGTCCAATAACAGGACTCTGAGAACTTCTAGTTTATCACTAAAAAGCCACCTTATTTATTAAAAACAATATACTTACCTAAATTACTCAGCTACCAAAAGTCACTTAAGAAGAAATTAAAAATATGAAGCTTCTATTCTTTAAAACGTGCTTTCACTTACTCTACTTCACTTCCACAAGCCTGGGTCGTCAGAGCCAGTAACTAACTGTCTGAAGCCAAGAATTCTAAGAACCTCAACCATGGTAACCGTACACACTAACACTGTAATTCCAGAGACGTTTGCTCTCTGGTAAGATTAAGTTATTTGATAGTGTTATCCTCTTTCTGAAACTGACAATTTTCCTTCCTAGTTTAAATTGTCATTTTTTGGCCACAGCTTCAGTTAAACAATACCAATTATTTCACAGATGGCCTCACATTCCCAAACTGTAATGTCCTCCAGAGCCTTTTCAATACATCTTACATCTACATTTCTACCCTAACCTTTCAGATCTGTTTTATACTCAGCACAATCTATTATCCATAACAGAGAATATTTGAATTGATGCAGTAAAATGAACCCAGACTGATCTCACCAGAGCGCTGACATGTTAGATGGCTGTCAGCCTGCTCTGCAGAGAGCATTCCAGGGCTCTGAAGACCAATAATGAAAGCAGCTTGGTGGAGAAATGGGTCAGAAGGCCTTCAGATTTTCTTTCATTTTCTTTTTTTTCAGTTCTATAAAGGGGTAATCTGATACCCTTAAAAGAATTTTTAAAATAGAAAAAGAAAGACCTCATCTTACCACCCAAATACAAATTAGTTTCATATTTTTTACATTCCCTTCTAGTTTTTACCTGTATGCACACATCTTTTTCTTTTTAAATATAGATTTTGTGTTGTGAATCTACAGTTAAGTGTTTTCTTTCCACTTGATACTGTATTATAAATAGTTTTCATGTTTTTACCTTTTTTCACATTTTTACTTTTTAGTGTTGTCACAATCTTTCATAATGTGAGTGTGCTACGATCTGTTCAATAATTTCCTTATTATTGAATGACAGCCATGCCTCCCTAGCATTGCTCAGGATAATGATTAGCCACTGGTTAATACCATTTAATAGACATAAAAATAACTATGACTTATAATATTATAATTTTCTGTGATTACAATGATAAATTCAGAGCTGGGATAACTTTCAACTTTGGAACAAGATTACTTTATGTATCATATCTGATACGTCCTGTTGCTCACTCTGAAGGGTTTTGCCCTGAGTGGGCAGCCCAGGGCAATAGAGCAGCAAGGGTGCTCCAAAGTAGGCCTGCCTGTGTTGGAAGCCTGGCTTCACCTTTACTGCCTGTTTTGGTTTAGTAAATTATTTAACCTCTTTACATCTCAGTTTCTTCCTCTGTAAAATGACTATAATGATAATCCCTACCCTATGGGATTATTTAAAGATTATATGACCTAACACTTATATAGTACTCAGTACATGTTAGCTGTAACTATTATTTTAGCCCTTGTGACCTGTCAGTGGTGGAGGTAATGGATCCTCAGTTGGATCTGCAGTTGTATGAATATGAAGGAGTGCCTTCAGTGAGTTTTTGTCTGGTATAATTTCACAAGTATAATCTATAGGATAAAAATGTTTAAAGTTATCACTTCAAAAGACCAATAAACATGTGGAACCTCTCCATCCATGAGATGATGCCAAAAGTTAAAATATGTAATCTTTTGACAATCTAAATATCTTTATTATTATTATTTTTGTGTGTTTAATAAAATATGTAACTTTTTAAAAAAAAATTTTTTATTTTTTATTTTCCGGTACGTGGGCCTCTCACTGTTGTGGCCTCTCCCGCTGAGGAGCACAGGCTCCGGACTCACAGGCCCAGTGGCCACGGCTCAAGGGCCCAGCCGCTCCACGGCACGTGGGATCCTCCCAGACTGGGGCACGAACCCGTGTCCCCTGCGTCGGCAGGCGGACCCCCAACCACTGCGCCACCAGGGAAGCCCTGTGTATCATTTTTGGCTCACTGTTTAAAGACACCAGAGGAACAATAAGAAATACCAAGGCATATTTCTGAAAATTACACAGATGAGCACACACCATTGATATGTTCTAATAATATATCACAGAAGGACACAGTTCACAACAAAGTAAATTTTCACTCAGCAAATGTCCATTGAACCCTATAGGTCTTATCAAAGCTATCAGCCTCTTGGACAAAATGCTAGTACTCCCCCCCACCACCTCCCCTACCATGTGTAGTGTGAAAGGGAGGTGCAATGACAATGATTCTTCACTGAGATCAATTTGTACCCAATTCAGAAAGAGATTTTCTCTGGGTCCTAAAGTCCCTCAAAACCCAAGAGCCTCCTTGACCAAATCCACAGTCATTAACTTCCCCATCCCACAAATCCCCTGGGCAAACTGATAAACCCAGGCCTTCCACCCACCTAACAGGTGAGTAACCTAGAGCTGCACAGCACCAATCAGAGCATCCCCATGGGCAAGTAGGTATGGGCTAATGTTTCTTTAGTTCCTGGTGACTCATCAGCCAGCCAGGAACCAGACACAGAGGCTGCCTGGGGGACTATTCTATACATGGCAAAGAAATGGAGGCAGAAGGTGGGGCAGGAAATGGACTGTAATAGGAGCTGAAGATCCAGCTAGAAAATCAAGGCTCACTTACTTGGGAGAGAGCTGATCCACAGCTCTGGAGAGCTATAGAAAGGCTGTATAGGTGCCTGGGGTACTTCCATCTCCAGAGGTTCTGTTTTGGGCCACACTGCTTCGGGGCTGCAGTTGCCCACACTGCAGTTGCCCACACTGGCTGGTGCTATGGGAGAACCTAGAACAGAAGGATGTGGGTGAGCAGGCAGGAGCACCACACATGCATATCACCTGGCTCCGAAGCTCTCAAACCTAAAAGGTCCAACACTGGACCACAACTCAGTGTGGCAGCCCATCAGTAATTCCCCCAACAAACACCAAAAGAAATAAGGCTCTGCTGCTTCTGCTTCCTAATCTTATTAGTTCTCTCATAAACTCATAATTCTGAAAACATGCATTTGCTGATGATTAACAGACAAGTGGGCACTCCCTGGGGTTAAATTAGAACAGGCATGAATGAGAGATTCCCTGTTACAAAATTTGAACCCAGCAATTAAACAGAAACTGGTTGTCTTCCGTAAAATGAACTCAACTAAATTGGTTGATTAGCTTCGAGTAAGTGTTAATGTATAGAAATTCCTTTAAAAACAAACACATACTGTTTTACATGCATGAAACATCTGGAAGGATACTCAAGAACCTGGAAAGATCTGTCTCTCTTCCAGGGAAGGAACTGTTCAGACAGGTTAGAAGGAAAACCTTTCAGCTGATTTCCTTTTTGTACCATTACGAATTTTAAACCATGTAAGAGTATTATTTATTCAAAAGTATCCAGTTAAAGCTTTTAAAAGAGAGAATGAAAAACACATCCTATATCCCTGCTATTGTCAAAGTTGGCTCACTCCAAAGTTTACAGATTTTTCCTCCTAGCCTCACCTTTTAAGCATCTATCCTTCAACAATTCTTCTTCCTCTGCCCAACAGCTCTGAAATCACAGAGGTTAAGGTTTCTTTGACCCCTTGTGTATGAGTCTGGTTATATCTATGTACCCATTTTACTTTTTTATTTTTAATATACGTTCACATGTTTCCATAAAGGATACAAGGTGGCCCATAATGTAAGGACACACAATATTAGCTTTAAAAAAACATGGAAAAAAAAGGGAAATCATGATCCTGGAAATGGGTTGCATCCTTTTAAGGGGTGAGAATAACAGACGAGTGAGCCAAAGATTTGGGAAAGGATCTCACATTTCCAAATGTCCAAATCTTAAAATTGCACCAAGTGGGAATGTAGCTGTGGCAATATTAACCTGAGAGAGCTCTATGATCGTTGTCTTTACTCATCACTTGGTTGCAAGGTTATAAATGACAGGGTAAGTGAAGGAGGGCAAGTAGACAGATAAGAGTCATTTCCTGATTCTCAAAAGAAGGGGCATCACCTAGGGAAGGCGACTCCAAAATCCTACAGGAATCATCTTGATACACTAAATTTTCTAGGTGGCAAAAGTATCTCATTTGACCCTAGCAGCCAGATGGAACTTTTCTAAAAGTAGTGAAAAGCTACTCAACTGAATGCAAGTCATATGACTAGGAGCATGTCAGTGGAAAGTTCAAGTGAAGATGCTGTGGAAGAGCAATTCACCTTGTGGTTGAGCGTCCTCAGAATGTGCAATGGGAGGTGCAGTACCTGCTCTGTCTCACAGTGGCCCTCCAACCTCTAAACTCATCTTTCCTGGGAAGCTGGATTCAAAAAGTCAATTTAAAAAAAAGATAAAAGTCTCTAGTAGAGAAATTTTATCAGAGCCTAGTATTAAGAGCTGTAGAGCCACAAGTTTCCCATGATACAGCCTTAGCAGAGGCTGTTAAGGCAGTGACAGAAAATTTGTACCGAGGGAAATAGCAGAAGAGTTTGCCTACAATTCACGAAAATGATCCCTGCACTTGGCCTGAAGGAAATCAGCAAAATTTATAACAGCTTGTGTATTTGTATGTGGGATTGAGAATGAATTTAATTTTTTAATTTCTCTGAATTATAAGATTCAGAAGATGCTCTCTCTGCCTAGAAGCCACCCCACTGGGATAACTATGCCTACGGAGTTCCTTTGCCTATGACTCCTACTTGCTAACAGACTGGCAGCCTGGCCCCAGGGCCTGGTCGCTGCTCCCAGTGCAATGGTGGATATGGTGTCAACGGTTGCAAAATCAAAGCCCCTTACATCCTCTCCATGCCTCTGTCCCACCCCCCACCCCACTCACCATTGATGTTCAGGAAGGGGAAGGTGTCCTGGATGGGAACGTGGTGCTGTGACTGGTCCAGCTCATCTTCCTCATCTTCTTCATCCACATCATTATCTTTCTCATCCCAAGGAGCAGATCCAGTGGATCCTACCTGAGAAACACACACAAAGGTCAAAAGTGAGGCGCTCACATTGCACTGTCATCCCTGCAGCTGACCCACTGTTCAAGCTAGGCACTGCCAGCACAGAGGTTCCTTGGGTTCAGTGTGCACCCTCAATGCCAAAGAGTGGGAACCAAGGGTGTTCACCCCACTCCCAGCTCCTCCTACGGAGCCCCAGTGCAAGCTCTCATCCCCTCCCCTATCCAGGAGCTGCAGACCCTACTCCCTTCTCCTAGAAATCTTTTAATTCCTACTCTAAACCCCTTTCTACACATTAGCATCCCTTCTAAGGACCCAAGGAGCACAGCTTCTCTCCTTTATAAGCTTACTGTGAAGACAGACCCTTCCCTCATGGCAGAGCCTCACTAGATTCACTGGAGGTCAAGTCTAAATTATCTGGCTCTTAGTCGGAACTTGCTAAACATTGAGTAAATATAGGGATCAGGTTGTATTCTCCTAGGAAAAATACCATACAAATTAAATGATCACTTACCCATCATTTATAAAGAGAACTTAATAGCCTTCATAATGTCATGTCAATTGATTCTTAGAACAGCCTTTGAAATACGCAGGAAAGATGAGAACCCAGAT
This sequence comes from Mesoplodon bidens, assembly GCF_964165515.1. Classification (NCBI taxonomy): domain Eukaryota; kingdom Metazoa; phylum Chordata; class Mammalia; order Artiodactyla; family Ziphiidae; genus Mesoplodon; species Mesoplodon bidens. The sequence goes on along the minus strand of NW_027671691.1, from coordinate 218,961 downwards.
GTTATAGTGAGAGAAGCTGAGGCTCAAAAGGTTGAATGACTTGATTCAATGTCCCAGAAGTAGTGAGATGGAAAGACCGAGGTTTATAACTCAGACCTTCTAAGTTTTAATCCCTCCTTCTTCTAAACTACCTGGCCTCTCTTCTCAGTGTTGAGTCCCAAGAGAAGTTATTTTTTATAGAACTCAATACCCCCTCTTCTTTCTAATGCTTTACTGTTCCACTGCGTGGGCAGGGAGACTGTGCTGAGTTTATATCTTTCGTTCTCTGGGTTCTTTCTAGGGACAGGATTTCTTGCTTTATTTACCAGTCTTCAACTTTGTAAGCGAGGCGACTTCCAAGTCGACTATCGCTTTAAGGGTCCAGCCCGGAACCCACTGTCCACCTTCTCCCCAGCATCTGGGGCCTCACCTGGGTTAATGATAGAGCCCTGGGGCTGGGGGATGTCACACACTTGATATATCTTCACTGGGTTCATGGGCACCTCCTTGGTGCCGTCGTACATCAGGTTGAATTCCCTGCTCTTGTTGAACGCACAGCGGAGGTGGGCCTTCCATTTAGGTGGGTCGGGGTCGTCCACCCCTTCCTGGTACTTCCCCTGTCTCCACAGCCCAGGCCTGAGGGATAGGAAACTGCAGTGAGTGCCTGCTTGTTGCCCAGAAACACTGGAAAGTGTGCCCGCCCTCCCTCATACAGACACAGATACACACAGCCCTGCCTGACCGCCCCATCACCCCAACTCCAATTTACAGAGACTGCAGCAGAAAACACCACGCTGGGGACCAGGCAAGGCAGGGCCTGAGAGAAATTAAGCCAAATGCAAATACAATATTTTAAAAAGAGGAGCCTCATCTCAAGTGCTTGTGCCAGCATCATCTGTCAAGACTACACTGGCCTTAATGAAGGGTTGAAAATAAAGAAAAATCTGGAACAAGTGTACACCAAAATACTAATGGTAACTTTTGGATAGCAAGATTTCAGGTAATTTTGTTTTGTTTTGTTTGCCTATTTGTTTTTCACATGAATTGCTTATATAATGAGAAGAGAAAGGGAGGTGGCGTATGATATGAAGAATTTAGGCTTGCTGCTCCCTCTCCCTTCAGTCTTTAATCTGATGCACAAATAACTGTTGAAACCAAGTACCTTTAGGAGTAGCAGCCCATAGGAGGGCAGGAAGCACGCTCTGGGGGTTCAGCTTGCCTCAGTGCGAGGCTGAGGTCCTCAAGTCCTAATAAACTCACACCACCTGCCTTTCCCTGCTTCCTCAAACTCCCACATTGGGAACATTTTGCTGGGAACACCAGTGGCTGGTGGCCTGGGCCAAGACCAGTGCGGCCCCGCCTCTCTGGTTTTCAATTTCCAGGTCTAACAGGCATTTATGTGTCTGTTCACGGGATATCAGCCCTCCCCCACTGTTAACGTATCTCAGATGTCTACACTTTCTTCAGGGCTGTGACGTATGTGCTGGTGCAGAAAAGGGGGATGTCTTTTGCAGAGGACTCAAGGTCAGGAAGCACACGGCAGCTTGTTCAAGTGGACAGGGCACATCGCTTGTCCAGTCCCAACTCCCCGCCTCTGCTCCTGACTGAACTAGACTACTTCCTCAAGCCGAAATGGAACTTTTCCGGCCCCATCCTTTGAGCTCTCTGGTCTCCCTCAGTCAATCCCTGCAGAGCCTCACAGTCATGAGGAAGCTTCTCTCAATAGCAGAGCTAAATCCTTCTCCTCCAATGCACTCATTTCTTCTTACCACCTTCTCAGACCTGGGGGCTCCTCCACTTGATGTGCAGTATGGAATGCAGCAGTTTGACAAAGCTGCTGCCCTTGGGCACTCAGCAGGCTCCATTCCATCCAACCCCCTGTAGGGGATTTCAACCTCATCAGTCCCTAGTCCAACTGGAGGCACGTCTCCAGTTGCCCCTGGCAGTACCTGGCTGCTGCCTCCTCACGTTTTCCCCTCTCTTTGCTTGATCCTCCGTGCCCACTCCCGCTCTGGCCCCATCCAGCTGGCTTGGGCTGTGCTGACTTTGGCACAGGTCTGCAAAATTTCTGTGGCTCCCTGAATCCCTGCCCCTCCACAGAGAGCAGCCAGACTAACATCCTGCTCACAACACAGCCATTCCCCAGGGCCCACTCAGATGATGCAGAGAACCTGAGGCTGATGCAGCAGAGGGTGGTACCCACCACATGACAATCGTTGTGCTTTATAAACATCCCTTATTCAAACCCATTCTGAGTCTTGCCTCTGAGATTCTGGTCACTGGGCAGGTCCCTATTTCTCTTCCTAAAATGGACACAGTCTCTGCATTTTTATGGCAATTTACGAGTCCCTTCCCACACACTGATTTCACTCAATTCTCACAACAATCCTGTGAGGCAGGCAAGACTGGTTTTAGCCCCATTTTACTGAAGGGGAAGCTAAAGCCCAAAGAGATTATGTGACTTGTTCAAGACCACACATGCAAGGGATGGTAGTAGGATCTGAAGCCAGGTCTTCCAGCTCCTGGTCAGAAGGGGCCGTCTGATAATGGGGGAGCTGATAGGCCTGAGTTCAAACCCTAACCCCACCGCTTATTGGCTATGTGACTTGGGCAAGTTACTTAGCCCCTCTGAGACTCAGCTTCTGCATCTGTAACATGAGGGTGCCGCCCCCCTTACAGTGTTCTCGAGAAGCAAATGAGATAATGGACCTAGGGTATGCAGCAGGCACCCACTTAATGCTAGTCAGAACTGCCCACACCCCATATCCTGCCAAAGGCCTGTCAGAGCTTGGGATCTGTGAAAGCACCCTCACTCTTCTCCTGACACCCAGGCCCTCCCTTAGCATTCTGCAAACAGATACACAGATATAAGTAGGACAAAGCAGCTTCCCACAGCCAATTTTTCCTCAAGCCCTAAGCATACAGAACATTCTCACGAGTGGAGCTTTCAGGAACCAGTCTCCTCCCACATGGCCAGCCACCACCAGGAACTTCAACAGCAAGTCCAGTTTCAGACCAAGGCCACAGCGAGAGGCCAGCTGGGCCAGGGCAGGCCCATCCCCCTCTGATGCCAGCTCCAGTAGTTGGTGCTGATTTACAGATGTTTTCCTTACCACTTTCATATCATTATTTAATGTTTACATTAAAAGCATTCATTTACTTTCTAATATTCACAGGCCAATTTTTCTTCTACCTCTCATCTCTACACCCAATATAACTGAGTTGGGTGGGAAACAACTCTAAGTTGGCTCTCCTTTGAGGTATGAGCCCACCTTTCCAGGCCCAGTCTCAGCAAGAACCTGGAGCATCAATCTTGAGAGGCTCAGGGCAGGGACTGGATTTCACTTCTGACTTCCAACTTATAGTCAGGGAAGAAATGGGCAAACTCATTTCTCCGTGTCTTGGGAGTGCAGGAACTAAAGCTACTCATGAGATGGAAGACCGACCAGCACAGAGCAGAGGCATGGGCTCTGGAGTTACAAACCACATAATACCCCTTCCCACAACGAGCTTCCCACCTACTTCTGTCTTAGGCTTTGGTTTCACTGACATTTTATGAAATGCCACGTGATTCAATCTTATTTTCAGTGAAGCAAAATAACTCTCACATCAGAGCTACTCTTCAGTTAGGAAAACATATTTGTAGAATAAAAACCTGTAATTAAATCGCCTTTCATTTTTAAGCGGAGGTTATGGATGGGGCAAAATGTTTTAACATCAAAAGAAAAACTTGCAAAGGGCCCTTGACACCCATTCTACAGGCTGTTAGGAGCCTGCTAACACTCAGGAGTTCTGCCCTGATCTGGACAGCCATTCCCGGGCCAGAGCAAGAGCCCTGAGCGAATGAAGGGTTGATTGCTGGCTGACCCTTGGGAGTTCTAGAACAACATATGCAGCATACACGCACTTACAGGAGTTTAGCCAATCACACCTGGGATCCCTTGGGATGTGAGTTGAGTAGCTTTGACCAATGGGAAAGAATAAATGGCCTCAACCATAACAGACATTCCCCAACAAGAGAAATTACTATGCCTGCTAAGTTTGCCCCTACCCCCCATCATAAACATTCTTTTTGTTGCATCAGCATTTTGGATCTAGTACCTTCTTCAAGCCAAAATTGAAAACAGGAAAACAAAAAACCAGAAAGGTCTGAGAGAACTGGAAAACACTTCAAGTCAGATGGTAAAAGAATACCTTGACCTTGAAAATGGTATTTTCCTCCTCTTGTTGGGGGCTATGCTGGATGGCATGTTTCTAGGGAATCTGGAAGCATTTGGAGTCCCTATGTAGCCAGATGAGCCCAGGGTACAGGCCACTATCCACTTGGGCCACCAACCAGGGCTTCAGCCGAACTCTGCGGGGGTGGAGAGCCATGATCTGGGTTGGGGGGAGGGGGAAGAAATGGGGAGAGGAGAATTAGGCCAGCCCCTGGGAAAAGTTCCCAGCCACTGTTCCCATATGATAGAGCTACAGTTCCATTAGATTACAGCAAAGAAACTAAATATGGGAATAAACTGTGCCAGGTGGGGAAGAAAAGAAAACGGGTTAAAAGGTTCTTTTGATTCTTATTCCAAAGCCATTTATTTTTCATGCTCTAGCCAAATCAGACTTATCACGTAAGTAGATCACATTTCTTCTATTTAAATCCTGAGGCAGAAAAATAAAGAGATGATGTCATCCCTGCTGGAAAACAGTCCTTCCACAAGTACCAAGGGAAGAGAAGAGAAACTGCTCTTTTCAATCTCATCTTGGGAGAAGGAAGAAAAAAGTTACGGAAATAGCAGGTATATAGGCAAGAACTTGAAGCATGCTCTCTTTTTAGACAACTAAGGTGAATGGGAATATTTTAGTAAGAAATGACACCATCGTGATGAGAGAGAAGTAGGCGAGGGATGGTCCCTGGTTCCAAAGTCCTTACTTACATAGATGAGCAGGCAGTGTATCCACAGGGATCTGAGAGCTGGGCCTCAAGTCAGTTTTCCTTTCTCTGGGCCACCCAAAGTTTCTGCACCAAAAAAAAAATGCAGGGTGTGGGGGTCTGAGCTGGTTATCCCCACGACAATCCAGTGTCTAGGAGAAGGCTTGGGAGCACTGGAGACAAAATGTAAGAACCCTGCCCTGTATCTGAGTCTGGTAAAGCTAAGATGCCCTAGAATGATCAAATACCACAGTTCCTAACCCTATAGAGTACTAAAACCAGTCATAAGACAAGCTCTGTACTGCTGGGACAGCCTCCTCACCTGGGTCTGTTTACCTCCCCACAGAGACTGAACTGAACTGATTGGTTGCTGGAGCCAGCCTGGGTAAAGTCTGCAATTGATTCTCATAAAGGGCATAGCGTAGCAGATAACATTGGTGGCAGCGGCCAGCGCTCACAGCGGGGAAACAAAGGCCTGCCCAGATTGGGTGCCTAAAGGAAAAAGCAGTTACCGGAGAAGTGTTTGCCTGGGGTGTTGTGATTAGATTTTTGGGCGTTCTCATTTCTCTTTGTTTTTACTTCGGGTGAGAAAGGCCTGCAAAAGAACATTCATTCAACAAATATTTGTCTGTCAGCTACTGTGTGACAAGGGCGACATTAGTTACTAAACACAATGTTCTCATCAGACTTCCTGAAGAAATTCACATTGGAATTGCTCAAACATCCACTGACCTGAGAAAAGGAAGATAAATAAGTCACCTTCCCACCCAGAAAGATTCCCACCTGGATCGCGGTTCAGAACCCAAACCAGCTGAGTCAGCTGAAGGCTCCCCCGAAGGCTCCCCCTCGGAGGAACTTAGCTTAAGGGGTGGGTCCTAAGGCCACTTCTCTCCCCAGCCAGGCTCCCAACAAATGGGAAAACTCAAACCCAGCTCGGTCACTGGCACTTTAAGAGCAAAGCAGGACCTGCTCTCACCTGAGCCTTCTGACCCAATTACCAAGTTCTGCAACTGAAACCTTCCCCCCTGGGGGCAGCTCACAGTGGGTAGGTGAGGTAGCACTCGGTATTCAAGTGCCCCCCACCCCCATGTTCTTGGCCTTGGTGTAGGTTGCTATGTAGGACTGCAAAGTCAAGCTATCAAACCATGGAGAACATTTACCTTATAAGGAGGAGGGAATGCATATTCTCCCCAGGGCAAGTTCTAGCCTTCTCTTCCTCAGTCCTGGCCTGCGGGAAGGGGGATGGGGTAAGGGAAGAACAAAGAGAACAGGGAAATGGGCAGCAAACTGGTCCACCTAGTGAGGGGCTTTCGAGAATTTCTGTTGCAATATTGGTCAGTCTTGTGTCGAGGCCTGGCAGACACGTGAAATCCACCTCTTGACAGATCATGGGCTTTGAAGAAAAGGGCTTATCCTAGTTGATCCACAGCACATCAAAAAAAATTAAGGCAACCAGGCCAACGCAAGGAACTGCACAGAGTGATGGGGAGGGAGAGGCAGCCACCCTTAGAGGTTGATGACTAAGATCTAGAGCCCTGTGTTCTCAGCATTCTCCCAAGATGGCAGTACACAGGAGCAACGCTGCCCCAGCCTCCTCCTCCTCTATGCCCCACCTCCATCACAGCTAACCCTCTCCACCTTCTGAAAGTCCACCGAGATCTCCTCCACCTGCCACCCAGCACCTAAGACTATAAGAACAGGCAGAGAGGGAAACTTTGGAAGCAATCAAAATCACAGAGAAAAATATCTAATTAGACATTCATAGGTTGCAATAGCAAGTAGCCATTAACATCGAGGCATCTGAAGAATTTTTACTGGATTTGGGAAAATGTTTAAATATGTACTTCAGCGGGAAAAAGGCATCATACAATATTGACTGTATAGTAATATCTCCATCTTGTAATATGACATGCACTTGTGTACATAAGCACAGAGAATTTTTGAAAGGGAAACAAATAATACATCGATGCGACAAGAAGTTCTTAGTGGTTACCTGGTGATAGGACTGTGGGTGAATTTTATACGTGCCTAAGTACTTTTATATACGATTCACATTTTCCTACAATGCCGTGTGTCGATTCACAACTTAAAAACAAAACACTACAAGTAGTATTCTTTTTAACCACAGGAAGCTAAGACATTTCTTGGTCACTGGGAGATATAAAAGATGATGGCCTTCAGCTAATGAAACCATGGTAACAACAATCCTCTATCTCCATAGGCTTAACAGTTTTTTCATGCACTTTTGTTTAACGTGTCTGATGTCATCCTCATAATGAAATGATCATCCCCATTGTTATCATCCCCATTTTACAGCTGCGTTAACTGAGGCACAGCAAAGTGTTTTATCTGGGGCCTGGACCCAACACTTCTCAGTCAGAGTGTGTTGTACCATATCCTGCCACTGCACCCAGCCTTCTAAGTCCCTCCCTTCTTCTATACACCAAGAAAGTAAATGAAAGACATCAACAAAGATCCAAGCAGCATGGAGGGCCAACGAAGTGGTTAGGGAGGAGACTGCATGATGCCCACCCTTAAACACACCTAAACCAGAGTTCTCTTTCAGAACACTCTCACCACCCAAATCCCAATTCCCACAGAACAAGCTTAGCCTAGTTTAACTCAGCTCTGGCATCTCTAGCTGCCATCACAGCAAAATTCAAGGCCTGTGTCTCCAACAGGTATTCAACTAGCCAAAGAACAAAGATTTAACCCATCCACTCCCCTCATACTGGGCACTGAGCAGGGACACTATCAACCTCCCCAAGGCATAAACCATCCAATCTCACACCCCCATTCCAGGGAACAGGTCCCCTACAAACACCTGTACTGCCATCTCTGCAGCCCCCGCCCAGACTAGTTTCCAGGAACACGGCCACCCCAAAGCCAAGATTCAGTCGTCAGTGGTTTTGCTCAGAGTAAAACACACACCCTCATTTCTTGCAGACAGGCCTCAGGAGTGGTCCTGCTTTTTCCCTTCCTCCTGGAGAGACTTGAAATGCCATCTTCCAAGTTCCCCAGTCTTTCCTCCGTTTAGTTTAGCCCTGTTCAGGGGTAAATTCTGGGCCTCTAGCCATAATTCCCACACCCTGCCTCCCTGCTTGATTGAAGTTGGCGGCTGGAGAGGGAGCTACAGGGTATAGGTGCTGCTCTCACCCAGTAGACAAACATCGAAAACTACTCTCCTGGGTCGGCATCAGCTTTCACCAACCCCTACTCAAACGCCTTCTTCCTCTCCCTTCCCTGGCTTCCACTTCTGACATCCACCAAGAGAGCAGGGCTGGGGTAGGGATGACCCCTTTACCACACAGCAGGCTCCCTGTAAACAGTGGCACCCTGGGCCTGCTTTCCAGTCAGGCCTGGAAGACTTTCCCCACTTCTCTATACCAGCCCTCCAGCCCTTTCAGGCGAAGAGGGCCTCACCCCCAGAGCAACCACGCCTGGTGCCACCCTCGCCAGCACGTAGCTTCGCTACTTGGAAATTCACGGGTGTCTCTCAGGCCCAGGGCAGGGGCCTGACTGTGCTAAACAAATCCCAGGAGAGGAAACAAACTGGCTAAACTTACTGGCCGGCCCGACGCGCAATTTCCCAAAACACCCACCAAGATCAAGCGCCGGCCGGCCTGGGAAATCCCCTCTTCGGGATCCAGGGGCCTGCGGAGCGGTGAGCTGGGAGGACCAGCGTGGTGGAGGAGCCTTAGCGCTCCCCGACGGTTGGTGGGTAGGGGCCCGAGAGCGTCACACTCCAGTTGGGCGGGAGGGAAAGGGAGTCTACAGAAGTAGGGGGTCGGTAAGGGCCCAGCGCCCCCGGGCTAGGACCGCCCGAAAGCTACCTGAAGCAGAGCGATGGGCACCCAGCCCTACAGGCTATCCCCAAACAAACAGATGTCCTTAAGCAAGCTTTCCTCACCCCCACAAACTCTGGAGGGGACGCTTCTTCACCGGCGGGCGTGTCCTCCCTCCCTCAAGCGAGGCTCCAGACGTTGGCGTCCCCACCTTTCTTCAATCCGGCCGCCAGAAGCGAACGTCCCTCCGAACCAAGTCCCCAGTTAGGATCACCCGTCGCCACTGCTCTCCTAGGCTGGTTGGGCAAGCAACACCTGGCTCTGAGCAGGTAAGGACTGCAGGCTCCGCTCCCGGTCCCACACCGGCCCTCACCTTCCCCGCCCAGGTGAGCCAAGCTCACGTCAGCGCCGCGTCTCGCCTCGGGACGCCGCGGACCCATCTGCCGTCCGGCCACGCCTCCCAGGTGTGGCCGCGCCCCCCTGCGTTCAGGATTGGCGGGTTGCGAGAAATATGATACTCCGTGTTCCTGGGCAGCCCAGCACCCCACCAGCCCCTTCCCCACCGCCCTCCCCTGCTTCTAATCCGGGCTGAGAAAATTCCGGGACTGGGGTCTAGACCTGACCCCTTGGGGCTAGTGGTCTTCTGAACTGGAAGCGACTGGGAGGAAAAATAAGTCGAAAAGACTTAGATCTAAGTCGAGAAGGTGCCTCCCTTCCTTCATGCCCCATAATCCCCCTGCAATGTGGAGACAGTTAACTACAAATAAGGATTTAGAGATTCTGTGTTGGCCCTAATACCTGTGGGCCTGTATAAGTGGAGTGGGGTATGGGGAAGGGAGGGACTCGGGACACTTGGTCCCTTCTGAGGGAAGACCTGTGGCCTACAGGGCAGGAATCCTGCCTTCACTCTGCCTTTTACCCTTATGACCCCGAGTGAGTTGCTTAGCTGCTCAGTTTCAGTTTCCTCATCTATTCAATGAGAATAATAGTCCTGCCTTTTCCAAATACTATCAGGTAATGATTAAAAGCATGGCCTCTGGAGCCAACTACTGAGATTCAAATCCAACTCCATCAGTTACTACAGACTTGGGCAAGTTTTTTAAGCTGTCTGGGCCTCAGTTTCTTATCTGTAGAAGGAGGTAAATAATAGTACCCACCTCAAAGGCGTGTTGTGGGCATTCAAAAAATTACTTCATATAAAGTGCTTGGAACAGTATTTGGCACTTTCCAAGTGCAGTATAAATACCATTTTTATTGGTGTGAGGATAAAAAGTACCATATTGGCATTACCTCATGGAAGAAACAGATATCTACTGTTACCTGAAATCCAAGGCCTGTATGTCCCTTAACAGGTGCTTGATAAAAGTTCTCTCACCTTTCCCACTGCAGAGAACTCCGGTCCACGTAAAGTGCATGCTTACGGTGAGCTGTGTACTAGCACATGAGATGTGGAAGCACTAGGCTGTCACAGGTAAGAAGGGGCATAAGCAGGGTACTTAGGTTTTGGAGTTTAAAGCAATGTGTGGGAGACCGTGATGGAGTAGCGTTATGACTGAATTGTGTCCCCCCCAAATTCAGATGTTGAGGTCCTATAACCTGCAGGATCTCAGAATGAGATCGTGCTTGGAGATAAAGTCTTCACAGAGGTAAGCAAGTTGAAATGCAGTCATTAGAGTGCACCCTAATCAAATACAACTTGTGTCATTCTAAAAAAAAAAGGAAATTTGGACACAGAGACAGATAGGCGTTGAGGGAAGATGATGTGAAGAGACGCAGGGAGAAGACAGCCATCTTCAAGCCAAGGAGAGAAGCCTGGGACAGATCCTTTCCTCACTCAAAGTCGTCAGAAGGAACCAACGTTACAGACACCTTGATTTTGGACTTCTAGCCTCCAGAACTGTAAGACAATACATTCCTGTTGTTTAAGCCAGCCAGTCTGTGCTACTTTTTTGCAGTAGCCCTAGTAAACTAATACAGATGGGTTGGAGAGCTCCAGATTTGGTAATACTGTGGACTTGATTCCTAGTCCCAATTCAGCCTAGGGACATAGCTAGCAAAGGCCTGGGAAGGCAGCAAGGCCCAGATCCTGACTCAGGCAGCCTCTGTCTCAGTCACTGCTTGTGGCCACTCTTCCCTTCACTTAGGGGAAGGGAAGGGCTATCTCGTCAGCACAGCCAGTCTATTACTGCTGATGAGCTCACCGGACAAGCCATATCTTCCATCAGGCCCAGGGCTGGGCTCCTGAGACCAAGCAAACAGTCCACTGCACGTGTGTGTGATGGAGGAAAACCACCAGGAGAGTGTCATTTGAGGGGAGCCAAAAGCCCAATGGCATACGAGTATGAGTGCACACACGGACATTCACTTTTCCAGTAGCTGAAATTGCCATAACTAAGGTGATTTCTTAGTGATCTTCTTTGGAAGACACATTTTTTTTCTTCTGCTCTGTGTGGCTTGTGGGATATTAGTTCCCTGACCAGGGGTTGAACGCCAGGGCCACAACAGTGAAAGCTCCAAATCCTAACCACTGGACCACCACGGAATTCCCTGGAAGACATAGATTTTAGAATCAGAAAATTCGAGCTGGGAGGGCCCTTCAAATCCTCTAGTCTAGGGATGAAACTGGCTTAGAGATGTTTGTTTGACCCACACGTTTTTTGGTTTTTTACTTTTTTAAAATTTTTTGGCTACATTGGGTCTTCGTTGCTGCGCGTGGGCTTTCTCTAGTTGCGGCAAGCGGGGGCTACTCTTCATTGCGGTGAATGGTCTCCTCATTGCGGTGGCTTCTCTTGTCACAGAGCACGGGCTCTAGGTGCATGGGCTTCAGTAGCTGCAGCACACGGGCTCAGTAGTTGCAGCATGCGGGCTCAGTTGTTGTGGTGCACGGGCTTAGTTGCTCCACAGCATGTGGGATCTTCCCGGACCAGGGCTCAAACCTGTGTCCCTTGCATTGGCAGGAGGACTCTCAACCACTGTGCCACGAGGGAAGTCCCCCACACAGTTTTTTAAACATTGGGAGATTTCACATAAACATCCAGGTCCTTAGCATCTCTTGAAGAGTCAAATGCTCTGGACAGCCTAGGTCAGCATTTCCAACAGGCAGCAGCTGCCCATTTAGAGGGAGTCTACAGGTAGCAGTCAGGACAACCCCATCATATTGGATTCACTCATTTACTTTAATTTCCCGATTCTGTAGGCATATGCGTTTGCAACCTCTAGTCCAAATATCCCTTTTTTAAAGGTGAGAAAACTGAGGCCCAAGGAGGTCAAGTGATTTGCTTAAGGTCACATAGCAAATTAGCCACAAAGCCAAGACTAGAACCCAAGCCCAGAGCTCTTCCCACTTGGACCCTGTTCAGCATCCCAGCCAGACTCTATTCTGACTGTGCTGCACTGGTCGTTAATTTTTTTTTTAAGTTACCCATGCATCTAGACACTGTCGATATTATGGTGAACAACTCCTGTGTCACTCTACTGAAGAATCAGTGAAAGGGAATAAAGCAGGAGGAATTAAGGTAGAGCTCAGGAGGAAACACCTGGCTCTTCAAATAATGAAAGCTGGCAATAGGTTACCCTGAAGTCTCCTTTGCTTGAGACATACCTCATCTGCTTGGTCTGAGGAATAAGAACATCTTGTGAGTCTCTGCAAGGGCTCTAGAGGAATCAGTTCTTCTATGTTCTCAAGAGAGCTCTCACGGGATTCAGACTTCCCCAGTGTGGCTTGAGCCTGCAGTGTTCCCAGCATTTTGCCCTCCGTCCCTGCTCAGGTGAGGCATTACTGAGTCACTTGTGAGTCTGAGTTTCAGGCAGTGGGATGTATGTTTGAGCACAGAGGCCGTGATTCATAACTACAGGGAATCAGGGAATTTCCCTCTCTGGCTCCCAGGAAACTCTTACCTGGTGAGGAGGGGTCTTTTTCACCACCCTGTGGCTTTGGTCTCTGCAATATCAAACATAGGACAATAAAGCCCAAAGCCCAAATGTGACCCAAATCCCACCCTCTTCTTGGCAGAGTAAAGGGCATGGCAACTGGAACTTTTCCCAATGGCTCGGTACAGTGGAGAGTGTTCTTGGAATCCGTGACAGCAAATAATCTCAGAGACTGGGCTGCACGTCACTGGAGCTCCTGAAGAAGGGGTAGGGACTTCAAGCTAAACAATCCAATTCTGTGCTCTCTCAGAGGAACTCAGATCCCAGCCAGCCTCTGGAAGGCAATTCTGGAACCCACCAGGTCTACCCCAAGTCCTTTCTGGGCCCTGGCTTATCTCTGGCTCCATCAAGTGTTTCAAGGTACTGGGGCCACCGATGGGCCTAACACATTGCCTGAACAACAACCTAAATTGTAGTGCACATTGCTGTTGTCCCTTCCTCTGTCCCCTTACCCTCCATAGACTGCATCCCAGAATGCAATCCAAATCCTAGAATCACTGAGCTTTCTGCAACAGAAGCTGCAGCACAAATCCATAAATGAATCTATCTCACTTTCCAACCCAGACAATGAAACAGACTTTGGCCTGGGACTTTAGGAGAATTCTCCACTAACGTGTTCAGAATTACTTGTTTCTGACTCTCTTCTTATCCTTGGACCAAGCTGAGCATTGGTAAGTGTTCTCAGAGAAGCAGCTTTCTTTATTCCAAACTTGGATCTGTATAAGAGGAGGAGGAGGAAAAAGAAGGCTCAGTAACTCCCTTGGAAGTATGCTGCCCACCTGGGGCCCTCCCTCCAAACTTCTTCCCTTCAGCACCAATCTAACAGTCCACTTCCATCTCCCCTGGCAAAGAAAGTTGTCACTGGACCTGCAGATAAAAGAGCCAAACAAGAAGTTACAAGTACCATGAGCGTGAGGGTTCATAGTCCTGATTTCAAATATGTTTCCCTGTTGGGACAGAGCAGTGTCCTGATTTTGACTTTGGTCAGCACCAAACTACCTATCCTTTGATTATCTATGGCTATGATATGAGATCGTGGATATGAAAGCTCTCTGAAATTGGACAAGTGCTGTGTGGATGGGAGGGCTTCTCACTGCTATTATCTGCTTTTTGTTTCCTCCTGTAAATCATTCTCTCCAGGCCTCAGTCAGGTCCTTGAGGGCAGCAAGGCACAGGCCAGACAGGAACTCCTGTAAGTCAGGAGCTCCTGGCACAGGGCTAGGGGCAGGGTGAGCTGCACGAGCAATGGAGAATGTGTTGACTTCAGAAAAATGAGTTATCTGGGGATACAGGATCATTGGGGGTCAGTGAGATGAAAAACTGGACTTCTGTTCAGTAAGACTGATTGACCAAATGTGTTTTATCGTGTCTCCCTCCCCAGGCCATTCCAGTAAAATGACAATGAAGGAATTAAAAAAAAAAGATTTTAACCCACAAGGTTAAGAGAGGACAAAAGCACAGGCGGGGAGATAAGATGGATGAAAGATTTCAACAGGAAATATTAGGAGATGAAATATTATGTTAACAAAAATAAGGAGTGGGGAGGGCTGATATTTTGATTATAAAACTTTCAGTACTATTTAATTTTTAAAGCAGATATATATAAAATTTAAGAAAAATATTATTATAAGTATTTTTTTTAAAGAAAGAAGCAAGAGCACCTGGGACTCAGGAGAGACCTGGGTGTCAGATCTTTCTTTGGTACTTGGTGACAGCAGAGCTTGTCACCGTCTCTGTCTGAGCCTGAGCCCCTTTATCTGAAGGAGCTGAACAAATCCCACAATCACCTTCTAGTTCTAACAATTCCTAGTTCTACAAGTAACTTATAGAGGCAGCACTGACGTCCTCAGAAAAACAACCTGTGCTTTGGAATTAGTCAAGAGTTGTCTCAGATTTCCCCTCTTTCAATTCCTAGCTGTGTGAGCTGGCTGGGCCTCAGTTTACTCAACTCATGCATGAGGATACTGCCTATTTCTCAGGACTGACAGAAGGATTAAATGAAATAAGTAAAGCAACAAATAAGTGAAGCAGCAAATGTATGTTTTCTCAACTGCTGCACCTCCCATATTTAGGCAAGTATCTGGCACAGTTCTGGTCACCAGGCATTGGTTTAATTAAAACCTGAAGAGTTCAGAAGTGAGTCACTGTATTATTTATTCTTGGGGTAGGGAGAATGTGAAGCACCTCATTTCTGTTGATTGTATTAGGGGCAAGGTCCAAGTGTGGATGTCAGAGCCTAGTGAGTAATTCCTTTGAGGAGAGGTAGCTAACTAAAGGGTAGACAAGGGAGGGCATGAATGAGAGGTTCTTTGACCAAGTACCCTCCATCCCTCCACCCCTCCACTGTGGGAACTTTCTCTTAACAGTGTCCACATACACAGCCTCAACCTAGATTAGCCTCCTATTCCATTACCTATCGTTCTGCAGAAAAGGGAAAGATGGTGTCCACAGGGATTTCCTCTCTCTTGAGTGGCTCTGGACTGGCACACTGATTTTCCACACTATGGGCTGCCTTCCACACTAATTTCTCCACATCACTTAAAACTTTGGTTGCATAGCATTCAAACAGGTCATTCAATCTGGATGCTGCTCCTAGACACCTACAGCTCGACTCCCCTCCTCAATTCCCACAGTCTGAATTCCAATTTGTCTGCGTTGAACTGAGGCCTACAAGGTGACTAAATGCCGTGGAGGGTTAGCCCAATCCAGGAAGAAAGGGAAGATGTACATACAGATATAAGAGTTCAGTGTTGATCTCGTGTAAGCCCTGACCACGAGCGCATCTGAGTCAAGATCAAAAAGGATTTATATCTTTTCTAAGACAGACCCAAACCAGAGCCCTGGGTCCATCCCACATGAGACACAAGCATCATTCCTTCATTCATCCTTCAGTAAATATTTATTCAGCGCCTCTTATATGCCAGACAAAATCCCTGCCCTCATGAAACTTACTGCCTCCTACTGTTTTCTTTTATTCCTACTGAAGCCTTCTGTTTAAACCTTCCCATGTGTATCCTTCTACTATTGTGGCCCCATCCTATCCCCTACCTTAATCTATCCTAAGCCCCTTTGTGAGCTCTGATCAGTTTACTCTTCTGGTCAAAAACATTCTGTGATTTCCCAATGTTTATTGAATCAAGAAACTTGATTCACTCCTCCAACAAATGTTTATTGCATGTCTACGATGGGTCAGGCTCTGTTCTAGGTGCTGGGGATACAGCAGTGAGCAACAGATAAAAACTTCTGCTCTTATAGTGCTTATATTCTAGTGGGGGAGGTAGACAATAACCAAGATAAACAAGTACGATAAGTAAGGCATGTTAGTTGGTGATAAGTTCTAAGAGCAATAAGGCAACAGGTCAGGAAGTGGAGGGGGCGAGGGAGAAGTAAAATTTTAGATAGACTAACCAGCAAGAAGAAGACATCTAAGTAAAGATCTAAGAAAATGAAGGAGGGAACCCTGGGGATAGCAGAGGGAATATGGGTCCAGAAAGAGAGGCTGGCAAGTGCAAAGGCCCTGAGGTAAGAGCACACTTTAAAGGATGAGCAGGGAGGTCAGAATGAGGCCCAGTGTCTGGCAGAGTGAGAAGAGAGGGGAGACGGTTGGGATGTGAGATCTGAGATCTAATAGCTGCAGCTCTTACTCTGAGAGAGATAGGGGGCCACTAGGGGTTTTGAGCAGAAAAGTGACGTGGGGTGACTTGTTCTGCAGGATCACTCTGGCTGCTATGTTTAAAATAAAGAGAAAGGAGAAAATGGCCAAGCAAGGAGATGAGTTGGAACGCCCTTTGCTGGCCCTCTTCTGTTTGTCCAATCACATCTCTTACTATTTTGCTACCCTGTAGCCCTAACAGACTCTTCTTCCCTGAACACACTTGGCAGTGGCTGACCTATCATCCTTGATGAAGTGGCCTCCACTTCGAATAATAATAACAACTGGAATAATAGCTGCTACTTATCCAGCATCAATAATTCCATTCAATTTTTTAAAAAGTATTGTCTAATTTCACTTACAGACATTATTTCATTTAATGTTTATATTTTGTCCCCACTTATTGGGAAAGCTGAGGCTTTTTACAAGTTGCCACCAATTGGAAGGTCCCTGGGCCCAACCATAAGATAAAGAACACTTGATTCCCTTTTGGTCTCAAGTGGACCATTTGCATCTTTATGGGTCTCCAGACCATGTGACCCTCTGGGCATTTCCTCACAGGAAGCCTGCAGAAAGGGAGAAGGAGGTGTTTAGGATGACCCTTAAATGTCAATATTAATTATCTGGAGAGAAAAACAGAAACAAAGGACATTTTAGGCAAAGAAAATAGCACTGCACAGGTTCAGAGGTACCACATGGGAGGGTCAGGAAACTGCAGTTTACTGGTGTGTAGCATTTATAGGGATGCATTAGGCAGGAAACAGATCTGGAAGGCCTGGAATGGAATGTCATATCAAAGAGCTAGACTTTCTCCTATTTACAGTGAGGGAACATTGAAGGGGTTTAGGTAAACAAACAACTAAACAAAAATATTGTTCAAGCTTTAACAAGGTAAGAGTGTCCGGGAATGTTGAGGACTGTGTCTACTTGGAAAGCATGCATTCCTTGTAAAGGAAGCAGCCAGAGTTCTGGCTGATGGTTGCTGTACAGAAAGACAGGCCCAGTTTTGCCACTGGGAAATCTAGATTTTTATATAAATCTTCCAATTTTTTATGTTTGCAACAAGTTTTTAAAAAATTGTGATTACGTATAAAATTTTAATTGTATATAAAACCCCGCATAGGAGCTGCCCTCTGGGGGCTTCTGCCTGGAGTATAAGTAAGCTCCAGGAGGACAGGGACTTTGTCTTATTTCCACTG
The DNA here is from genome assembly GCF_964165515.1 of Mesoplodon bidens. Classification (NCBI taxonomy): domain Eukaryota; kingdom Metazoa; phylum Chordata; class Mammalia; order Artiodactyla; family Ziphiidae; genus Mesoplodon; species Mesoplodon bidens. Next base: position 201,498 of record NW_027671691.1, on the reverse strand, counting down.
TGTTCTCAGTTCTTGCCACAGAGCCTGGCACACAGTAGGTGTTCATACATGTTTGCTAAATGTATATGTATGTGTTAGTTATTAGTATTCGTATTGTACGCTTGAGGTTCATGGAGGACAATAGATGACAGGGGAAGTGGTCACACTCAGGTTCAAGTTCAAATCTCTGAACTTGGAAATAGACAAAATGTCTTGCAAGAAAGATGGATTAAGGTAGACTAAGAGTAGAAGAGTAAAACAGCTCTTCGTCAGCCCCTTACACCACCCCCATCCCCTATCCAGGATGTGGGGACGGCTCAGATGGCCCGTGTGTGGCTCCACTTGATTTTCACCCCCCTGGGAAACTTCTGATGCCGTTCTCTGGGACTGTTTTCCCTCTCTTATCTCACTCAGACCTAGGAATCAGAGATGAGGCAGCCCACTCGCCACCTGTCCCTCCCCAGCACAGTGACATCTGTAAAACGTTGAGTTGTTAGCAGCAGCAGTTTCTTCTGGGTCTTTCACATCCAAACAAGACCCACCAGATCTTGCTGTCCAGGATCCTGGATGACTAAATCCCTAGGGGTACCAGGTAGCTACCAGGCTTTTTCTGATCTAGTTCACTCTTTTGCAAACATTATTAGCAGAGCTGCTCATGGCTGCTGCATACATAGAAATGAAAGGAGGGGGGCTGTACAGCAGAAACTAACACAACATTGTGAAGCAACTCTACTCCAATAAAGATTAATTTAAAAACAAGAAAGAAAGGAAAGGAGGTGGGAAAACAATAGAGCCAGTGAAGGGGGATTTGGGGAAATAGAATATCAGTGTTTGAGGCTTCTAAAATCAGAGTCAGGATTTCTGCTAAGATCTACTCAGTTGCCATAAAATCAATCCTTCCTTCCTTTCCTTCTTTCTTCCTCTCTTCCTCCCTTCATCAAATCAGACAATAGTTTAGTCAGTCAAGAAACATTTGTTGTTCAGTGTTCAACAGACTCCCATAATTGGCAGGGAATGATTTGAATGATGCCCATGAACTGTGTCACATTTTATTCATATATTCATACACTTTCAATTTATTCAGAAAGGATAAGGAGAGAAGGAAACACTAGCATGTTTTGCCAACTATTACAGTTCACAGGGGAAAGCTGTTGTTCCTCTATACAATTCTGAGAGTAATTTACCAATTTCTGGACTCTTTCCAGAATCTTGTATTTGAAGGCACAGTCACAGCTCAGTGCACTGCTTTCCTTTTATTTATTTATTTATTTATTTATTTATTTATTTATTTATTTTATTCATTCATTCATTCACTCATTTATTTATAGCTGCGTTGAGTGTTCGTTGCTGTATGCGGGCTTCCTCCATTTGTGTCCAGCAGTGGCTACTCTTCATTGCAGTGCATGGGCTTCTCATTGTGGGGGCTTCTCTTGTTGCGGAGCACGGGCTCTAGGCGCATGGACTTCAGTAGTTGTGGTGTGCGGGCTCTAGAGTGCAGGCTTAGCAGTTGTGGCGCACGGGCTTAATTGTTCCACGGCATGTGGGATCTTCCCGGACTAGGGCTTGAACCCGTGTCCCATGCACTGGCAGGTGGATTCTTAACCACTGTGCCACCAGGGAAGTCCCTCAGTGCTCTGCTTTCTGTGCCGGAACCCCACGCACTGCATTGCTGGCCAGTCAGTTCATCTTGCACACATTCATTTTCCTTAAGTGGATTTATTTTCAAGTCCATCAGGGGATTTTTCTTAAATTTAATCTTTAAAAGAGTCTTATCCAAGGTAAATGGATAAATTACCAGCTGGTAAATGGTGAGTAGGAAGCTGGCCAGGCCCGATCTGCCTGCCCCTGAGTCCTTTGCATTCGGTCATGGAGGGGAACCCAAGCTTTGGAATGTTAATCTTGCCCACGGGCCTGAAGTAATATCCCAGGATGTGAATGTGCATGACCATGTGTCTGTCCTGGGGTCGTGAAGAAGGCAAGATGCTCTGTCCTTGACCCTGACTGACTGAACCCAGGGGCTGGATCTGGAGGTTTAGGGGCCGGGGAACCTCTCTCTAAGTGCTTCAATGTCTGGAGGCCCCAAGAGTTTCGCTGTTTCAGAGCAGGCATGGCCAACTCCCAGTTGCTATTCTGCGCTGTGGCAAGTGCCAGCTTGTCTTCCCTTCCTGCCCAGCCTGGGAAACCGGAGGCGTTTCTAGCTCAGGCCCAGACCCGTCCTGGTGGCCTGGATTCCACCGCCTAGGCAGAAAGCTCATCTCAGCCCAGGGACCATTTCTCCCTGGGTTTTGTCACAGAGGAATTTCTATTCCAGCAGTTCAGGGCGATGGGGGTGGGTGGGTGGCCACGGGCTTCTTCTCCCTTAAGCTACAGAGTGGTGGGGTGCATATCAGTGTGTAGAGAAGGAAAGAGGGGAGGGAAGCGAAGCTTGAGACATTCCATCCCTGAGGTTGTTTCATCCCCAAATCCAAGGCAAATAAGGGAGTTGGGAAGGCTGGACTGTCTGCCCAGCAGCCCAGTCCTGAGTCCCTGAAAGGAGGACTTTCTTGCATTCCTACAGGAGGGTGGCAAAGAGACTGGGTCTGGGCAGGTCTGGAGAGCACCTGTTCCCTGTGGCTTTGGGGGAACATGTCCCGACTCGCTGAGCTCTCAGGTAGGAGTCTCTGGGTAGGAAGCCCAGACTCTGATTGCGCAGGGGCGCTGTGTGTGTGTGTGTGTGTGTGTGTGTGTGTGTGTGCAACAAATAATTGTTTAGTGCATCCGTGAGCTTTTTGCTTATCTGAAATTCAAATTTAACTGAACTTATCTGGCAACCCCAATATAGGGGGCAGGACTTGGTTGAACTGGACTGAGGCTGACACTCCATCCCCCTGCCTCTCCAATTTCAGGGAGGCAAGGGCCAGTTTCTGGACACATAACCCTGCCTTGACCTGCTCCCCACCCTGAAGCAAGAGAATTCCTTGGGCATTGCCTGTCCCACACAGCTAGGTCCCCTCGGACTTCGGACTTCAGTTCTGAAACTCCAGAGACTTTCATGTCAACCGGTAATGCTCCATCCTGGAGTCCCTTTGAAGATGAAAAGGTCTCCTGAGAACTGAAGTGCTCTGTTATTGTAATTAACATAATTAACAGCACTTTTGCTCATAGCCCTGTAGGAAACTGGGCGACTTTGCTTTTTGTAAGAAATACCTACCTCACTCTCCCAGGAGATGGCCAACCTCTTCTAATCCAATACGAGGGTAGATGTCCCTGCCAGCCCGTGTCTGCTCCCACCTACCCTGACTTAGCCTTGTCTTTTTATTTGTTCAGATGGTTTTTCACTACAACAAGGCACCCGGCTCTCCAGGCACAGTAGCCACCCTCTCCTGGGAGATGTCTGTGCCTTCTTGATGAATGGTAAAGCCTGGAGTAAAGCCTTTTGGTAAATGGTCTACCCTAGCTCTGGAACGGACAGAAGGGGTGCCAGCTGGTGCCATCTCACTTCTCAACCCAAATGCCCTGACCAGTAGGAGCAAACTCTTCCTTAATGCCAGGAATCAGGTTGTTGCTATGTAGAGTGGCCATGTGGGAGGTATATAGCATTTCCTTCTGAAGGCAACTGGTCATACAGTGGTAACCAGGGTAGCTAAAGGTCATGCCCAGGGGCCTTGTCCAGAGTCTGTTGTCTTAATTATTTATTTCTAGGAGTGCATCCTTCTGCTTTCCCCAAGGAGGTGATCATCTCTTGCACAGGAAGGACCAGAGCATTCCACTCCCTAAAGGTGTAGCATAGAGGAGATACTCAGCATTACTAATTGGGTTGTGAAAAATTGATGTTTGTGATAGACCAAAGAAGCATGTCTGCCTCTCTCTGGATTCCCAGGGCTCTTAGCAGCTCTCTCTGGGTTTCCTGGCATACCTACTGTATGATTTTTATCTGGCCTGTTACGTGATTGTAAAAACTTACAGAAGTGCTCTATGTTGTTACTACTGGCAGTGCAAGGCCTCTGCCCAAACTGGCTGAAGCTTCAAGAATTTTAGACAGTTGACTCTGATGACGGCTAGAGGTTATAAAATTTCCCTGTCACCCCAAATCTGTCTTCAACACCTTGGTATTGTCCTACCCTAGATTCTCTTAGGAAATCACAAGAAGGAAAATTAGAGTCCTGGACCTCAGTAGAATGCGCTTTCAGGTCTTTATAGCCTGTTCCTCCCCCCACAACATACACACACACACACACACACACTCATCTGCGAGTGGCAGAGTCAACTCCTCCCCACCTTCCTATTTCATTCAGCTTAATTTAATAGGAACTTATGCTTAGACAGCAAATGATGCTCAACAACAATAATGGCTCACATTGAGCTTTGTAGATCTAGTCTCTTTGAGATTCAGAGTCACCAGAACATGTCAGATGAATTAGAGGGGTCCTGACAAGGCTCAATGACAGACAGTTGTGACAAGGCCACTGAAATGACCTTCACCGTAAGACAGTAGTGACCTAGGGCCTGGAGCCCATCATAGGGGTGAGTTGGCTCTGGGAACGGCATGAGGCTGATGCTGAAGCCTCCTTCCAACCCACCTGCCTTGACACGATGGGTGTGCCAAGGGAAATGGCCATGCACTCATCAAGTGAAGAACTCGGACCCTAAAGAGCTATACCACTGGGAGCTAGTGGCATGCCTGAGACTGAGTATAACAAATTGGGGGGAGTTGGGAGGGCACAGGGAGGGATGGGGAGAATGTCTGCTCTTGCCCCCTGGAGCACAGCCAGGCTTCAGCAGTGACTGCTGATGAATGTAACCAGGACTGACCCTTTGGACTGGGTCAACATCATTGAGAGACTTGGCCAAACCAGAAGGAAGACTGAACTCCTTGCTAATCTACTCATGGAGGAACTTGGTGTCTTAGTCCATTTGGGCTGCTATAACAAAGTACCATAGACTGGGTGGCTTATAAACAACAGATATTTATTTCTCACAGTTATGGAGGCTGGGAATTCCAAGAAGATTTGGTGCCTGGTGAAGACCAACTTCTAAGTTCTTAGAAGGCCACCTTCTTGCTGTGTCCTCCCATGGTGGAAGAGATAAATATGGATAAAAGGGTCTCTGAGCCACAGGAACGGAGGGAGAACAGAAGCAGTTAACAGCGATGGGGAGCAGGGCCCATTAGCTTGGCCCCTATGATCCCCTCATGTTGTATCCACGCCCCACACAGGAACTAGCATGGATGGCGTGGATTTCACAAAGTGAATTCACTCCAGTCTCAACTGAGAATAATTCTATCAGGAGAGACTTGAAATACTAGTTTCAAGAAATGTTGAGAAGTGGGAGGAAGCCTTTGGTAAAAACATGAAAAAGGGCTTCCCTGGTGGCACAGTGGTTGAGAGTCCGCCCGCCGATGCAGGGGACGCGGGTTCGTGCCCCAGTCCGGGAAGATCCCACGTGCTGCGAAGTGGCTGGGCCCGTGAGCCATGGCCGCTGAGCCTGCACGTCCGGAGCCTGTGCTCTGCAAGGGGAGAGGCCACAACAGTAAGAGGCCCGCGTACGGAAAAAAAAAAAAAAAAAACACATGAAAAAGTCTCCAAAGTCTTTTGGAGGTGGGCAGCATCAGTAGCGAATCGGCTGCTCCAGGAAGGCATCGGAAAGGAAGATTTAATGTCCTTGTCACCCGTACAGACATCACCGTGATTTCGCTGAAGTCCAAATCGGTTCACATAACCCCCTTGCTTGAAATCCTTTAAGCGTTTCTCACCTTACATGGGATTGGGCCTCAATGCCTCAGCAAGGCATGCAAGGCCTTTAGTGGGCTGAATCCTCACCTGTCCGTCTCTCCAACCTCTCTACTCCCAGCCACCCACCTCAGCAACAGGGTCCACAGACAGTTCTCCAAACACATCTTTCCACCTTGCTCATGCTATTCCCTCTCCCTGGAACCTTCTTTCCCAGGAAACCCTGACTCAGTGCATCCTCTGTGCAACTCCCCATGACCTTTCCTCTCTCCTCCACAGCAAGAGGCGCTTCTTTATCTTCTGGGTTCCTAAAACCCTTTGTAGACACCCTTCTAATCTAGCCCATGACAACATATTTTTTTGTTAATTGCTTTGTCTCCCCCAACTAGACTATGAGGTCTTTCAAGGGGAAAGCCTGAGGTCTGAGCTTTTTAAATCATTAATGCCTAACATTATGACAGGAACACGGTAACTGTTTAGAAAATGTTTGATAAATGAATGAAGGTTTGCCTGCTAAGCCTCTGCCAGAAAAATGTGAAAAACAGAATGTAGTTACACCAACATTCCACTAGAGAGAGGGAGGTAAAACTTTATCCCCTCTAGTGTAGCATTTTAGCCTTGTTCTCAGTCAGATGAATATAATCTGATAAAATATTTCAGTTTTAGGCTAGGCCTAATATAAAACAACCTCTGATAAGCTTGAGGATACATAATTATTACAGGTCACTCTATGCCAGGCTCTGGGTTTGACAATGGATAGTTCTTCTGGGTACAGATGAATAGAAAGGGTAGGCACTATATATAATAGTGTTTTACATTTTCAAGTTATGTAGAGTGCATTGAAATGCACTACAAAGCTTTTCTCTTTTCAGACATAATCTCGTTATCTAAAACGTGCTCCACCTAGAAAGCTCATTGCTCCTTACACAATAAATGCTGTGGAATCCGATGACTACCCAGCTCTCTAGTTTCCTGTTGCCCTATATCCCTCATACCCTGTCTTGAACACACACACATGCTGTTCGTGAAGTCAGCTGAAACAACTCATACAGCCTGAAATCTACAATCTAGATTAATCTCAAGTTCAATACCGATGTTCAATGAACGTGACAGGCTGACAAACGCTCAAAGGCAGCAGATGACCCTCCCCCGCGGCCCCCAACCCCCAGCAGCCCCAAAACCCTGACTGAGCTGCTTCCTTAGCACCCAGCATCTATCAGTTTAGCATTTATCACAGTGTATCGTCAGAGTCTGCATACTTATCCATACCTGGATGAGGCTGAGAGCTCCTTGAAGAGGCTGGAATGGATCTTATTCTTCCCCCAGCCTCAGCTACTAGCACAGCACCTGGCACATGGTGTTTCGTACATTTTTTTAAATGAATAAACAAGCTCATTTCATTATACAGGTAGCGAGAGACTGATTTCTGCCAGCACTCTCAGGAAGAGGCTGGATGGCTTTGGGGTGTATACAGACGTGTATGCATACATGTGGTGGAGGAGACTGTCTGATTTGAGGCATCTAGGAGGAGACAGATGTGTGGGTGCACACACACCTTCCCCAGAATCTTCCCAAATCAGTAGCTGAGGTGTCAGAGCTTTCATAATTAGAGAGTCATACCTTTGGATTATTTATGGCTCCCTGTCAACATATCTTGAACACATGTGCCCTTGTTACCACTTATATTATCACATAAATTTCAAAACTCAAACTTCCCCAGCATCTGGTCTGTATCCTCAAATTGTGCTCCTTCCTCACCTTCCCATTCCTGCTCTGTTGAGAATCTCAGATAGACTCCTGTTTACTTTCTGTGGTTTGTATTAGGACATAGTTTGTCTTTTCAAATACATCACTATATGTCAAATAAGCTCTTTCCAATCATGTACACCATAATATTTGCAAGGGATTAAAACACATCAATTTGTATAATTCCATGGGTTCATAATGATACTAAAAATTAAAAAAAAACTTGATTGGTCAACATTAGAAGATCCAGTGAATTGACTCCTTGTGTTGAAAATTAGTAAATGAAGGGAAAGAATCAAGCATTTCTTCTGCTTTTCCTATACAAACAGTACCACTGGGTAAGCAAAATTTAGGGGAAGGAAAAGCTTGCTTTCATAGAAATAGTCCAGCAAGTAAGTGAAGAAGAAATGATAGAATTAGAATATCACCTCATGATAGAATTAGAATGTGACCTCTAATGAATTAACGAATTTAGACATTGACTACCAATGACTGGTAACATCACAAAATGAAAGGCAACCAGACGGTGTACGCCTCCTGATGGAAGTATAAAATATCAGCTATAACGAAATCTGATCAAAGTTCTAAATCCCACAATGTATTCGCGAGAAACACAGAGAACAGCAGAACATGTTCAACTAACAGTGTAAAAAAAAAAAAAGACGACATTTATGAGACAATCAGAAATCTGAATACTGACTGGTTACATGATGATATTAAATAATTGTTATCATCTTTTTTAGGTGAAATAGTGCCATTGTAGCTATGTTAAAGAAAGAACCCTTATCTTTTAGATAATTAGAAATAAATATTTACAGATAAAATAATACAATGTCTGGGATTTGCTTCAAAAATAATACAGGGGCGGGAGTTAGGGGTAGTGGGTGGGCATATAAATGAAACAAGATGGCCTTGCATTGAAGCCGAGGGATGGGAACATGGGAGTGTATTATACTGTTTTGTCTACTTTTGTATATACTTGAAATTTTCCAAAGAAAAAGTTTTTAATAAAGAAAAACTAACACTTTTCTGAATATTCTGACCATCTTGTCTTAAGGGACAGCCACCCTCCTCCCACCCCTTGAGATCGTTATCCTAGGGAGTCTCCCCGAATTGAAAATACCCAAGTAACATTAATTCATCAGCCTCTCTTTACAAACTAGTATAAAAGATTATTTCCTGGATTGTTTTTACCCCTGAAAATACTGAGTCCCTGAGGGCAAAGGGCAAAGAAAACCCTGCAGGAGGGAAAAGGAAGGGCTGAGCGTGAGAAGAAGAAAAGGAAGAACAAATTTTTCCTTTATTACGATTTTCCCAGGGCCTTCACTAGTTGGCACATGCATCTTCTTTGTGTGGGTTTTACCAAGAGAACTTTCACTGGAGGCATGAAAAATATGTTTAAATTCCGAACTCTCAGGTTAAAATTTCACAAAGCGTCCCCTTTTATGTTGTCAAAGGCTAATATAAATATTTTCAGAAGTGGGCTCAATGAGCCAGTGATGAGACCACTTGGGTGGAGCAAGGGCACAGTTGTGTCTGAACCTGGGAACAGTCTAGACCTGTCCATAGGACTACAATGACATGGAAAGCAGGAGAGAGTAAAGAGTCACATCAAGTGCTCACGAGTATAGCTTTTTATAGCAGATCTCTGGAAGAACACCAAGAAACTGGTTGCCTCTGGGGAGGGAAGCTGGGGCACTTGGAATAGGGTGAGAGGAGAAAAAACATTGTATGACTTTATTGTCATAGCCAGGTTATACTGTGGTTAGTGCCTTAGTATGTATGATGAGATTTGCAAACAGCCTTTTGTTTACGTAAGTGACTGTACTTTTTATGTTGAAATGAGACAGAAGACAGATGTGTGTTTGTTTCTGGGTTCCTTGGCTGGGCCGTCTGCTGGCACTACCTGCTGTTTGCATATTTTCTTGATCCTCCCTCCCCTTGCCTCCCTTCCCCACCCTAAGGTCCCAGCATCTAATTAGGAGTAGATGGTCCCCAGAAGGAGAAAACTAAGATTTGAATAGTTGTAGTGCGACGTGTATAGGTGTGACATGGTATTGGAGAAAGGTCCAATTCTCTCACAGATGCTCGTCTAATAGCAGAGGCAGTGAACACTATCTTTGATGGCTCCTATTTTACCTTAAATATTCAGGTGAATTCTGTGGTTTATGACTGACATTGTAAGTTACTATTAGAAACAAAGTGTCTCTGTGTTTATCCTGTGGTTTTTGTTTTGTTTTGTTTTTTCAGTACGTGGGCCTCTCACTGTTGTGGCCTCTCCCGTTGCAGAGCCCAGGCTCCGGACGCACAGGCTCAGCGGCCATGGCTCACGGGCTTAGCCACTCCGCGGCATGTGCGATCTTCCCAGACCTGGGGCATGAACCCGTGTCCCCTGCATCGGCAGGTGGACTCTCAACCACTGCGCCACCAGGGAAGCCCTATCCTGTGGTTTTTAAGTATCCCTGCACACTCTGCCTGTCTCTAGAGTATTAAGTCCAGCTGCGCTGTTTTTACCTCTTTGTTTATTGAGATTATTATTTACTTGCATTAAAATGTACCAATTTCAAAGGTACAGTTTGATTAATTTTGGTAATTGTATACAAGGTGTAACCACCACCACGACCCAGATATAGAAAAGTTACTTACCCTTTAAAAGTTTTCCATCCCAGTTTGCCCCAATTCAGTTTTCAGACACTTTATTGAGTTTTACTGCTTTCTCTAACATCGACTCTCCGGGTGATTTAGGAAAGTCACTTTACCTCTCTGGATGTGTTTTTGCTTTTATAACACGAAAAATGCCAGAACAAATTTGTTACCAAGGGCCCTTGCAATCCTTTCAGAGAATGAGGGGGTAGGGTAAGGGCGGGAATCTCAGCCTTGCGTCCCCATTCTTCACATAGCACACGCATGTGGCAGATCCTAGTGGGAAAAGCCTGTGGTCGCATCAGAGAGAATTAGGTTTCCATCTCCTCTCTTGCTAGTGTGTATGTAACCTTTTGTAAGCATCAGCTTTCTCATCTCCAATATCAGGCTTATTAACAAGGCCTATTTGTTTACTGTTGTTGTGAGGATGAACTGAGATGCACCGGCAGCCTTAAATGTTAGTTGGTATTTGTATTATGGCATAATATAAAGGCACTGCATTCAACCATCTCAGTTACTACACGTTTATGCAGGCTGATTCTCACAGCCAAAACAGACGCACAAAGTACACCCACCCATTTACCCACCTGGGGAAGCCCGAAGCCTCCCTGCCTGCCTGCCTTCCTTACGGGGCTCAGAGAAAAGCTGCGCATGCGTGCACGTGCTTCCAAAGAGCCTCGCTAGGGGGCGGAATGGGAAACAGGAAGTTCTAACGCCTGTCGTACAAGCGCGACGTAAAGCGGGTCTGCTTTATGGCACCCGGCGTCCGCCGTAAAGCGCCGTTGGCAAGCCCGCGTGAGTGGGTTGACGAGACTACTTCCGGGTGCAAAACGCGATTCTTGGAGGTTGGCTGAATTGCCGTCTTCCCCATGGGCAAACGCGGGAGCCGGAGCCGGAGCCGGAGCCAGAGCCAGCTGCTCAACTCCCTAACTAAAAAGCAGAAGAAGCATCTAAGGGATTTCGGCGAGGAGCATCCCTTCTATGACACGTATGGAGAGGCAAGGCTGGGACCGGCGCTGCCGGCGTCCTTTCCCGGTGGGAGCCCGCGTGTCCCCGCGTTTGGTCCGCCGGTGCCCCGGGGGTAGTGACAGGGCAGCTCCCGCTGCGTCCCACGCTGCCCCGGCGCCGGCCTAGCTCGCCCGGGGATTCTGGCGGCTTCCCGCCTGAGATGGGGTTCTTCACCGGTCTTCCTACCCTTTGTTGAGCCTGTAGTTTTATGCTAGACGGCACGCCTCCTGTGTGGCGACTGGGCAGAGATTTTATAAGCTTGTTTTCGTTTGATATGTTTTTAAAGAATTGCTTGGGGGCTTCCCTGGTGGCGCAGTGGTTAAGAATCCGCCTGGCAACGGAGGGGACAGGGGTTCGAGCCCTGGTCCGGGAAGATCCCACATGCCGCGGTGCAAGTAAGCCCGTGCACCACAACTATTGAGCCTGCACTCTAGAGCCCGCGAGCCACAACAGCTGAGCCAGGGTGGTGCAACTACTGATGCCCGCGAGCCTAGAGCCCCTGCTCCACAACAAGAGAAGCCACCGCTTGCTGCAACTAGAGAAAGCCCGGGCGCAGCAACGAAGACCCATAGCAGGCAAAAATAAATAAATTAAATAAGTTAAAAAAATAAAAAAAGAATTGCTTGGGACCCTCGACATCACCTATCTATTCAACGACCACGAGGAAACTAATGTTTGGGTAGTTGTGGGTTCCTCTATAAATGTCCAGACTCTCAGTTATGATCTTAGTGCTCATCCCACCCCCTTTGGGTTGCTTTATCAACAGTTAGAGGGATAGTCTACTTAAGAAATTTGCTAGAAAAGGTGAACCCTGAGGGCTTTTATTTGCCAAAATTTCCCATCTTTTGGATGAGAGCCTGTTACTGTGTGACTGTAGTATTTGTCATGTGGTCTTGTTAGACCTTTTCATTCGTCTATTATTATCTATTTGGCATATCCTTACAAAACCTGTCCAAATGCATATGGAGTTTTTACTTGACAATAGATATAATGTATTTATAACGGTATAGTCTGCCATGTTCATTTAAAGTTGTATCATTAGGCTTTTCCTGATTGCTACATACTAGTAGTTAAAGTTTAACATTGCCTGTTTCTTCTCAGGGTTTCCAGAAAGGAAGCAAAAACACAGACTTGTCAACTGGTAATGCTTTATACCTTCTTTATGATAGTAGATTCTGGACTGTTACTTTTAAGATTATATACGGTAATAATGTTTGGCTACATTTCCACTCTTTCTGATTTTAGATGTAAGCTATATTTTAGTAATATTGCTTAGTTTTAAGTGCAGATGTCTGTTAAGATGCCCTTGTGATAACTAATATAGTATAGAGTATGAAACTGTCCTGAGAGATTAGCCTGTTAGAACCTGTTAAGGAGGCTTACTAGAGGGCTTTTGGTGAATCCTAAGAGGGAATGTCATGTTTGCTTAACATAAAATAGAGTGCAAAATCATCAAAGGTCTTATTTCATTACCACAGACTCATAAATAAAGTACACTTTTTTGTTGTAAGTTTTCCTGTTGCTCCTTTAAAGGTGCCAAGTGTCTGACACATAGGTTAGATCACCTTATAACCTAAAGCTCCATGTGTTTAGTTTGCTGTCTTCCCATGTGGAACATTAGCAGTTCAAAGAAGAGGAAGAGCTTCTAGAATCATAGCTAGATTAGCTGTTTTAAACAAATTTGGTGCTAGGTTTGGTTGAATAGATAGGATTGCATATTTGCAGAAAAGCTAGTTTTTATTTAGAAAAGTCTGAACTTGGTTCCACTGTGGGCCTGATGATAGTCGTGGGGTAGCAACAATAACAATATAATTTTTGTTTTTAAAATCCCCATTTTCCTTTTAGTCAGAGAGTTTAGATACTTCAAGTTCTGAAAGTGAAGCATAGAGTGAACCAGAACAAGTTTCTGGTTACAACAGACTACTTGCCACGTTAAAGGATGTTTCCAAGGAAGATGAGGAGGAGGAAGAGGAAGAAGACCTTGTTATAGATGAGACAGAAATGAATCTTGAAGACGGCGATAGTGACATCATTGTGGAGGAAGAGATGGCAGTGGAGTCTACTGACATGCAGAAGAGTGAGTGTCTTTGATGTGGGTTTATCATCTTTGCAGGGACCACAGACAGATTGCCCCAGGGGCAGGGTGCCTTGTACCACAGAGCTGGGTGAAAGCACATGGATTCAAAGCAGAGATTCTTAACATTGTTGGGCTCTGTGATATCTTCAAGAATCTGATGAAAACACAGGAAGGACCCTCTGGCCATAAAAATGCAGAAATGACATTTTTGCTTATGATTTCCAGGATTTCCTCAATCCTACTTCAAATTCCCCTGATTGAGAGGAAAGGGAACATAATTCTGTTTTTGTAATGGTCTCAATTTATGAAAGAGATGATTGTTCCTGCCTTAGAGGAACCAAGTTTAGTGGAAGATAGACATAAAATATACAAAACTTTTCAAGCATCAAATCTGAATGGAACCGATAAATATAAGGTGTTAAAGAGGTGCAAAGTGGTCACGTGCTGCCAGGGTACATGAGGGGAGGCTTCAGAGAAGAGCTGGGATTGAAAGCTGAAAGGAACTCTGTCTCACTCGGACATCTAGGTGACTATTTTTTAAAAAATTATTATTAATTAATTTATTTCTGCCTTCATTGTGTCTTTGTTGCAGTGCGCCGGCTTCTCACTGTGGTGGCTTCTCTTGTTGTGGAGCATGGGCTCTAGGCACGTGGGCTTCAGTAGTTGTGGCACACGGGCTCAGTAGTTGTGGCTCACGGGCTCTAGAGCACAGGCTCTGTAGTTGTGGCGCACGGGCTTAGTTGCTCTGCGGCACGTGGGATCTTCCCACACTAGGGCTTGAAACCACGTCCCCTGCATTAGCAGGCGAATTCTTAAGCACTGTGCCACCAGGGAAGTCCCCATAGGTGACTTTTTAATTTAACTTTAAAATCAACTTTATTGCAGTATGAATTACATTCAACAAGGTGTACCCATTTTAAGTATGTAATTTGATAAGTTTTGACAAATGTGTATATCTATATTGTCATCGCCAAAGTCAAGATACAGAACACTTCCAATACCTGCAAAAAGTTCCTTCTTGTCCTTTTACAGTCAGTTTCCCAGGCCTGGCCTCAGGCAACCACTGACATGCTTTCTTTCACTATGTATTAGTGTTTCCTATTCTAGAAATTCATATGAATGGAAGCACACAATAAGTACCCTTTTGCATGTGGCTTCTTTGGCTCCTCATGTTGTTGTGACTCATCCGTGTAGTTCATATTAGTAACTCATTTATTTTTATTACTGGAATAGTAGTCCATTGTCTGAATATATCTGGGTAACTTTTTATATTCTGTTATCTTAATGCCTATTTGCCTTACTGTATTTTTTTCTATACTTTAAGGTGTCACACACCATTCTTAGTATTTTCATTCATCACTTGTACTCGGATAAAAAAATCGTTGCCTCAGACTTAGGGACTTTTTAGATTTTGTTGGTTTTCCAGTTTTCTTTCATGTTTTAGGTTTTTAAAAATGAAAAGTTTGTTTTTTTTTTTTTTTTTTTTGCAATACGCGGGCCTCTCACTGTTGTGGCCTCTCCCATTGCAGAGCACAGGCTCCGGACGTGCAGGCTCAGCAGCCATGGCTCACAGGCCTAGCCGCTCTGCGGCATGTGGGATCTTCCCAGACCGGGGCACGAACCCGTGTCCCCTGCATCAGCAGGCGGACTCTCAACCACTGCGCCACCAGGGAAGCCCGAAAAGTTTGTTTTTTTAAATTATAAAAGTAATATATATTTACTGTAAAAATTTAAGAGGGTAATATAGTTAACTTATATCTCCTCCACCCTGGGATGAACACCTTGAACATTTTATAGAACCTTCCAGACTACTTGTTTATGGATATATGAGTGAATATATATTTGTATGTATGTGCATAATGGCCTCATACATTTCTGTAAGTTACTTTTTTCTTTAATGATATAATGTGTGTAACTGTGGGTTCACATTAGCTTAATCACATAGCATTCCATTGTAAATAATATGTGGTAATTTAATTAGTACCCCTTCGATAGAAATGACGAAATCATTTTTTCTAGTTATTTGGTATATCAACGCTGATTTGAACATCTTTACATGTACCAGGTCAGCAGTCAAGCTCAATTTTGAAACTTACATCTTCTACCTGAATTTGCTTAAAAGTAAATGATAGCCTAAGGAATTAGATTTCATTTGTCAACAGAAGTGTAATTATATTTATGAGTAGTAAATAATTTCACAAAATGTTTTATCAAAACTGCAGATGCGGCCTTACCTGCTGACCCTAAGGGAAAAGATGGGCACGGGCCACCTGGCCCATCAGAGGAATCCCCAGAGGAGTTTACAGATGCAAAACATGAGTCACTCTTCAGCCTAGAAACCAACTTTCTCGAAGAGGAAAGAGGAGGCAACTGTTCTCTGAAAGCATCACAAGGTCAGAGCACAGCTCATGTTGTTTGAATTCAGCTGGTGCTTAGTATGGGTGGTTGTGGTCTAATACCTGTTAAATCTCTTGTTATTGGACTGAGCAGTAATAGAAACAGATAGTTTAGCAGCTAGATGTAGAGCTGGAAAGAAATGCTTCTCCGAGATCTTTTGTGTTTTTCAGGGTTAGGCAGTGTTGCCAGTGGGCGCGGCTGTTCATGAGAACAAACAGTTGAACAATGATAGCAGGGAAGGCCAGTTCCTCAAAGCTCACGATCCACAGCTGGGGTCAGGGGAAGACTTCTGATTTTTTTCCCCAAGCAGGGAAGGGAGAGAAAGAGGAGAAAAGTACTTTGCATTTTTCTCTCTATCCTTCACTTGCTCTTCCTTACTGGAGCAGTAATTTTACAGATTTGTGAGACCCGGCAGTGGCTAATCTGATTGGTCCTTATTACCAGGAAGCACCTCAGAAGCCAGAAAGCTCCACCCTGTCTCCCCAGTCTCTCTCTTTATTTTTGGCTGCATTGGGTCTTTGTGGCAGTGCATGGGCTTCTCACGGTGGTGGCTTCTCTTGTTGTGGGGCACAGGCTCTAGGCACGTGGGCTTCAGCAGTTGTGACACGCAGGCTCAGCAGTTGTGACACACGGGCTCAGTAGTTGTGGCTCGCTGGCTCTAGAGCTCAGGCTCTGTAGTTGTGGTGCGTGGGCTTAGTTGCTCCACGGCATTGGCAGGCGGATTCTTTTTTTTTTTTTTTTTGCGGTACGCGGGCCTCCCACTATTGTGGCCTCTCCCGTTGCGGAGCACAGGCTCTGGATGCGCAGGCTCAGTGGCCATGGCTCACAGGCCCAGCCGCTCCACGGCACGTGGGATCTTCCCGGACCAGGGCACGAACCCGTGTCCCCTGCATCGGCAGGCAGACTCTCAACCACTGCGCCACCAGGGAAGCCTGGCAGGCGGATTCTTAACCACTGTGCCACTGGGAAAGTCCCCATAGGCGACTTTTTAGTTTAACTTTAAAATCAACTTTATTGAGGTATGAATTACATTCAACAAGGTGTACCCATTTTAAGTATATAATTCGATAAGTTTTGACAAATGTGTATATTTATATTGTCATCACCAAAGTCAAGATACAGAACACTGGGCCATGCCTCTGTCCCCATGACTGTTACTTAGACAAGCCTGTGGTAGGCTGAGGCAGGGCTCTGCTGTCTCTCAGGTCCTGTGTCTTAGCCTGTGCCTGGGTGGGCACGTCAGGTTGGTCTCATTCTGGGTCCTGACTGCCTTTTTTGGTCCCAGTGCCATTCTTCAACCAGCAGTGCCATTCAAGTTGAAATTTTAATCCTCATTTGGTTCTGTTAGCTATTCTAGACAAGAGGAAGAAGTAGCAGGTAGAATTTGGGCAAAAACCGCATTCTGCACTCAAAAAAACTTAAAAAAAAAAACCCTGGAGGAAACATTATGAGGCTTGACTGTCCTAAAGTTTCTCTGGTTGTTTGGTCTGTACTGATATATTATCACCTAGAATTCTTATTTCCTGTTGTTCACCTTTATCTTAGGTCTTAATATAAGGTGCACTGCATTTGAAGTTTTACTACCTGGGTCCTTGAATGGGTCATTTAACTTTGCTTCTTACATGAGTGGGGCTGGAAGAGAAGGTTGAGTGGCCAGTGCAGAGCACTGACCCTGCCATTTTGATCATTTGTTCACCTCAGTTGAGTGTTGAGCATTTACATTTGTCTTCCAGTGCAGGTTAAATCAGACATGGAACCTGCCCTCAGGGATCCTGCAGTCTAGTTAGGTGAGGTAGGACATGCACATATATGTGTTGGTGTGGATAACTGAGGGCAGGGTGGGGCACTTGAGAGAAAGTGATGACTGTCTATAGGGGACCAGAGATGGCTTCTTTGGAGCCAGAACTGTGCCTGACACAGTAGGCTCTTGGGAAATAGTTATTTACTGTGAGTCAGGGGGTAACATTCAAAGGATACTATTTGGATATATAGAAATGTGGTGAACAAGAGGATAGAATTTTCAGTTAAAGGAAGGAAAGCCACAGTGGCAGAAGAATTTGAGAGCCATGTAATTCAAAAATTACATTAGAGGGGTAGTTAGAGGTGTATGTTGAATTTCAGTCCAAGAAGTTTCTTCAAAGGTTTTTGAGGTGGGGAATAATGTGATTAAAGAAATGCTTTAGGGAGATGAACCTGTCAGAAACTTTTAAGCTCTGGACTGGGATAAATGATGGGGAAAGTTGATGGGGAAAAAGATGAGTTAACATCATGAAAACAGGATGTCATTCACAGGGGAAGACTGGAAAATCCCTGTCATTTGCCCTAAGTGTTCTAATATTCTTTATTTCTGAATTAGATCCATTTGCACAACATGTAAACAAAGAACTGAAAGAAAAAGAAATCCAGGCTGTTGCCACAAATCCCAGAACTAATCCCACAAATCCCAAAACCAGCTAAAAGTAAGCATTGTTCCATCATCACAGTTACAAATGGAGAAAAGCAGTGGTCTTGGGTTTTAGTGGTCTCCCTGAATGTATGATACACACCCGTGGCAGATGGCTTGATAGGGAGCAAGGTAGAGGAAGACTGGAAGAGCCCAGTAAGGCACAGGCATAGCTAGAAAAGGCACTGGGAAGCTGGAAGGTGGGGACCAATAAGATAAGAATGCTTTGGAGACAGGTACACCAGGGTTTAGACCAACGTCTGCAAGGGGCTATCTCATGACCTAAGGCAAGTTAATCTACCTTTTTAATCTTCACTGTTCTCATCTGTTAGAGGGGGACAGTAATGCCTGCATCAAAATAAAGTAATTTAGTTTACTGGAAGACATGTACGAAGTGTTCACTCAAACAGTAGCTACTGCTGTTCATTTGTTTGAAATATCTGAGATAAGTTCACACCTAAATTATTCAGTATGGAGCAGTTTTTGCTTCTTTTTTCGGTGATTTTTTTTTCACCACTGATGCTATTCATAAGAATTGGTCATCCTTGTTTCATTGAAATTTTTATTGAGATAATAATTATAGATGCAGTTGTAAGAAATAATACAAAGGTATCCCATGTGCCCTTTGCCCGGTTTCCCCCAATGGTAGCATCTTACAAAACTGTAGTACAATATCACAAGTAGGAAATTTCCACTGATACAACCTACCTGTCTTATTCAGATTTCCTCACTTTTGCTCCTGCTCCTTTGTGTTATTTAGTTCTATACTGTTTTATCACGTGTAGGTTGCCCTGGCCACCACCACAGTCAACATACAGAGCATTTCCAGCACCATCAAGATCCCTCCTCTTCCCTGGTGCCATTTTATAACCACACCCACCTCCCTTCCCCCATTCCTAACCCTTGGTAACCACTAATCTGTTCTCCATTTCTATAATTTTGCTATTTCAAAAGCGTTATATAAATAAAATCATACAGGTTGGCTTTTTTTCACGCAGCATAATTCCTTGAAGATTCATCCCAGTTGTTGGCATATATCAATAGTTAATTCTTTTTTATTGCAGAGGTCATCCTTTCTTTATTGCTAAGATCGGCAGTTTTGTTACAGTGCAAAAATTCCCAAACTGGTATTCCACAAAATACTATTCTTTTCAATTCTAATATATGTCTCCAAAAAAAAATGCAAAACAACAACAAAAACCTTGTTCCATGTCCAAGTAAATTTGGAAAACTCTGGGTCAAGCGAAGTGGAACGGAGTCCTTATTACAGGACTCAGCAGAACCTTTAGTGTCCGATCTGCATGTGACTCTCCCTGAGGGGCATTAGGTTTTGTGGTGGTTACCGAAGTTATTTGACCGTTGGGCCCCCTTTTCTTTTGTCTAGAGTAAATTTTGACTGCCTACAGTGTGGTCCACAGGACAGTTTGTGACCCACTGATCTAGTGAAGAGCTCACAAGGTTTCTAAAGTCAGAAACCTTGGGCTCTAACCCTTAGCTCTGTTCTCCTCTGTTTGTCTGAATCCTATAAGCTCTGAACCTCAGCATTTCCTAAACTGCAAGAAGAGCATTATAGTGTTTAGCTTGTAAGGTTGTTGTGAGGATAAAGTGAGAGGATCTGTAAGTTGTGAAAGGCCTTGGTAAATTATAAAGCACTATATGAATGTAAGGTACTATAATTCATTTCTAACTTAGTTCTTGATCATTTCTCCCACAGTGGCCCATCCTGGGCCAGCTTGTCTTTTCATCCAGGTTTCAACAGTTGGAAACCTTTAAACCCCCAAAGGACATTGACTTAAAGTCACTTCATCTCCAGAAGCCTCTGGAATCCACCTGGATCAAGACCAACAGCCAGTTCCTCTCTGGTCCCCCAAATTCAAGTAGCCCCTTCACACCCCTCCAGAAAGAGCTCTTCTTAATTATGAATTCTTACCGGGACCTGTTCTACCCAGAAAGGACTGCCCTGAAGAAAGGGGAAGAGATCTGCCACGTGTACTGCCTGCATGTGATAAATCACGTTCTCAAAGCCAATGCCCAGGTGCTTGCCAACAACAGCAGATGCCGAAGCCAGAAACTTGGGTTGGGTGATGATGATGACTTCAGGGACCAAGGGCTAACGAGGCCCAAGGTGAGTGGCAGCAGAACTTTGCCCTCAGGAGGCTGTAAGGCTCTAACATATGTGTCCTGGCACTTAGCAGGTTCTCAGATGGTTTAATGATTGGAATAATGAATGAGTCCAAGAATGAGCATATTAGATGGGCCAGGTAATGTCACAGCAGTGCTGCAGACAGCTCAGTGGACCGTCTCTAACAGCAGATCTAACTGGAAACTGGAGTAGGAGGTACCTCCATGATAATTCTCTCCTTAAAGATAAACCCTGATCCTACATAAGTAACACTCCACTATAAATGTCTTCTTTGTGATTGTCAGAGCTGGATGGGACCTTAAGGAGCCTTT
This sequence comes from Mesoplodon bidens, assembly GCF_964165515.1. Lineage (NCBI taxonomy): Eukaryota > Metazoa > Chordata > Mammalia > Artiodactyla > Ziphiidae > Mesoplodon > Mesoplodon bidens. The sequence continues at coordinate 181,043 of NW_027671691.1, read as the reverse complement.
TATTCAATCCCTACATATTACACCTGTGGACAGAGACCCAGATTCGTAGAGGACCTTGCTAAAGAGAACCAGGGAAAAAGTAGCAGAGACAGGACTAGAACCAAGGATTCTCTTCACTAAGCCACATAAATATGTAAATCTTGGAAAACAAAATCCCTGTTTTTGCATTGTATCCTTATTACTGCTTAAAGTGATGACTACATTTATGTGGCTCATAAGCCTAAGCTCCAGTGGATTGGGAGCTTACATCGTTTAATTCTGTCTACATTTTTCATGATGTGCTGGAGCTAGATACTGTGCCACCCATACCCCCTTACCCTTTAGCCTCTGTGTCTATATTGAAGAAGCCTCATCTTCTTAGATTCTTCTCATTGGGCTTAATAGGATTTTAGGATTTTGATACTGATATGGCTCTTAGAGATTTCTTAGTCCAACCCTCTTGTTTGATAGTTGGGGAAACCAAAGCCTAGACACTTACTTAGTGTGACAGCCGGGACAGAAACCTGGCCCTCTCCAAAACTGATCCATCATCCCTGCACTGTACCAAACTGAATCACTACACCCCTCTGGCTGTGCTGGTTGCTTTTCTGAGAAACTATCTCAGAATCTTGAACATCAGGATAATAAGATTATCTGTTTCCATTTAGAATTGCAAAATAGAATATGAGGTAGATTACCCATGAATCACATTCAGAATTTGGTGAATTGCCTGATTTGACTGGGGTTATATCCATTGATTGTATTGTTTACACAAGGGTAGTTAGAAGGTAATCATTTGTTAAGCATCTTCTGTTTTTTTTCCTCAACAGTTAAAATTAAGCACTTTTGGAAATGTTTGGAAAACTGAATCCTATATTTCCCATTGAAATATCATCTTATTTCAGAAATCCTTTATCATCATTTCTGAAAAATGTACTAGGAAATGTACTAGAAAAGTAATGATGCTTTAGTCCTTTCCTTACTAACTTTATTCTCTACTTAATACATCTAATTCATCTGTTCAGCATATTCCTTGGGTCTTACGGATCAAAATACTGAACTAAGTTCTGTGGGAGACAGAAATGAGTAACATTTCTTGTCCTCAAAGAGCTTTGTGTGTTTATGCCCTTGGGTTTTTGCTAATGGACACCTCTGTTAATGGCATTGACTTACCTCAAAAAGTATTTCTGGGCTTCCCTGGTGGCGCAGTGGTTGAGAGTCCACCTGCCGATGCAGGGGACACGGGTTCGTGCCCCGGTCCAGGAAGATCCCACATGCCGCGGAGCGGCTGGGCCCGTGAGCCATGGCCGCTGAGCCTGCGCGTCTGGAGCCTGTGCTCCACAGCGGGAGAGGCCAGAACAGTGAGAGGCCCGCGTACCGCAAAAAAAAAAAAAATTCTACATTCTGCTTAAGAATTGTACCCCCACACCCCAAGGAGCCATGAGATTGAAGTCCATAGGACATGGTGCTGTGGGTCGGACAGATGCTCAGCCTTCAGTACTGAGCCAGGTCCTGTGTAAAGGGGGTGACACGGATGTGGTCCTTGGCCAGGGGCTGTGGAACACAGGGCTCCTTAGGTCCCCAGCAGGCTCACCTCGAGCTGTCCTTCCTTCCCCTTGCCCCTCCAAGGCTGCCCATCACTCCCTCCACAGGTGCTGATAGTGGTGCCATTCCGGGAAGCTGCTTTGCGGGTGGTACAGCTCTTCATCAGTCTTTTTGAGGGCGACAGCAAGAAGAAAATAATTGTAAGCAACAAAAAGAGGTTTAATGGAGAGTATGGCTCAGATCCCAAGGAGAGACCACCCAACCTGAAGAGGCCTGAGGATTATGAAGCTGTATTTGTCGGCAACATCGATGACCACTTCAGGACTGGTAATTCCTCCTTGTCAAAACTGAGACCCTGAGGGACCTGAGGTGTGAGGTGCACATAGCTGGAAGCTAGAAGCCTGGAATTAGGCATTCTTTCAGAGGGTCACTGTCTCAGCCTCCTAGCAGAACCAGGACGCATTTGAGACCACTCGTCTGCCAGGGGAGAGTCTTGCCTTGGCTAATGAGGTACATACTTGGCTAATGGGATGGAGTGTCTGTGAAGGCATGTATGAAAGGCACCTGCATGTTTATAACAAATGTCTCAGCATGCCTATAGCTGGTAGCTCACAGTCAATGCTACAGGGCTTCTTGGGGGAGTTGGAGCTGATGGGGCTGGGTGGGTCAGTCTGGGGAAGATGAATAAACTAGAGCATCTGTACGTAATGGACTTCCCTCCTGCCTGCCATGTGGAGTGCCCACACCTGAATTATCTCCACTCTGGACTTACTGACTCCCACCCAGCTTTGCACATTTTTGCTTGTTTGTCATTCAGCTCCCATGTACTTGGTTGCTTGTTCATTGAAAAAGTTCCTGGAAAATATTTATTAGTCACGTATGCCCATTTACCACTTACTAAGCATCTACTATGTGCCAGGCACTGTTAAGCTGGAGATATGGAATTAAAAGTTACTGTTAAGCAAGTCCAGCCTTAAGACAAATCAGACAGTATGGGATGAGATGTGTTACGGTTAGAGGATAGTGGGTGTTCTAGTTAAAGTATTTAAAGCAAATATCCTTACTCAAAATGGGCTCAGGACTGTTAGGGAAGGCCTTCTGTTGGAGGTAGCATCCATACTAAGTTGAAACCTGAGTCAGATTTAGCCAGGTACAAAGTGGAGCGATGAGAGTGGAAGAAAAAGTTTCAGACAGGAAACGGCAAGTGTGGAGGCATCAGGGTGAATAAACCGGCATGACTTAGGATTCAGAGGCTTTAGCATGGCTGGAGTGTGCAGTGCGAGGGGATTAGAGCTTATGGTTAGTTTTAAACATATGCAGGCGGCCAACAAGGAGCTGATAAATCAGTCTTTTGTTTAATTGATATATAATTGACATATTAGTTTCAGGTGTACAACATAGTGATTCAATGTCTATATACCTTACAAACTTATCACAACAATAAGTAAAGTTACCGTTTGTCACCATACAAAGTTAATGCAATATTATTGACTATATTCCCTATGGCATACATTGGATCCCTGTGACCTGTTCACTTTATAACTGGAAGTTTTATACCTCCTGATCTCCCCCATCCATTTTGCCCACCCTCCAACCCCGCCCTCCCTGCTGGCAACCACCAGTCTGTTCTCTGTATCTATCCGTCTGGTTTTTTGTTTTTTAGATTCCACATATAAGTGAAATCACATGCTATTGATATTTGTCTTTGTCTGACTTATTTCACTTACTGTGATACCCTCAAGGTCTATCCTTGTTGCAGATGGCAAGATTTCATTCATTTATGGCTGAGTAATATTCCATTTGTGTGTGTGTGTGTGTGTGTGTGTGTGTGTGTGTGTACACACCACATCTTTATCCATTTGTCATCTGTGGACACTTAGGCTGCTTCCATATTCCATATTTTGGCTATTATAAATGTTGCATTGAACGTAGGAGTGCATATATCTTTTTGAATTAGTGGGTTTTTTTCTTTGGATAAACACCCAGAAGTTGAATTGCTCAATTGTATGGTGATTCTATTTTTAATTTTTGAAGAACATCCATACTGTTTTCCATAGTGGCCGCACCAATTTACATTTCCACTAACAATGCACGAGGGTTCCCTTTTCTCCACATCTTTGCCAGCATTTGTTATTTCTTGTCTTTTGGATAAGACCTATTCTGACAGGTTTGAGATGATATCTCATTGTGGTTTTTTTTCTCTCTGTGCTTTGGTTAATAGCAACTTATAATACATGGTGGCTGTAAGAATTTTTAACTCCAAAATCACAGCCTATCGTTTTATATTATTTCATTTTGATCACAGCACTTACTAGCCACCTGATACATTCTTCTTCTTTTTTTTTTAATTGGAGTAGGTATAGTTGATTTACAATGCTGTGCTCATTTCTGCTGTACGGCAGTGACTCAGTTATACACATATATACATCCTTTTTTATATTCTTTTGCATTATGGCATATCCCAGGAGATTGGATATAGTTCCCTGTGCTATACAGTAGGACCTTGTTGTTTACCCATTCTAAAGGTAATAGTTTGCATCAACTAACCCCAGACTCTCAGTCCATCCCTTTCCCCACCCCTGACCTCGGCAACCACAGGTCTGTGAGTCTGTTTCTGTTTTGTAGATAGGTTCATTTGTGCCATATTTTAGATTTCATATATACGTGATATCATATGGTATTTGTCTTTCTCTTTCTGACAGACTCCTCTTAGTATGATAATCTGTAGTTGCATCCATGTTGCTGCCAAATGGCATTATTTTGTTCATGTTTATGACTGAGTAGTATTCCATTGTATATATGTATCACATCTTTATCCATTCATCTGTCAATGGACATTTAGGTTGTTTCCATGTCTTGGCTATTGTGAATAGTGCTGCTATGAACATAGGGGTGCATGTATCTTTTTGAATTATAGTTTTGTCCAGATATATGCCCAGGAGTGGGATTGCTGGATCATATGGTAATTATATTTTTAGTTTTCCAAGGAAACTCCATACTGTTTTCCATAGTGACTGCACCAACTTACATTCCCACCAACAGTGTAGGAGGGTTCCCTTCTCTCCACACCCTCTCCAGCATTTGTTATTTGTAGACTTTTTAATGATGGTCATTCTGACCAGTGTGAGATGGTACCTCATTGTAGTTTTGATTTCTCATTGTGATTTTGATTTGCATTTTCCTGATGATGAGTGATGTTGAGCATCTCTACATTTGACTGTTGGCTATCAGTATGACTTCTTTGGAAAAATGTCTATTCAGGTCCTCTGCTTTTTTTTTTTTTTTTTGCTGTACGTGGGCCTCTCACTGTTGTGGCCTCTCCTGTTGCGGAGCACAGGCTCCGGATGCGCAGGCTCAGCGGCCATGGCTCATGGGCCCAGCCACTCCACGGCATGTGGGATCCCCCCGGACCAGGGCACGACCCTGTGTCTCCTGCATTGGCAGGTGGATTCTCAACCACTGCGCCACCAGGGAAGCCCCCTCTGCTATTTTTTAATTGGATTGTTTGGGGGGTTTTTTTGTGGTTGTTTTGTTTTTGTTTTTGTTTTGTTTTGTTTTGCAGTACGCGGGCCTCTCACTGTTTTGGCCTCTCCCATTGCAGAGCGCAGGCTCCGGTCACGCAGGCTCAGCGGCCATGGCTCATGGGCCTAGCCGCTCCGCGGCACGTGGGATCTTTCCGGACCAGGGCATGAACCCATATCCCCTGCATCGGCAGGCGGACTCTCAACCACTGCGCCACCAGGGAAGCCCTGTTTGGGGTTTTTTGATAATGAGTTACATGAGTTCTTTATATATTTTGGTTCTTAACCCCTTACTAGATTTGCAAATATCCTCTCCCATTCAGTAGATTGCCTTTTTGTTTCATTGATGGTTTCCATCGCTGTGCACAAGCTTTTTAGTTTGACGTAGTCCCATTTGTTTATTTTTGGTTTCATTGCCCTTGCCTGTGGAGTCAGATCCAAAAAAATATTGCTGAGACTGTTGTCAGGGAAGTTACTGCCTATGTTTTCTTCTGGGAGTTCTGTGGTTTTCAGGTCTTATGTTCAAGTCTTTAATCCATTTTGAGTTGATTTTTGTAGATGGTGTAAGCTAGTGGTCCAGTTTCATTCTTTTACATGTAGCTGTCTAGTTTTCCCATCACCATTTGTTGATGAGACTGTCTTTTCTGCATTGTATATTCTTGTCTCCTTTGTCATAGATTAATTGACCATATAAATATGGATTTATTTCTGGGCTCTCTGTTCTGTTGATCTGTGTCTGTTTTTGTGCTATTACCGTACAATTTTGATTACTGTAGACTTGTAGTGTAGTTTAAAATCAGGGAGTGTTATACCTTCAGCTTTGTTCTTCTTTCTCATAATCAGTTTGGCTATTCAGGATCCTTTGCAACTCTGTACAAATTTTAGGATTATTCTAGTTTTATGAAAAATGTCATGGGTATTTTGATAAGGATTGCATTAAATCTGTAGATTTCTTTGGGTAGTATGGACTTTGTTTTTGAATTTTATTTATTTCTTTATACAGCAGGTTCTTATTAGTTATCCATTTAATACATATTAGTATATACATGTCAGTCCCAATCTCCCAATTCATCACACCCCCACCCCCACCCCCACTTTCCCCCCTTGGTGTCCAGTATGGACATTTTAACAGTACTAAGTCTTCCAATCTATGAGCATGGTGTATTTTTTCATGTTTCTCTCATCTTTAATTTCTTTCATCAATACCTTGTAGTTTTCCAAGTACAAGTTTTTTACCTTCTTGGTTAGATTTTTTCTTAGGTAGTTTATTCTTTTTGATGCTATTGTAAATGGATTGTTTTCTTAATTTCTCTTTCTAATAGTTCATTATTAATGTATATAAACACAACAGATTTTTGTTAATTTTGTATCCTGCAACATTACTAAATTTATTTATTAGTTCTGACAGTTTTTTGGTGGAGTCTTTAGGGTTTTCTCCATAAAGTATCATGTCATCTGCAAATAGTCAGTTTTACTTCCTCCTTTCCAATTTGGGTATCTTTTATTTCTTTTTCTTGCCTAGTTGCTGTGGCTAGGATTTCCAATACTATGTTGAATAAAAGTGGCAGAAGTGTGCATCCTTGTCTTGTTCCTGAATTTAGAGGAAATGCTTTCAGCTTTTCACCACTGAATATGATGTTAGCTTTGGGTTTATCGTATATGCCTTTGTTATGTTGAGATACGTTCCCTCTATACCCACTTTGTCAACCCATCCTTGCATCCCTGGAATAAATTCTACTTGATTATAGTGTATGGTCCTTTTAATGTATTGTTGGATTCAGTTTGCTAATAATTTGTCAAGGATTTTTGCATCTGTGTTTATCAGGCATAGTAGCCTGTACATTTCTTTTTTGTGGTGTTTCAGTATCAGGGTTATGCTGGCCTCATAAGATGAGTTTGGAAGTGTTTCCGCCTCTTCAGTTTTTTGAAATATGTTTGAGAAGGATAGGTATTAAATCTTCTTTAAATATTTCGTAGAATTTACCATGAAGCTCCCTGGTCCTGGTCTTTTGTTTTGGGGGAGCTTTTTGATTACTGATTCAATCACATTACTAGTAATTGATCTATTCACATTTTCTGTTTCTTCATGATTCAGTTTTAGAAGATTGTGTGTTTCTAGGAATTTATGTATTTCTTCTAGGTTATCTGACTTGTTGGTGTGTAATTGTTCGTAGTAGTCTCTTATGATACTTTGTATTTCTATAGTGTCAGTTATAGCTTCTCTTTCATTTCTGATTTTATTTGGGCCCCTTCTCTTTTTTTCTTATTGAGTCTGACTAAAGGTTTGTTAATTTTGTTTATCTTTTCACAGAACCAGCTCTTAGTTTCATTGATCTGTTTTTTTGTCTCCATTTCATTTATTCAGTATTTCTCATCTGACTTCTATTATTTCCTTCCTTCTTTGTTGGAAGTTTTTTCCTTTCAGCATATTTGAACATATCATGCCATCTCCTTCTGGACCACAAAGTTTCTGATGAAAAATCAGCTGATATTCTTATGGGGATTCCCTTGTCTGTAATTAGTTGTTTTTCTCTTGCTGCTTAAGATTCCCTCTTTACCTTTGACTTTTAACATATTAATTATAATGTGTCTTGGTATGAATCTCCTTGGGTTCATTTTATTTGGGACTCTTGGTTCTTGCTGGACCTGAATGTCTGTTTCCTTCACCAGGTTAGGGACATTTTTAGCCATTATTTCTTCAGATACGTTTTCTGCCCCTTTCTTTCTCTGTCCTCCTTCTGGGACCCCTATAATGTGGATGTTAGTGCCCCTTTCTCTCTCTTCTTCTGCAACCCCTTAACACCGATGATAGTACACTTGATGTTGTCCCACAGTTCCCTTAAACTGTCCTCATATTTTAAAAATATTTTTTCTCTTTGCTGTTCTGTTGGGGTGATTTCTGCTACCTTGTCTGCCAGGTCACTGATCTGTTCTTTTCTACCATCTAGTCTGCTGTTGATTCCCTCTAGTGTATTTTTCAGTTCAATTATTATAATCTTCAGCTGTGTGAGTTCTGTTTAGAACTTTCTTATATTTTGTCTCTTTCTTGAGTTTCTCACTGTGTTCGTTCATTCATCTCCCAAGTTTGGTGAGCATCTTTAGGACTATGACTTTGAATTCTTTATCAGATAAATCACTTACATCTGTTTCATTAAATATTTTTTCTGGGGTTTTATCTTGTTCCTTCATTTGGAACATGTTCCTCTGCTTCCTCATTTTGCTTGACTCTCCGTGTTTGTTTCTGTGTATTATGCAAAACAGTTACTGCCCCGTCTTGAAGGAGTGGCCCTGTGTGGGAGATGAACTGTATTTTTAACTTTTTCCTAGTTCTTGGTCATCTTATAAACTCTGTTTGTTTCACTCCCATGGAGTCTAGAAATGCAGTCCCACCCCCATCTGCCTGAGCCTGGTGCTCAAGGAGTGTCCCCTGTTTGGGCTACATGCGATTGTTGCCTCAGGTCGTGTCCCGCGAGTGGCATGAGATGGGGTAGGTGTGGCTGCTCGTTGTCCATGTTTGTCAGTGCTGCACACAGGCAGTGCAGGGCCGTGGGGTAGGGGGTACTCACCCACCACCACTGTTAGCAACTTAGAGAGTGCAAAAAAGTGGCACCCACCAGTGCCATCAAGGTAGAGGGAATTTGTAAAAATGGCATCTGCCAGCATTCTGTCCCCAGAGAGTCCCAGCCAACTTCTGCCCCTCTGGTAGATGCTTTAAGATTAGCAAGTGAATCTCCTTCACATATGATCTGGGCTCTTTACAGACTGCTACTTGTTGCTTAGGAAAGAGATGTGGGCAGGAAATATAAATTTTTGTGATGATAATGTTAAAGCCATAATTAGTGAATATATTTATCCAAAGCTTTATGTAGAGTGAAAGAGAACTTGTGGGTGAATCCAGGGATTTGTTGAAGAGCTCTTTGAATATGGAAAAATAGATAAGGACCAGGTCAGTAATAGGAGAAGTAAGTGTTAAAGTGATAGAAACCACCAGTAAGGAAAAGAACATTTCAAGGAGGGTGTGCTTATGCATTCGTGACAAGAAACACTAAAGTGCCATTGAATTGGTAACTGAGAGCTGTTGGTGACCTTGGCAAGAGTCATTTCAGTGGTGTCCTGAGACTCAGAGGCAGATTGCAGTGCATTAAAGAGTGAGTGGGAGATTTTAAAGTAGAGATAATTTTTTGGAAGGTTTGCCAGTGAAGGAAAAGAAGAGGGTGGGAGCTAGAAGGGACCGTAGATGCAAAGGAGGGATGATGATGATGACGATGATGATTTTAATAATTAAAGCAGTTTGAGCACAATTACATGCAAAGGGGAAGATGTGGAAGGTACAAGGGGAGGCTGCAGTTTGAGAGGGTGGAAGCTAATGGCTTGGTGGTGACTCATGAACTGGTGTGTGCTTGGCTGTTTTGTGTATAGGAGTGGCAATACTGCAGAGAAGCATCCGACTTTATGCCCCCTTCTATTCGTCAGACATCCTCATTGCCTCCCCTCTGGGCTTGAGGACCATCATTGGTGGAGAAGGAGAGAAGAGAGATTTTGACTTTCTGTCTTCTATTGAGCTTCTCATCATTGATCAAGCTGACATTTACCTGATGCAGAACTGGGAGCATGTCTTGGTAATGCTGGTCATTAACATTTAGAGACAAGAAGCTCAGTGGTTTGAGTCTGAAATGGTTATTAAAGTCCAGATTAAAACTCAGCTTGGAAATGGAAATATTCCACATTTTCCAATTTGAAAATGGGAAATGTTGTCCCCTCTTCTACCCACAAGTTGATCAGTAAAGCATCCAGAAAGATAAAAATTCTTGTCAACATTTTCAAATCTCCAGAAAAGATTTTTTCCCCTTAAAAGTTGCTTCTAGTAATAGACCAGTTTAGTGTGGTTGGTTGGTTGGTTGGTTGGTTGAAATCCCTCCTCACCAGGAATGTTTTTATCTAAAATAGTTCCTCCTATTTATGCTCGTTCTCTTTTGTTTGGTCTTCAGTGGAGATGGGAAAACATTGCTCATGATTTCTTAATTTGTGATGTTTTACAGAGAAACGTAAGATGTTTTTGTCCCCCTACTGTAATTTGTACTATATATTTTTTTCTCCCTCTCAACATACTCTGCAATGTTTTGGGGTTTAGGATTTTGCTTTGGAACAATCCCCATCACAGAACTATAGGTTTATTTTTATAAGGCATGTGAGCATTTACCTTTTCTACAACCCCAGGACTTGGAGTAAGTTTGGGACAGATAAAGGTGAGTACTTATTTATAAAGTAGGGAATAAACTTATAGTACTTGTGACCCTTCAATATACATTACAAGGTAAAAATATGATTAAAATAGAACAGGCATGTCGGTGGTTGAGTCATCTTTATTTTGAGCAAAAGGCACATGTAGTCACTCAGGGAATTTTCTAACGTTTTGGGAACCAAGTCATGGAAGGACAGCAGCTCTGTTTTCCGTGTCATTTCCCTTCTTGTCCAAGTCTGGAACTGAGTTGCTTACAGAGTGACCAGAGTGGCATTTCAGAATTTCCTTGAAAAGAAATATTCTGTATAGGTAGCATCTTGATCCTTTTTGAGAGATCCACAAGGTGGCCAGTTTGAGCTTTTCTTCTTGTTCGCTTGACTCTGGGCAAGTCACTCACCCATCTGAGCCTGTTTTCTTGTTGTAATTTGGGAGATGATAGTATCTACTTCATGGGGTTAAATAAGATGATGGGCTTATAGAGAGGTTAGCAACGCCCAGCAGGTAAGTGTTCAATAAGTATTAATGGAGTATTACTTCTGCTCAAAGCATTTGATGAGCCACATGAACCTACTGCCCTTGGACTCACATGGGGTGGACTTTTCTCGAGTGCGCATGTGGAACCTCAATAATCGGTCCAAGTACTATCGTCAGACGCTGCTGTTTGGGGCCCTGCAGGATGCCCAGATCAACTCTGTGTTCAACAAGTACTGCGTCAATGTGCAAGGCCAGGTGGGTTCTCTCCTTCTTTCTCTGAATTTTCATGAAGTATTGTGTATTGTTTGGGTCATGAGGCAGAAGGTCAACAATGGGGATAGCTCACTTCCTAATGTTCTCACTGACACCTGGCAGGTGGCTGTGAGGAACGTCCCGATGACAGGCTGCATCAGTCATGTCCTGGTGCAGCTCCCACATGTCTTCCCGAGGATGGAACCTGAAAACCTAGCTTCAGTGATTGATGCCAGGTACCCTCCCCTGTCCCAGTGGACCCCTGGGGGTCACAGAGAGGGATTTTACTTGGGCATTCAAATTTAGAATTGTATTCCATGTTGGCTTTCTTAGTTACCATTTACAAAATGAAATGAGATAACTGAATCCAATCATGCCATTGACAGAGGAGGACACTGAAGGCCAGAGAAATGGTGTGTTGTCCTAGTTCCAATAGTGCCAGGGTTAGTAAATCAAGGGTACTTTCCCCTAGACTGTGGCATTTTTTAATTACATTAATTTTTTAATGCCTCATGTCAACAACTTAATTCTAAGCCCTTCAGGGCAAGAACTGTTTTTCTAATTCTCTATGTAATTTCCCCGTCTTCTCATTGTGTTTAGTCAGGGGACCCATGGTAGCAGAATGGTGCTTAACACGTGGTAGGTGTTCAGTAATTATTTGTTGACTGACTGACTGACAACTGAATGAATGAATGATACAGTTACGTACTTCCTAGAATAATTCTCTGGGATATACCAGCATCACATCTATTCTTTATGATGAATAGTGTTGGCACTTACTTTTTGATGCGCTTAACAAGTTTTATCCCTACATAATCTCTTTGCAATGAGGTAGGCCAAATTGGCCTCTTAGGGGAGGTACAAGGAGATTGTGACTTGCCCAGGGTCATGCAGTTGGCAGTGACACTATGGCTCACCTCTAGACCACTGACTCTGCCCTTTGCCTTTCCAAATCAGGTTTAACTTTTTCGTCAACAAGATTTTGCCTCAGTATCGTGATGCAGTCATGTCTCACACGCTTATCTATGTCCCCTCCTACTTTGACTTCGTGCGTCTCCGAAATTACCTCAAGAAGGAGGAACTGAACTTCACTCATATCTGCGAGTACACCCAGAAGTCTGGTGTCTCCAGGGCCAGACACTTCTTCCTTCAAGGAGAGAAGCAGTTCCTGCTCCTCACAGAGCGCTTCCATTTCTACAAAAGGTAAAATAGGGCCAGGTTTCAAGTGTCCTCTCTGGAGGGTCTGCTTCCAAGTGCATGGTGGGCTTTGCTGTGTTATAAGGTCCTCCCTTGCTTCACCTCCTGCAGACAAGCCAGAGTTTGGGGGGCTGGACAGACTTTTCTTGATTGGTTGGTTGGTTTTCTTTCAAAATGGGCATTGTTGGAAAAGGTGGTAGAAACGAATGAGTGACTACAGCATAACCTGTATATAGATCTGGAGTGGGTCCATACTTAGGGTACCTCCTGTAGCTGTGGGTATACCCCTCAAGAAGGACATTACAGAGTTGAGCAGCTCTCAACTGAATACAGGAAAGGGAGGAACCTGTCGTAGAAGCACAGATGAAACACCTGGGGACTGTGTGGTCTGTGGAGATGGAAGTTGAGTACAGGGTCAGTGTTCAGAAAGCTCTCATTTGTCCTGAGGCAGTGCACACACACTTCTGCACCAAGGAGAACCAGGACTAAGGGGCTCCTTGAAGTTTAGGAGAAGCAAAAGGTGAGGGGCTTAGAGGTGAATATTTAAGGGCTTCAGGGTTTGCTTCTTGCTGGCATCATTATTTGCTTTGTTCCAGTGAGTTGTTGTTTTCATTCATGTTGGAAATGGTATTTTGGGGGAGTTTGCACTCAGCAGGTCTAAAGAGCCCTTAGTTTTCCAAAAGCTTGATACATCAAAGCAAGTCCTTTAAATGAAGTGGATGGATTGGAAAACTTCCCAGCGTGATTGTCTGTAGCAAGTGTGAACTAAGCTGGGATGAGGACTGCTCTCAAGTAGCAGCTTTTCAAGGAGAGGGCATGATGTCAAAGGAGCCCTTTCTCTTAAGTAGGCAGGACAGTCTTCTGTCTTACACTGTTCATTTATTGACCAAACTGTTTTGTCCCCAAAGTCACTATAAAGACAAACCGAACACGTGCCATTAGCTTTGTACCCTGGACCAGGTTAGTGGGTGTTTAAGTTGAATGGAGATAATCTGCAACTGCCAATTATCTCAAGGTTCCCAGCTATAGATTTTTTTGCTTGAGAGGTCACCAAGGTGATGATGGGTATTTTGATCTGCAGTGTCTTTGTGATTTGATTTTTTCATTTGACCTTGGGAAAAGTACATGTATTTTACACTTTAGTATCCAGCTTTAAAATTCTGTATTTATATTCTCTATGGAAGTAGGCCGTGTTAGGCATATTGCAGTTCATTTGTGAGCTAGCAAAAAACTTTCATCCTGAGGATTTGTTTTCTTTGGGGGGATGAAACCAGTAGAATCTTAGGATGGGATGGGCATTTGGTCATGATGGCCCTCCTGAGGGGAGGACAGTTCACAGTTCTTTCTCTGAGCATTATCAGTGGGTTAGCACAGGAAGGATTCTTAAGCAGGGGGCAATCAGAAACTCTGGAGGTAGGATTTCTGGAGGTGGGAAACGCTAGTGGGGTGTTTCTGAGTGCTCCCTGCCCCAGGGAGAACCCCAGTTATAGAAGTAACAGACCTCGTCTTTATAGACTGTATGCAGGAGCCAGCCTTGCAAGTCAGTTGTGGTTGCCTCATTTATCTTTAACAGTTGTCAGGTAACATAGACATCGGGAATGTCCTTAGTTTTGGGTCCTGTCACAGTGTTACGCCATATTTGTAGGGGTCACCGAAGACCCAAAGCACATACAGGAGAGGAGGAAGGCAGGGGAAGAGGTGCAGAAGACCATGGGAATTGTTACTAACTGCCCCTCTGAAGAGGTTCTGGTCACGTGCTCTTATTTCCAGGAGATGCCTAGTCTCTACTGTGCACGAATTGGTACTAAGAGAGATTTTCTTGGGTTTTAAATATAATACCTATTGGAATTGGTTTTGTTGTTTTATTTTGCTTTAAAAATACTCTCATTATAAGAGTATTACACAATTATTGTAGAGAACCTAGAAAATCTAGGTTAAAAAAATGGGATCACCTGTCATCTTACTGATATAAACACCCATTTTGGTGTATTTCTTTCCTGTCTCTTTGATGTAAAAAACATGTGCACGTGCACACACACACAGACACAGGCATTTTAAAAAGGACACCAACATTGGGATCACAGTGTACACATTTGGATTTTTTTTTCTTTTATCTTGAATGTTTTATGTGCTTATTGGAAAAAAGCTTAAATAAGTTAGCATTTTGGTATATACTTGTATGTTATGGATGTATTTTTTAGTTTATATATATATAGTTCTACTATATCCTGCCCCCGCTCCAACTTTTTATTTGGGAAGATTTCATTTCAAAAGACATTGTAAGACTATCCCAGTGAACATCTCTAACTCCTTCCACTTAGGCTTCACCAGCTGTTAGCATTTTGCCACATTCTCATGCACCCACATTCTCTGTCTCTCCTTCTCTCTTTCCACTCACATCTCTTATTTTTTCTTCCTGAACCATTTGAGAGTAAATTATGGGAGGCTTCATGACACTTAACTCCTAAATCTTTCAGCCTGTAGAGCTTAAAAACAACATTCTTTTATCTAACCACAACACCATTAACATACCACTTGACATTACTGCAGTAATACCATCTAGTATTTAGTCTGTATGCAAATTTTCCTAGTTGTTCCCAAAATGACTATTACAGCTGTTTCTCACCACCCCCCCACCCCAATCCAGGATTTAGTTAAGAATCCTACATTGCATTTGCGTGACATGTTTCTTTAGTCTATTTTAGCAGTTCTCAAGCAGGAGCAGTTTTGCTCCCCAAGGGACATTTGGAAATATCTGGAGACATTTTTGGTTGGTACAGTTGGAGGGTTATTCTAGTGGTCTAGTGGTTCAAGCGGGTCAAGGCCTGGGTGCTGCTAGACGTCCTACAGTGCACAGGACAGCCCTTACAACAAAGAATTACCTGGCTTAAAATGGCAGTAGTGCCAGGGTTAAGAAACCCTGATCTAGAATAATTCTCTGCCTTTGTTTCTTGCTGTGATACTGATATGTTTTGAAGAGTCCAGTCCAGTTTCCTGTAGAATGTCCCACATCTGGATTTGGCTGTTTTCTTATTATTTAGATCAGTGTTCCCAAACTTTGCTACATATTAGAATCCCTTTGGGGAGCTTTTAAAAATCTGAATGCCCTGGTCATACCCCAGTATCAATTAAATCATGGTGTTTGGGGATGGGGACCAATTACAGGTATTTTTAAAAAACAAATAGGTGATTCAGTGAGCATTAGAGTTCGGGGACCAAAGATTTAAACATTATTTTAGTAAGAATTCTACATAGAGGATATTGTGTACTTCCCCGTGCATCTCCTCAAGAGGCCCAGGGTGTCAGTTTGTCCCGTTTTTGGTGATACTAAATGTAATCACTTGGTCAAGGTAGGTCTGCTAAATCTTTACATTGTAAAAATACCTTTTCTGTGTAATTATAAGTAATCTTTTAAGGTGTGTATAGCATCCTTTTTAATGGTTGCATAGTGTTACATTGTATGGGTATATAATTAACCCAGTTTCCTTTTAATGGGCATATTGATTTGTTGTTTTCTGTTATTATATACAATAATGCCAAGAGCATCCATATGCGTAGTTGATGGCATAGTTGCCTAGGCATTTCCTTAGGATAAATTTGGAAAGGAAAACTTATTTGTTCAAAAGCTGTACCCAGTTTAAAATTTGCTGTGTGTTGCCACTCCCATCTTCTCCCCTCCCCGGTGAAATACACACTCACAATAATTTATACTCCATTAGCCTATTTCTGTAAATTCTGTAAATATTTCTGTAAATTCTCCTTTTTTCCAGTGACTTGATAGTCAAAATGATACCTCATGGTTTTAATGTCTTCTTCTTGCTTTTCTGTGTTTTTTGTAATTGTCAGTTGAACGTAGTGCCTGAGTAAGTAGCTGGCCTGGACGCCTCTTCTGTCAGGCCACTAGCGTGGCAGTTGTGAATCTAGTTAGGATTTGGTTGTTACCGTCGTTGCCTTCTAGTTACCACAAACTGCCAGTTCCTCCAGCAGACAGTGGCCCACTGTGGGGCCCAGTGCTGGAGGGCCTTGTCTCAGTGTCCTGCTCCCCTCTCAGCTTTCACCATGCCCTGCACCCCTGTGCCGAGGGAGAGCCTCTCCCACGCTCCGGCCCCTCCCCCAGCAGCAGGCTGCTCCTGCTCGCTCCTCCCCTAAGGCTTGAAGTGGGGCAGTTGTTCTCCTCCTGGTCCAGCTCAGATGCAGGCAGGTTCTGTCCATCCTGGGCTTTGGAGCTGGCACTTTCTCAGGGCTTCTGCACCACCCTCCATGGTGGCCAGCCTCTGCCTTGTTCTACGAGGGGTCTTGGTGGGAAAGAGTTCCCTGCATCTCTGCAGTGGTGGCAAACATCTGCTTACATCAGTGCAGGATCTTGGGCTGAACAGGCTTCATGCCCTTTCCCCAGTCTTCATGCCCTTTCCCCTTTCCCCAGACTGCTCTTTCTACTGGATGTAAGTCCTGTGGTGGGGAGGGATGGGGTGAGGGGTTAATGCTCCTCCCTTAGGGCACACAGTTTTGCTGCTTCTGACTCCACCCTGGCAGTTGACCTTTGCCCCCTCACTGGCTTCAGGCTTTAGCTTCATATACAACATGGCTCTGGGAAGAGAGTGAGTTTTCATGTCTGCACCACCATCGGGGTCTCTCAGGTCTTCTGCCTTGCGTCCAGTCTTTCCAGGGCTCCCAGTGGAGACCTTTGGAAAAGCCATCATGACTGTGAAGTAAAGGAGTGTCCGGGAATCCCAGGGATTCTGAACTGTCATGCAAGCCCATAATTGCCCTTTAAGAACTTGTTAAAAGTGTAGCTTTTTTCTTCCTACCCACTTTCTTAGCAGCTGCCCTCTTCCCCACTGTGCTCTGCCAAAGGTGAAGTGGTTCATGTGTCCTGTCTTTCTTCAGACCATCGTGTCACTCTTTGGAATTCAGTCAGTGATGGGCTGAAGCTGGCTCATACCAGCTCTTAAGGTATGGTTGCACATCTCTTCCCAGTTCCAAGTTCAGCAACATGACACTGGTAGCTTGAAATGGAGTATTTACACCACAGAAATTGGCAAATGCTTCAAATCAGCACCTATCCTCCCCCACTGAGAATCAGTTGTTAAACACACACCAGGGCACCGCTGAATCAGTTCACTTGGTTGCCCTGTGACATCAGCTGTCTAGGCTCAGGAAAAGGAACACTGTTGTAGATTATCTTTTTCTTGTTAGCATGGGAGCAGTATTCTCTTGAGTTTTCTACATACTAAGCAGAAATGGAACTCTGTGTCTGTTTTGATAATTACTGAGGCAGAACTGTGTTTTTTCAACATCATTAGCCATTAAAATTCCTTTATGGAAAGAGGATGTGGAAAGCTGATCCAAGTAATGGACTGCAGTTATATTTTGGGAGAGGAGGGTCTCCAGAGAGATCAGGATGAGCCAAGGGATAAAAAGACAAGGAAAACTTACCGTCCATGAATAAAATAAAATTCCCGAGGGAGTCTGACATCAGCCCTGTATGAGAGTCTTAACAGGAAAAATCAGAAACTTGTCAACATATAAAATCTTTGGTCATGGAGCCCAAGAGGGAATGATTGACCTCAACCCGAACCGTAAGGCGCGTCCCTAGGGTCTGCACCCCCCCACACCATGCAACCCTGTGCAGCAGGGAAAGAAGCGAGGAAGCTGTTGAAATTAATTGCCTTCCCATAATGCCTAATGGGTCCTTGGGCAGGATTTTGTAAATGGGTGAACTTGGGACATCTGCCATGGAGTTAACATGTCTACAGAATGACAAGAAAAGACTAATGGGAGTGCATTTACAGTTTATGCTGTTTATTTTATGTACTGGGTCTGGTCTGACCTCAGCTCCATTAAAGAACACTGTTTTGCCTGATTATAATTAGGATAATGTTAAATTGGAAATGCCTGCTTTTCAAATTTTCTGCGACAGATTTCTAATCCTTGTCTACTATTCTTCCCCACCCTACCTCAGTCTGCTCAGATTAGGCTCAAGAAGTGCAAATTCATTTTATCATTATCTTAAGCCAAACATTAGGAATTCAAATACACTGTCACAAAAAATGAGCCCCTCCAGCTCAAATTAGAGTAACTTTTGGTCTGTGTGTTATTTGTGCCATGGTCTTTCTCCTTGCATGAAACAGCGAGAGTGACTATGTCCCTGTAAAACTCTTCGGTGGCTTTTCCATAAACTTTCTCATGTAGACATAGCCTCTCTTTCTCCTTCTAACAGATACACAATAAAAGGCATCAGGAACCTAATTTTCTATGAACTGCCAACATATCCCCACTTCTACAGTGAAGTCTGTAACATGCTGCAAGCCACCACCAGAGGAGAGGAAGCTGCCTGGACCTACACTGTCCCCTACTCCAAGTACGATGCCCAGAGGCTGTCTGCTGTGGTCGGGGTGGAGCGGGCTGCACAGATGCTGCAGTCCAAGAAGAACGTCCACCTTTTCATTACTGGAGAGAGATGAGAATTGGTTGGACAGGAAATGGTGTTTGGTGTGATATGTCATGCTTGATTCTGTGTCTCTTGGACCTGATTCTGATCACTTACACAAAGAAGGGCTGCAACAAGGAAGGAGCACCAGGCAGGTTCTTAGCAGATACTCCTTTCTTTTCAGACCATATATACCTGAAAAGTTCCGTGTAAACCAGATTTTGGTAAAACCCATCTTTCAGAGGTCAGGGGAGAGCTCATGGAACTCTGAGAAGTTGATAGAAGGAATCTCCTACTTGTGAATTTTTTTGTACACCATAAATTCTTTTGTTGTGATTTCACCTCTAATTTATTACACTTGGTGAACTCTTTCAGATTTGCCTGTTTCTATTTGACACCTTCTTAAAGTGAAGCATGCATTTCTTTGCTTGTGAGAACTGGTTATGAGAAATTGGAATACTTCTTGCTGTTGAATATCATCTTAGTTTTGGATCGCAAAGGTTTTGCAAAACTGTTATTTTTCCCCAGCCAAACTTTTTTAAACCTTAAATATTCTATTTTAATTCAACCTAGAAGAGCACATTCGTTCACTGACCTTTTTTTAACTCCTAAATGTTTTAATGAAAATATATACTTAAAAGTCACATTATATAAAATAACATGAATTTCTACCTTATTTCAAGAAATAATTTTATGAAATTCTTGATGTCGCAAATTCATCGTCAACATCACTGTCTTCATTGCTATAGTCATTTTTTAAGTCATATAACATAAAAAGGAAAAGAAGTTACACTTTTAAAAACATTTTTAGGGAGTTCCCTGGCGGTCCAGTGGTTTGGGCTCGGCGCTTTCACTGCCGAGGCCCAGTTTCAGTTCCTGGTAAGGGAACAAAGATCCTGCAAGCTGCACAGCGTGGCCAAAAAAAAAAAAAAAAATTGAACTATTCTCAGACAGAAAAATTACCAATTCAGAACCTGAATCATCTGAAAATAAATTGCCAAGTTGCTGGGCCTGTCACTCCTAAAAATCACTCCTGAATTTAGTATGTATTTCATGTAAACAAGGACATTTTTCTATGTAACCTCAAAACAACCGTCAAATCAGGAAATTGCCACTAATCCTTGGGCCCCATTCAGATTTTGCCAAATGTCCCAATAATAACCTTTATAGCAAAAGGATGCAGTTCAGAGTTACATACTGCTTTGAGTTGTCATATCTCTGTAGTGGCCTTTATTCTGAATGGTACCTCAGCTTTTTCTTGGCTTTCTTGACCTTTTTTTTAATTTTTAAATTAAAAAAATTTTTTAAACATCTTTATTGGAGTATAATGGCTTTACAATGGTGTGTTTCTGCTTTATAACAAAGTGAATCAGCTATACATATATCCCCGTATCTCCTCCCTCTTGCGTCTCCCTCCCACCTTCCCTATCCCACCCGTCTAGGTGGTCACAAAGCACCGAGCTGATCTCCCTGTGCTATGCGGCTGCTTCCCACTAGCTATCTATTTTACACTTGGTAGTGTATTATAAATCCATGGTACTCTCTCACTTCGTCCCAGCTTATCCTTCCCCCTCCCCGTGTCCTCAAGTCCATTCTCTACGCCTCCGTCTACCTAGCCTGCCCCTAGGTTCTTCAGAACCTTTTTTTTTTTCAGATTCCATATATATGCATTAGCATACGGTATTTTTCTCTGACTTACTTCACTCTGTATGACAGTCTCTATGTCCATCCACCTCACTACAAATAATTCAATTTCATTTCTTTTCATGGCTGAGTAATGGACGTTGACACTTTAGAAGATTACAGGCCAGTTACTTTGGGTGGTGTTTCCTGTCAGATTAGGTTAGGTTAGGTTTAGTTTATGCATCTTTGGCAGGAGCAGCATAGAAGCAATGCTGCGTCTTCCTCGCTGCATCTCTTCAAGCGGTGCATGATTTCCACCTGTCCCATCATTATGACACTAACTGACCACTTGTTTAAGGTGGTGCTTGCCAGACTTTTCCACTACAGAATCACTTATTCCCCCTTTATTAATTTATATTAATATTACAAGTATGGATTCTTCAGTTTTTATTCAGTGGGTTGTAATTGGTTATTATCGTTATTCCTTTAGATGCTTAAATGGTCTCAGATGTGGCCAGCAGGAACACCTTCAAGCTGGCTCCTGTGTCGTCTTGACACATCCCCCTTTAACTTGGGCATTTCTTTATTTTCTGACACTATAAGACATTCCAAGTTTGTCTTGTACTTTCCCTATTCCAGCCCTGCTTGCTTTAGTGGAAAATTATCTTAAAGCGAAGATTTGAGTGCTAAGTGTACCCAGTACTGTTGTGGAGCCACTGGTCCCAGGCCATCTCAGTGGTCAGAGTTTGGGAATATCTGCATGTGTGTATATGTATACACATACCTATGTGCCCATGACATCTAAATTTATTTCTGTATCCATATATTGAAAACCATGAATTTATACCTTACCTCCAATTTCAGACTAACAACACAGGGTTCCTTTTGTTTTCTCCCTTTCCAAACTTGTAACTCCCTTGTCAGATAGACATGTGGCTCCCATTAGGCTCAGTGGAACAACCCATATTGGTACAGATTTTCTTCCTCTTGGACATGCTTAAAATTGCTCATCAAAAAAAAAAAAGTGAAATCACTTTTGGGGTACTTTTCCTGCTAGATATTTAAATAGGCATTTTTATTTGTCTCTCAACATGGAGAGTAGAACTATTCATTCCATATATAGATGGGTTCCTAAAGTTTTGCAAATTTATAGGCTTAAGCCAGCCAAACTCATGGTACAAAGAACATTTTCTTAAATATATATTTTTAAAATGGAGTATAGTTGATTTACAATGTTGCATTAGTTTCAGGTGTACAGCAAAGCAAATCAGTTATACATGTATCCACTCTACAAAGAATTGTCTTATCCATAGAGTGCCCTGTGGTTATTGGCATATTTGTGCTGTGTTTACCATAGAGCCTGTGTATTATGAGAAAAGAAACGAGTTATTTGCCTAGTTCAGAGATATGAGGAAGAAGGGACTCTGATTACCCCCATCTTCTATTTCCATATTCTTTTCCCTGTGAATTGTAGCTAATTCATGGCTTTCATTATCACTATTCACAAGACTCTCAAATCTCCATCTTCTCTGGACCTCCACTCACATGTGAGCCTGGATTTCAAGTCTATGTATAGCCCCAGAAATACATGTTTTTTTTTTAAGCATCCCTACTGATTTTAATGCTAGCTTGTAGCCAGCTAACTGCTTCTCGCCTACAGAGAACACTGAGGGTTTCAAGTGCGAACCAAGCAGTATTGCTTCTGTTCCTGGCTCAGCACCTGGGAAAGAAGGTAAGCCTCAGCAGTGGCGCTGGCTCCTGAGTTGATTGCAAAGAGTTGACTTTTTGGAGTGGTTTCATCAAAAGCATGCCTTAACGTCAGGTCTCTCACACAAAATAAGGGAGAGAAGAGGGTCTACTGGACCACGGATAACAACACCTGAGCTGGAATTATACACAATCTTGATATTTCTTAGCAAGGCTCATCTTCAGCAAGCAAGTACCTATATAGTGCTGGTAGAAAACAGACAAAGGAATGGTCCCAATCCTGGGAAGAGGTAGAATTTTAAGGTAGGAAGAGGAACTTAACCAGAAAGTAAGAGTTTTAAACTTTTTTTTTTCTTCCCATAGTAATAACAACTTAGCACTTTTCTCTTTGAGGGGAAAAAAGCTTTGAGTCATGAATGCTTCTGCAGCTGGCTGCACCATATGCAGTATTCAAAAGACAAGAACTAGCTAATCATAGAGAACCAGCGGCAGCTTAACAGCCCTCTGCTGGCTTCCAAAGGGCTTATAATTGAGTGCAGATGGTCCCGGCAGGATGGGTATGAATCCCTGCTGACTCCTCACATCCCAGAGGGCCAAGGGGGGCTCATGAAGCCTCCCAGCCCTGATTGTGCCCTCGTGGGAGCCACTGAGGAAGGAGGGGAGGCAGGTGGTGTGAGAGCCTGCTGGCTGCCTCCTGCCCAGCCTTCCCTTGGCTGTGTGGACAGATCTTCAGGCTGCAGAGTGTGGCTTTGATGAGTCTAGGGTCTCAAGATTATAGAAGTCCTGGGGTAAGGGAGCAGGGTTGGGGGTTCTTTATACTCATTGGAAGAGCCTCATCGTGTAACCTGCAGGTGGCTGCAGGGCGCCAGAGCCTCACGGAGGAGGGGTGTGGTGGGCACTGCACAGACTGCTGCTTTCAGGGAGCATCCTCCTGGGGGTGGGGCCCTCACAGCCGGCCCGGCCTCTCCTTCCCATCTCTTTCCCAGCTTCTCTCTTTAAAGGAGTCATGGTAGTCATCCTTGCACCATTCACAAAAAGCTTTTCTGGCTTTTCTAGCTAAACAATTCTAAACAAATTTCAGTCTCATTCAAAAAAAGAACTTTTCTAGCTAAGTAGAATTCTAAACAAATTTCAGTCTGCTTTTAATACCAGAGTCAGTGAATTGGGAGTAGATACACAGATAATCCAAGATTCATGTAGTCTTTGGAGGGAGAAAGAGAGAATGAACCTACCACGTCTAGCTGACAGCACAAGGTGCATTTCTTTCTAAAGACTTGTATTTCTTCCTCTTATACCATATGCTCTAGCCAGAGCTGCAATAAAATTCTATGTATTTTATGTCCTGTTTCTGAGCTGAACACGCGTTCCTATCCCCTCATCGATTGCCTTGTTTCTGTGAGGACCCTCCTTTCTTCAGATGTGGGAAGGAGTTCTCTCTGCATTGCTTGCATTTCGGTATAATTCCTGGATTTGCCTTTCACCTCTGGCCACGTTGCCATCATTCCTGTGGGAGGTGAGAGCATGAGAAAGAACAGAGGTCTGGACGTCAATCAAACGGGCTGGCTGTCTCAATAGTTAAGAGTCCTATGCGCCAAAGGAGTCAGGGCTGAGACTGGATTGCTACAAGGCTTGCTCGCCCTGCACAGAGAAATCTGAACCTGGTGGGCAGCTCCACCTAGGTGTCACCCTCACTGCTGGGCGGAACGCCTGCACTTGCTTGTCCTCCTGGCTCCCACAGTGGGCGGGGCATGGCACAGTCCGGGCCAAGTTGTCATGGTCTTCAGGCTTGGGCCTCTGCAGCTGGCTGGGACTGGTGGGAGCTGTAGCCTCAGCTGACAAGGGCAAAGAAGGCAGTCTTTGCTGCTTGGCTGATTTGGAAGCTGTGCCGAATTCCTGCCCATCTGTTCTCCCAACTGAGCCAAGGCCAAAGCTGTCTAGCTCTTGCCAACCCAGGGAATGACATGGAGCCCTGTGTCCTGCAGCCCTCATTCTCACTGCACCCTGCAGCCCCTCTCATCTGTCAGTTTGACTCCCCACAGAGATGGCCCTGGGCTCACAGCTGCTGTTTGCCCACAGATGTTCATGGATTTCTGCCTTTTGTGTTCATCATTTTTCAAAACCGGCCCTGAGCTGGGTGCTGACACCAACATTACCACCAACCCACTGTGGCTCTGTGCAGGTCCTCCTGGCCACCTCTCAGCTTTCTCATCTTTAGAAAGCGGGGTACAATCTCCACTATCCTGACAGAGGGACATGAGAGAAAGTAGAAGAGACTGCTGTTGTTTGCCCTGTACTCGCCTCCTACTTCCCTAGTAAGAGGACCCTGGATTTTATTGGGTGACAAAGTGCCCAGTCCCCCTTGCGGTAGGGTGTGGCCAGGGAAAAGAGCACTAACCTTGGGGCAGACTCTTAGGAGAGCTCTTTGAAACTGGTAGGAACACCACTTTTTCCTCTTGTTCTTCCCTTTTTCCTGCCTGCAACACAGAAGTGATGGTGGAGCCAAAGGGCAGAAGGAGCCTGGCTCTCAGGTCATATCCTGAAGCTGCATCCCAGCTCTGCATGGTCTCTCTTCACACTTTTCTGTGAAAACCTAAATCCCTCATTTGTTTCAGCCACTGAGGCCAGGCAGTATTGTTGGCCTCAGGCTGTATTGCCAAGTCCTAACGGCTACAGAGGACAAAAATGGGATCACAAGTCCTGAAGTCCAAAGGCTCTGCCTATTCTTTCTTCTTTCTTCTTGTCTCTGCAGGAACCAGCATAGAGACTGTGCTTCAAGGTTGACGCCTGGCCATTTGGTGACAGTGCGGAGTGAGCGCTAAGACGTGTCTGGCTTTGTGCCATCACTTCCGTCATCTCCAACCCAACTGGATCTGTAAGAATGAGGGAGGACATATGTCTCCTCATAGGGTTTATGGAAACTGATGGTGGCAGAAAAATAACTGGCAAGAAAACAGACTTCAATTCTCTGAAAGTTGGCGACCACCTGTTTTTCATTTCTTCAGGTGTATTTCAAAGCAAAACTAGGAAATGGGTCCAGATCCCCAGTTTGGCAGCAACTTAGAGGTCTTGTGGTCCAATCTGCTGCTTGACCCCTGAGTCGCCTATAGGTTGTCTCTGAGAGGGAGATCAGCTCAGTGCGTCGTGACCACCTAGAGGGGTGGGAGGGAGAAGCAAGAGGGAGGGGATATGGGGATATATGTATATGAATAGCTAATTCACTTTGTCATACAGCAGAAACTAACACAACATTGTAAAGCAATTGTACTCCAATAAAGATGTTAAAAATAAAAACAGGACTATCATACAGAGTGAAGTAAGTCAGAAAGAGAAAAACAAATATATAGTAACATATGTGGAATCTAGAAAAATGGTATAGATGATCTTATGTGCAAAGCAGAAATAGAGACACGGATGTAGAGAACAAATGTATGGTTCCAAGGGAGAAGGGGTGGTGGTGGGATGAATTGGGAGATTGGGATTGACATATATACACTATTTTTTTAATACTTTTTTAAACATCTTTATTGGAGTATAATTGCTTTACAATGGTGTGTTAGTTTCTGCTGTATAACAAAGTGAATCAGCTGTATGTATACATATATCCCCATAGCTCCTCCCTCTTGCGTCTCCCTCCCACCCTCCCTATCCCACCCCTCTAGGTGGTCTCGAAGCACCGAGCTGATGTCCCTGTGCTATGCGGCTGCTTCCCACTAGCTATCTGTTTTACACTTGGTAGTGTATATATGTCCATGCCACTCTCTCACTTCATCCCAGCTTACCCTTCCCCCTCCCCATGTCCTCAAGTCCATTCTCTATGCCTGTGTCTTTATTCCTGTCCTGCCCCTAGGTTCTTCAGAACCATTTTAAAAAAAATTTTTTTCTAGATTCCATATATATGTGTTAGCATACGGTATTTGTTTTACTCTTTCTGACTTACTTCACTCTGTATGAGTCTCTAGGTCCATCCACCTCACTACAAATAACTCAGTTTCGTTTCTTTTTATGGCTGAGTAATATTCCATTGGACATATATACAGTATTAATACTATGTATAAAATAGATAACTAATGAGAACATACTGTATAGCACAAGGAACTCTACTCATTGCTGTGTGGTGACCTAAATGGGAAGAAAATCCAAAAAAGGAGATATATGTACATGTATAGCCGATTCACTTTGCTGTACAGCAGATACTAACACAACATTGTAAAGCAACTATATGCCAATAAAAATTCATTAAAAAAAATAACAGGATCTGAACCCAGGTAGTATGATTCCCCCAAACCCACATTGTTTTTCACTAGTTGATGCTTCTCTAAAACAAAAACAAAAAAGCACTCAATAGATTGTAGCCATTATTATTACTACCCCTTTAAAAGGAGAGATCTGAAATTGTTGAACTCTTAAAAAGACAGAGGATTATAATGCTTTCTTGGTGGTGGTAGCCTTGTTATAAACAAACACTAAGTTGTTTTGTATGCCATCCTTCTGGATTGTATGACATTCTAAAGGGCGGTCTAGGCTTCTGAGAAGCTTAATGCCTCATATAGCAGATGATTATTGAAGGCATATTTTTAACTTGTTTGCTGCTCTGTTTATCCTTGGTCCATCGAGCTTTACCCAGGGAAATTAAATTCTTAATATCAGGCCAAATAAAAATTAAGAAGATACCTTTTCTTGAAACATGCACCTACACGGAAAAGCAGCATAACAGTGTTTAAAATCATGGACACTGAAGCAAGGCTTCAGGCCTGGGTTCAAATCTTTGCTTTGCTACTTTCTAGTGATTTTTATGAAATTCCTTTAACTCTCTGTGTCTCAGCAGCCACATCTGTAAAATGGGCTTATGGTAATAGTAATACCTGTCTCTAGAGTTGTTATAATAATTAAGTTACTTAATCCATGCAGGGTACTTAGAACTGCTTGGCACATAGTCACTGCTCAGTCAGTCTGAACTAGTATTACATACAGACCTTCCGTCCCACAGCACAAAGCTAAAAGAAAACAAAGGAAAGTCGTGGGGCATCAACTTCTGTTTTGGGTTATTCTTGTCTATAAGCCTTATTCTTTTTAAGTGAGTGAAAAAGAAATTTTGAGAGAGAGGGCTTCAGAAAATAGCTGTGGGGATTTTACTCAGCAAATTCCAGGGCTTAAGGACAAGGAAGTGTGACATTTTAATGAGTTATAAACACCAGGTGGTGCTGTAAACAAGCTCAGTAACAGGCTCTTCACCTCCCCTCTGGCTGCCTCTGGGCTGCCACTGCCCTGTGCCCTCTTGAGCTGAAGAGACCCAGAAACCCAAGCCTCTTTTTCTCTTCTTCTTCTTTTTGAAACAATTCCAACACATAGGAAATGTGAAAATTCAAAGACAGTTACAAAAACTTGTGGTATAATTTAATTGTTTATAAGTTAACCCCTTTTAAAAATGAGTCCACAAATAACATGTTTATTTCAGGAAACAGTTTGTATAGAGCAGTGTACATTATGTTTTAAGAAATGGAAAATCACTACTAGGTGCAATCCATAATTAAACTCACAGATAACTGTTAAAAATTAACATTTTAAACACCCCAAATTATAATAACTTGATGAATAACTTCCTTTGGGAATCCAACCAAATTTGTACGTATGAGGCCCAAGTCAAATGGTCCCCTGCTTCCCCTTCACCAAGCTCTGGCTACACCTTTTGTGCAGAGAAAAGACTGGGCACATGACTTGGAATTCTGGTTGCTTGTCTGAACCTTCATTATGGGGGGGGGGGTCAGAGTTTTCCTCATAGAGAAAACTGCTGGGTACTTTCCTAGCCTCTTATCCACCCACCTCTTCCAGGCCTGGCTTGTCACTCACTACCTTCTTGAGACTATCCATTTCCATACCTGCCCCAGAGCAGATGCCCTCCTAACACTTCCTCCCTCTTTGGTCCTCCTCTTGGGAATAGTATTTCCCAGACCAAAAGATAGCAGGAGGCCATGGGGAAAGAGAAGTAAGTTAATATTTATTGAACACCTACTATGGGCCAGGAACTGTCCTGGGTGCTTCATCTGCATCATCTCATAACAACCGTAAACCTAGTATCTGTCACCATTTTTTTCATGTGGGGGAAACATGCTTGGAGAAATTAGATATCTAAGGCTTCCAAAGTTAAACAGCTAGTTAGCGGCCAATGCTGCATGTTTTTTCTGTCATCCCCATGAGATTGAGAAGGAGGTCAGGACTAGCGGCTCAGATGGAGATGAATCTGCAGGGGATTCTTTCAGTCTGTGGCCACGTCTGGTCCATTTTATTAAGCCCAGCAACTCTTAAGCATGAACTCTTCTCTCTGACTCCCTTCCCACGGCTTTACTTAGTTCAGGCCTTTGTTAGCCTCTTCCTGTGGTACAGTCCAGACTTTGGAACCTGCTAGCTTAGGCTTCAATGCCAGCTTTACCTTTTACTGGGTGTGTGACCTTTGTCAAGTTGCTTGCCTTTGTCTTACCTCAGTTTCCTTATTTGTAAGACGGAGATAATGACATCTTTCTTAGGAAGGAGAATTGTGAGGTTGAAATGAAACCACATAAGTACTTATAGATCTCATCAAATCCCGTTCTCTCCCTTTTGCTTGGACTGCCTACTGATTCATCCATGCTACAAATATGTACTGTGCACCCACCATGTGCCAGGAATTCTTTTGGGCACATAGGATAGACCTGCTTCCTGCACTCGGAGAATTAGAGTGCATGGGGGAGACAGAAAATAAACAACGAGAAGCTAGACAAAAATATAATTTCAGATGGTGCTAAATGCTGGAAGAAAATAGAGCAAGGTCAATGGATAGAGATCTTTGTCTGTCTTGTTTCCTCTGCACAGAATGCCCTGTCGCCACTGTGGAACTCTTACCTTTCAAGACCCCCTTCAAATGATCCCCCGCCCCCGTCTACGGCCATACCACCCTGAACGCGCCCGATCTCGTCTGATCTCGGAAGCTAAGCAGGGTCGGGCCCGGTTAGTACTTGGATGGGAGACCGCCTGGGAACACCGGGTGCCATAGGCATTTTGCCTCCCGCTGCGGCTCCGCCTTCTCCTTTAGTCGCCCGTGGCGGTGGCCGCCAGCTCCGCCCCCCCGACGGGCACCGCTGCAGGCCCCACCTCCTCCGGCCCCTCCCACCACAGCGCGCCAGAGGGGGCGCTCTATGCGGCCAGAAGGCGGCCCTGAAAGGCGGCCGCACCCCAGACGCTCCCGGGGTGGCTGACCCGGACCCAGACTCCGCCGCGGGCCCGGGTGCCGTCCGTGCGGCCCGCGAGCCCCTCGACCTGCACCTGGCCGCCCCCTCCGGCTCCCTGCCCCGGCGCCGCCACCTGTCCGCCGGTGTGGCTCTCCACAGCTCCCTCCGGATGAAGGCCCCCCCTCCGCCGTTTCGCCATGGCCGGGGGCGGGAGTGGGAGCGGGGGCCGGGGCCGCTTCCCCGGGCCTGCCGGCCACCAGGGCGGGTGGTAGGTGTAGACGGCTGCAGGTGTAGACGGTTCGACAGAACCACTTTCTAGGCTCTTGTAGCCAAGTCATGGCCACCAGTCAGACTGCATCCTGGCTATCCTGCAGGGCACAGAGCTCAGTAAAGGTATCCACCCCTTCTACAGCAATGTCAGTCGGCTCACCGGCTTTGGCGAGGTAAGGACCCGGCTTCCATACCCTGCCCCACATGGATGTACAGCCCCGCCTGTTCCCTACAGATAAATACACACAAGATAAATGCAGCAGCCCTCATGCCCTCTCCCCATCCTGTCCCTGCAGAAGGTGGTGGCAGAAATGAACCGCCTGGGCATGATGGTGGACTTGGCCCATGTCTCGGATGCTGTGACACGGCGAGCCCTACAAGTGTCACAGGCACCTGTCATCTTCTCCCACTCAGCTGCCCGGGGTATGTGCAAGAACACTCGCAATGTTCCTGATGATATCCTGAAGCTTCTGGTGAGAGACTGCCCTGGCCCTCAAACCTAAAGCAAGAGATTCAAACCAGGAGCCCTTGAACCTGAGCCTCTTCTCCCTCCATTTCCTCAAACGCCAGGTTAAATATCTTCTGCCCCCAAAACCCACGGTCCACAGCCCCTGAACTCTTCAGCCCTAGGTGGGGGTCTAGGTGGTAAGATACTCCTCCAAACCCGGAAACCCAGGGCCAACACACCACCCAGACCAGGGCTGCGGCTCCTCCATTCACACAAACCCAGAGAGGACATGACTCTGACCTCAAAGCCAGGGCTGAACACCTTCCTCACAGGGGCCGAGAGAGTGAACAGGCAGCTGGCTGTGCTGGGGGCCAAGCTGACTGTCCACGGGTCCACCCCTGCAGAAGAAGAACGGTGGCATCCTGATGGTGCCCTTGTCCGAGTGGGTGCTGCAGTGCAACCCATTAGCCAATGTGTCTACTGTGGCAGGCGAGCCTCAGCCTGGGCTCTCTGAAGACTCGGATTTGGAGCTGAAGCTGGGTCCAAATTTAGGGAGGACTTCAGAAGAGCCCCAGTGGTTTGACCCACCTATTGGCAATAGGTACAGCACCCAAAAACCCAAGAATGGACAGTACACAGCACCTTGGTGCCATGTGGAACTGGAGCCACAGAATCAAAACTGCGATACTGATGGGTATCAGGGAGGCTGTCAGACACTGCTTTATGTCAAACACATAAAGAAAATATCCACTATCAGAACCGTTGGTTAACTGACATTTTTTCACATCTTTCTGACAAAATTCGAGAAGTTGTGAGTACCACAAGCGTCATTACACTTCTGTTCAAGATGGAATCTCAGGCTCACAATCATTGTTTAGCTTCTGTATATTGCAGTGTACATAAAGGTCTGTATTAGTCTGGTTGGGCTGTTATAGTGAAATACTATAGACTGAATGACTTAAACAGCAGAAATTTATTTTCTCACAGTTCTGGAGGGTGGAAGTCCAAGATTAAGGTATTGAATACCATAAGAATTGGTTTCTGGTGAGAACAATCTTCCTGGCTTGCTGATGGCTGTCTTCTTGCAGTGTCCTCACACGGCCTTTCCTCTACGAGCAGAGGGAGAGAGATCTCTGGAATCTATTCCCCTTCTTATAAGGACACCATCAGTCCCTGTCAGATTATTACCTCACCCTTATGACTTCAGTTAACTTCAGTTACCTCCCTAAAGGACCTATCTCCTATCTTCTACAGTCAAATTAGGAGGGGCTTCAACATATAATTTTTCGGGGGACACAATTCAGTCCATAACAACAACTTAAGATAGCTTTCTCTGATTTTCAGTCTTTCACTAATACCTCCCTCTTTGTCTACGAATTATTCAAGTTTCCTTAATTTTTTTTAAATTTTCTTACATTATCCCTTCCCTTTAAATGCTCTCTTCACTTCTTAATTGGCATTTCTTGCAAATGAAGGCAACTTTCCTCACAATACATTGATTACTCTCCCCACTGTAACACAGCATCTTCTCCCATGACTTTCCTGAAATGGTTCCACTTTTGTTCATAGAAGTTTAGCCATCCAATCAGATGCTTTATTTTCAGTTCCCATAGCATTTTGCCTTTGGGAAACAACTGAGTCCGTTAAATGGTGCTTCTTTGAAAACTACCTTCCTTTATGTTTTATAGCCATCTTATGATTTCTGTTGGCATACCACCTAGCTTCTTTCTCATCATTCTTTTTATTTTTATTTTTCAGTTGTTTCTCTCCTCACTCCTTAGCGTTAGATACTACAGACAGTTGGCCTTCTTCTCATCTCTTATATACTCTCTCTCTTACTCCAGCAGCTTTGTTTACCATTTAATATATTATCTGCCAGGCGCCTTCCATCTGTTACCAACATCTCTCCCTCTGTCTTTGTCATTTCAGCCTTCGCTATGCTCTCTGAGCTCTCACAGGCAGATCTATTGAACACAGGAATCTCAGTGGAAAATACGAGTACGTTATTTCTCTACTGAGTAAAGCCCTTACAGATCACATGGTCCTGATCCATCTTGCAGCCACGTCATCTGGACTATCTGACCTCCCATGTCACAATAGCAGAGGACCAGACAAGAGGGACACTGGCTCCTAATGACCTCAGCTCAGAAGTGATACACTTGATTCTGCTTCTTTGCCACTGGCCACAACGAATCAAAGGAAAACAGTTGAACTACAAAGGAGGATGAAAAATGTAGATAAGCACATAGGATATTTGATGAGCGCTATCTCGAGGTGACATCACCTCCCATCAAACTTTTATTTCACAGAGAAAACACAGACTATAAAGCAAAAATACCCCAAACTACCTTCTTCTCTTTACGTCCAAGAATAGCTTTTCGACATAGTTTATAAATACCTATTCTCACTTCCTCAGTATCTTCCATTCATTTTCCCACCTCATTGGGATTGTTAAGGTTTTCCTCTTTAGCGATTTTATTTTGGCCCCCTCCCATTAAAAAGCTGCCCCCCTCCCATTAAAAATTACTCTTGCTTGATGCCAAGTAATTCTCTAGTTACCTTTTCTCTCTTCCTAATTTCACAGTGCAGTTTATCAAAAATTGTATTTATTCTCACTGTCTGTATTTTCTTATCTTTATGTACCTCGTGACTCACACAATTTTGCTCTTTTCTTCTTACTTATCTGCACTGGAATTGCATTCACCAACATTTAATTTGTGATCAAATTGAGTGAATATTGTTTGGTCCTTCTGTCACCTTTCAGCAATATTTGATTTTGTTGATCAAACTTGTCATCTCAGAAAAATCTTTCACCTTAACAACAGTAGCATCTTAACCTGCTACTTCTTCCTCCTGCCTCTGGACATCCTTATCTCTTTCATTGGGCACTCTCACTTTGCCCTCTGCCAAGAGATGTGTATTTCTCAGAAGCTCTCTTCTGCCCTTGATAGATGGTCTCATCTACTCTTGTGATTCCAGCCACCATATATATCACAGATCTTGACCTAAAACGTACATCTCTCTCTCCTGAGTCTCTTACAAACTTAACTAATTGCCAACTGAACAACTCTGCCCAAATATAACACGGACACTTAAAATTAATTATGTGATGTTACTGAACGATTAATTTTACCTTCAATACTTACTTCCGCTATTCATCTCTCTACATCATTTAGACCACCACTATTTGTACACTTGTCCAAGTTGGATACTGGGGGAACACTGAAGACTCTGGACTCTGACAACCCTCAGAATGGGAGAAAATAGTTGCAAACGAAGCAACTGACAAGGGATTCATCTCCAAAAAATATAAACATAAATAAATTTGTAAACTAGATAAGCAACTCATGCAGATCAATATCAAAAAAAACAACCCAATGAAACAATGGACAGAAGACCTAAATAGACATTTCTCCAAAGATGGCCAACAAACACATGAAAAGATGCTCAACAGCACGAATTATGAGAGAAATGCAAATCAACACTACAAGGAGGTATCACCTCACACCGGTCAGAATGGCCATCATCAAAAAATCTACAAACAATAAATGCTGGAGAGGATGTGGAGAAAACGGAACGCTCCTATACTGTTAGTGGGAGTGTAAATTGGTACAGCCACTAGGGAGAGCAGTATGGAGGTTCCTTAAAAAAAAACTACAAATAGAACTACCATATGACCCAGCAATCCCACTACTGGGCCTATACCCTGAGAAAACCGTAATTCAAAAGGAGTCATGTACCAAAATGTTCATTGCAGCTCTATTTACAATAGCCAGGAGATGGAAACAACCTCAGTGTCCATCGTCGGATGAATGGATAAAGAAGATGTGGCACAGATACACAGTGGAATATTACTCAGCCATAAAAAGAAACGAAATTGAGCTATTTGTAATGAGGTGGATGGACCTAGAGTCCGTCATACAGAGTGAAGGAAGTCAGAAAGAGAAAGACAAATACCGTATGCTAACACACATATATATATATGGAATTTAAGAAAAAAATGTCATGAAGAACCTAGGGGTAAGACAGGAATAAAGACACAGACCTACTAGAGAATGGACTTGAGGATATGGGGAGGGCGAAGGGTAAGCCATGACAAAGTGAGAGAGTGGCATGGACATATACACACTACCAAACGTAAAATAGATAGTAAGTGGGAAGCAGCCGCATAGCACAGAGAGATCAGCTCGGTGCTTTGTGACCACCTAGAGGGGTGGGATAGGGAGGGTGGGAGGCAGGGAGACGCAAGAGGGAAGAGTTATGGGAACTTATGTATAACTGATTCACTTTGGTATAAAGCAGAAACTAACACACCATTGTAAAGCCACTATACTCCAATAAAGATGTTAAAAAAAAGAACACATGTTTTTTGTTTTGTTTTTTGTTTCTTTGTTTTTTTACCGTTTAGTTTAAATTTTAGTTCCTGCCCCCAAACATCCATTAAGCCCCCAGAAGAAGGAAAAGGCGATGTGACTAGCAATAGAGAGAAACTTTCTTCCCAACAATGGCCATGGCAAGCTTAGGCACTTTTGGTGAAATCTCTCTGGGAAGTACTGGCAGAGGAATAAAAGGCAAACTGACACAGAAGTATTGCCTGGTGTGCATTTCCAGGCTCTGCCTTCTTTCTCATGTCTTAGCG
The DNA here is from genome assembly GCF_964165515.1 of Mesoplodon bidens. Lineage (NCBI taxonomy): Eukaryota > Metazoa > Chordata > Mammalia > Artiodactyla > Ziphiidae > Mesoplodon > Mesoplodon bidens. The sequence goes on along the minus strand of NW_027671691.1, from coordinate 146,514 downwards.
GCAGGTGGAGGAAGAGGAGAAAAGGTTAAACTTTTGTATCAACCGGCAGAATAAGCTTATAACATCCTCTCACTATCTCTGCATAGGTTCTAGTCTCTGCAGCACTACATAAGCTTTGCCCAAAGTAATGAACAGTTGAAAGTCAAATGTAATACTTCACCAAACAACTTAAAAATGCTTGCACACTGGAAAGGATTCAGTTGCAGAGAACACAAATGGACCCAGAGCAACTTTTGCCAAAAGAGAATATTGTGCTAAATGTACAGCCATAGCTCTTTTCCATATGAAGAAACAGTCAGAAAGATAAAAGAACTGGGTCAAAATCACACAAGCAAGTAGGACAGAATCTGGTCTGCCTGTCGTAAGGGTTGTGTTTTTTAACCACCAGGCTAGCTTTTCCCAAACCTGATTCATGCATAGAATAACTATACACCTCTGTTTGCCTTGAATATTCCGTTTATACGTATGCCTGCTGCAGTTTTTAATATTGCCCACTTTGACTCCCCAAAGCAACCGAGAACACACAATAATTTGGTCACTCTATCCATGGAGCACTGTGGTGGGACTGCCCAGGAAGCTTAAAAGTGCAGCCTCCAGAGCCCTACTCCAGATCTAGATAAGTTTTCTTAGGGTTGGCTCAAGAATCCAGGTACAAGTCTCTTTCAGTGCTTTTGTGAGTCTCTCGCTCTCGTAAATTAATAAAACCATTTATTCCGCCTTCCCCAGATGCCCAGCCAGGTCCTGTTAAGGTAGGAGTCCCCCCGCCACATCACAGGGATGCTCCCAGTCAAGTGATCTCTGGAGCCGTGGAGAATCTGAATGGTCTCATGCTGGCCCACCTGCCATGACAAACCTCCTCCAGAGCATGCCCCTTCACAGCTTACATTCTACCACTCCCAAAGGCAGTCCGCTCCAATGAGGCCTGACTTCGTCTGTCCTAACGTGTACCCGCTGATTCAAGCAGTTTAGGAAGAGAAGGTGCTGTGCTTCTCAACCACGGTGGCCCAACCTCTAAAATGGTAGTCGAAGCAGTCTCTACCTCCTGGGAACAATGCCTCTGCAACAGTCCCATTAAACGAATGTCCCATCTTTGCTTTTTCAGGGTCGGCAACAGGGAGTCCCCTCCTAAAGAAGGTTCTCTCTCATTGCCACACTATCAGAGGCTGCCCCAAATGTGCTTGCTTCCTGTGGGCCTGATCAGGCTAAGGGCAGAGTTGTCTCTTTCCTTCTCTGAGGTGGACCAAATCGTCTTAGTAACACCTCTTCACACTGTTGACCATGTTTCTCACGGGGGCTGCTGCTGAGTCTTTATCTCATTCTTTCATGGTGGAGAGAGAGAGGATTCTAATGACTTTTACTTCTAGGGGGGAGGGGCCTGTAGTAATTATGTTGTCATTTTGTATTATGTCCTTTTGTCATGAATTTGTTTTCAATTTCATGTTAAAATGGGCCCACCATTCCCACTCTGTGAGGTCATTCAGCACCCGCATTTTGCACCTTTAACATCTCTCTCAGTATCACTTGGAAATGTTTGAAATGGCAGGAGCTTGTCCTCACATTCCTATCAGCTGTAAACCTGGAGCCCCGACATGAACCTAACCATTGAGCAGAACACCTCTCCACTACCTGTGTACCACTGCGAAGGCCCCTTAACCTCTTGGTTTTTTTAAGTCCTCAGTTGTAAAAATTTCAGGGTGCTAGGAATTTATATTGGGGGCAGGACAAGGTCGAGAAGAGTGTGTCTTTGCTTTTATTCTTCCAAACTGGAATGTCTTCCCTCTCTTCCTCATGGGTCCAAATCTCACTTGTCCTTCAGGCCCACTGCAAAGGAGCCTTCCCTGATTCCCCAGTCCACACAAATCTCTGCCTCTTAGGGTAAGCGCCATACAACCTAGCTGTCTCTTACGTTAATCTTGCCTCTCAAGCCAATCACAGAATGTGGGTCTCTCTTGCCCTCCTGTGGCCCCTGGGGCTGTGCCAGACCACCAGCACGCCCCACCTGGGGTGTCTACTAGACTAGGGCATTGGTGGGGAGGCCCAGCTGTGAGGGGCCAGGCAGAGTACCTCTGCCTCTACCCTGTTCTCCTCCAAAAAACTGCCCCTCCTCCTGAAGCCTGCCCCTCAAGTCACAGGTTCCATATATGACCTCACTGGGTAGTGATGCCCTCGCAGGCCTTCTCACAGATTCCGTGGTAACAGATTCCATGGTAACTGACAACCAAGCAGATTCGTACCTGGTGGAGAACTGGTAGGAAGTTTCTCTGACGGTCAGAGCCCATGTCTGACGTCATAGGCTACATATACTCAACCCTGTGCTCTGTTCCCTGGGTGGGCAGTGCAGCAGGTACACCCAGACCGGCCACCTCCACAGGAGGTGTGGGATACAATCCACCTCACCTGGCTGGCACATGTTTTTGTGGGGCCTGCCAACCATGTACAACTGAGCACACTCCCACATGTAAGTAATACCAGTGACCTGGGACACCTTCAGGGACCCACAGGGCTCACTGCTGAGGACAAGTGAAAGGTCATCCCTGGACAAGTGTGCAGGACGGTTCTAAGCTTTATAATGTAGCCTTCCCCTTTGGGCTACAGGATGCTTCCGTTCAGACCCTCTCCTGAGTGGCCTCTTAGCAAAAGACAAGTGCATTTTTGTTGGCAGACGGTAAATGGAGCAGTTTGAGGAAGAGGGGCCACAATCAGAAGCACACCTTCAAACCCAGGCACCTCTGTGCTGTCATGCAGACATCTCTAGCGGTCCCCTCAGACACATCCCGTACTGAGTTGCTGAGTACTCGGGGACAGGGTGGTGCCATATTGATGGGAAGACCGGAAGAATGAAGGGGGTGGTGGTGAAGTGCTAATGAGACTGGAGGGCTGAGGAGATGGTGTCCCAGGAGGCTGCGTTGATGTGAGCCTAGACTTGGTACCCAGACCCCGGTTCTGAGTCTCCTGATCACTCTGCCTCAGTATTTAGCCTTGTTCTCATCTAGATAAAAGTACCAGAGGGCTAGAGTTCAGTGTGGTTGAAACAGGCAGTATAACTGGGGCCCAAGAGGGGTTGCCAAGGTGAGAGGGGTTCTTAACAGATTTGTATTAGATTATTTCTTTCCAAAACTTGAAAGACATTTCCATTAAAGCCTCAGAAGTGACAGACGGCAAGAAATGTTTTCTCTGTTGTGGAAGGCAGAGATGGAGAGCATCATGAGTGCAATTTCTTTCGGGCTCTACTGTTTTCCCTGGAAACGGTGAAGAGACTTCCTCATCTGCTGCAGCCGTAGGCTCTAGGGATTGCTTTTGCAGCCAGTGTCCCTTCTCTAGGGACTCATAGAGGTGATGGGCCAAGGCTGTGTTTTGGATGTCAAGTAGATTAAAGGTCTTCAGCCAGAAACTGGGAGAGACATGAGAGGGGGAAACTGTGGCAGGAGACTGTGCACAGCACAAGTGACTGATCAGTTCTGATTTTCTTTGCAGCAGCAGTGGCTCCCGTTTCTCCTCCCACACCCGGGCACTACCATGTCCTCTACCGAGGGTGTGGAGAAACGCAGTTGGGCTGGCATGGGGAGACATACTGCCTGGTTGGTGGCTACCAGGCCTACGGGGATGTCCCTTTGGCCCCACCAGCAAAGGTGGAAGCAGTGAAGCCAGTCCCCAGACGTGCTCCCAAACGAAAGCACTCTTCAGAAAGTTCGGACGAAGAGCTGGGCTGCTCCAGACCCAAAAACCGGCGATTGGAGCATGGTGGACCTGCTCCCTGAAGCAAGAACAGGATGGAGAGTCAAGCAGCATGCACCCTGCCCCGAGGTTCACATGCTCCTTTACTGCCAGCCCTTTCTGTCCCCACTGGGGTCCCTTACTGCTCAATAAAATGTTTGTGTGTTACAGATTTCTAGGGTCGCCAGTGCTCAGACTTAGGTCACTACCCCTGTGCTAGGCACTCCTGCCACCTGGGAAAGGTTCCAAAGGTGGAACAGCTCCAGGGGGTGCCAGGGATCAGAGCAAAAACTTGAGAGGCTGGGGATGAAGGAGTTTGGGCACAGTCCCTAAAGCATCTCTGTGGTTGAGCTTCTGTGAGAAGGCACATCCCCAGAGACAGAGAGAGAGAGAGAGAGAGAGAGAGAGAGAGAGAGAGAGAGAGAGAGAGAGAGAGAGAGTGTGTGTGTGTTGAGGAGAAGGGGTCTCTAGAGGAGGCAGCTAGGGGGAGGGCCTGAGGCTGGAAATGGGGAATGGCGTGTGGCCTCTGAGTAAGCACAGGCACTTAAGCCCTTGAGCTTTCTGGGAAAGCTAGAGCCACAAGGGCCACGAGATAAGGCAAGTGTAGCAGCAGAACCCAGGTGCCAGGTCTTTCCTCAGAACCTATACTTCTCCACGAGGCCGGGCCTTCCACGCTGAGGTAGGAGGGATCCTGGCCAGAAGGTCAGCCAGCAGCCCTGGGAGGAAGGTTGCTGCGGTGGGGGCTCTGCTGCCATGGAAATCACTTCATTTCCTTCCAGTCAAATAGCCTGCTGACTGGGTTCCTGCTCTGTTGAGTAAAAGGGTCGCTGACTCTCCCCAGAAGGTCGTTCAGTTCACATCCCCAAAGTCCCTCTATTCAGGCCCTGGGGAGGTGTAGCGGCTCCTGAGGGCGCTCTTTCCTGAGGCTGGCTGACAGAAGTGGGGGAGGTTCCTGATAGTTCCCAGGTGCTGGTTGAAGTCCCCAGAGAATGGTCATGCAGGTTGGGGAGTCAAGTAGGTGGAGAGAGAAGGTCGGGGGCAGAGGGCCCCTTCCTGAATCCACAGCTCACATGGTTACCCCCCCATTTCCAGAAACTCTCTCTTTCCCCACACAAGCCCTCATGGCCCAGTCCCGGGAAACCGGGAGCGCAGAGCACCTGTGGCCACAGAGACACTGGCACGCAGCCCTCAGGGTGGGCGGGGCCGGCTGCAGGCAGATGGGGACAAGGTGTGCTCCCGGGAGGCCTCGGGCTGAAGGTGGCCCTCTGAGAGAAGCACCCCAGCTTGGACAGGAGGGTTACAGGCCGGGGAGGGCAACCTAGGGCGCCCCCTCGGAGCAGTGAGAGTGGGAAGAGGGGCAGGGGTGGAGGGAACCCGCGATGGGAGGTGAGTGGGCTCTCCGCAGAGGCCACTTAGCCTCTTAGTGGCCACTTAGCTTAGCCCGCAGGAGCTGCCTGTGAGCAGGGGGCGGGAGGGCACTGCCGCCCTGTGGCTGCTGGGCTTCCCGGATCGCGGCTCTCTGCGCACGGGTTGCAGGGTCCTGTGACTCTGTATCCCCTCCCTCAAACCGCCCCCCTCGCGAGGCCGCGCCGCTGGGTGCCCTGTGTCGACAGGCAGAACCCCACTGCCCGCCCCCTCAGACCCGCCTCTGCCCGCCTCGATGGTCCCCGCGCACTCAGCCAGCGGCCTCTGCTGTGTCTGCTGCTCCTGCTGGGTCTGCTGCTGCGGCCGGTTACCGGTGAAGACCACGCCGGGCACCTCCAGCACCCCAAGTCCGCGGGAGCGCACGCGGGCCCTGATGCGGGACTTCCCGCTTGTGGACGGGTGGCTGCAGTGTGTGCAGGCTGCTGGGGGCCGCTGGGTGCCTAGCCTGGCCCCGGGGAGGGCAGGAGGTCCGGAGCATGCAGAGCTAGTGGGGAGGCTCCCTCACACCACCCCTGGATGTCCTCTCCATCATCTATGGATGCCCTTCCCCTTCTCTGTCATCCCCTCCCTGGTGGGAACCCCTCAGCCCAGGCCTCAGCTGCTCCTAGTATAGTCTGTGTGACAGTGGGAGGTGGGGGACCCACAGGCTGGCCCAGGCCAGGCAATGTGTCCTGCCTGATCCCAAGACCTAAGGAGCCCACCTATTTGCCTTGACCTCCCTCCAGCCACAACGACATGCCCCTGGTCCTGAGGCAGTTTTACCACCACGGGCTACAGGATGTTAATCTGTGCAATTTCAGCCATGGCCAGACCAGCTTGGACAGGCTGAAAAAATGATCTCGTGGGTGCCCATGTACCAAAGGGACACACAAGGTGCCACCATGGCTGCTGGGGAATGTGGGGCAGTTTGGGGGCCTCAGAGACCACAGGTTAGTCACATTGGAACTAAGTTACCATAGTGACCTAGAAAGTGCCATGCCATGGATGCTGGGGGAACAGGGGTCACAGTGAGCCAACCTGACGGGCATCCAAGTACCACAGAAAAAGCAACGCATTACATGTGACTTCTGGGCACAGTGAGTGTTGTGCCAGCTGAGGAGGCTATGAGAAGCCCAAGGAGCTCCAAAGCCCAAACTAAGCCCTTGCCTTCCCTCACTTCTGGTGAGCCTACGTCCCATGCCGGACCCACGAACGCGATGCTGTGCGCCTCACCCTGGAGCAAGTTCACCTCATCTGCCTCATGTGTGCCTCCTATTCTGAGCTGGAGCTTGTGACCTCAGTTAAAGGCAGACGGGGGACTTCCCTGGTAGTCCAGAGGTGAAGACTCCACGCTTCCACTGCAGGGGCCTCGGGTTTGATCCCCGGTGGGGGAACTAAGAGCCCTCATGCTGCGCGGCACGGCCAAAAAAACAAAAAAAAAATGGTAAAGAGACTGGTGGTGGTAGGTGTTAGGGACTTCAGTTAGCTACCCCTGCCTCTGAAAATGATCATCTGACCTACCTGCCCCCAGCTCTCAACAACACCCGGAAGTTAGCTAGCCTCATTGGTGTGGAGGGCGGCCACTCACTGGACAGGAGCCTCTCCATCTTGCGTACCTTCTATGCGCTGGGTGTGCACTACGTGACACTCACCCACACCTGCAACACGCCCTGGTGAGCACAGTGCAGGTGGTAAGGGCCCAGTGAGGCAGGGGTCTGCCCAAGATCACGCTGGGCCCAAAGCAAGTTTACCCCTGGGATCCAGCCCTGAACCTGGGGTCGGGAGGGGAATGGAGGTTTGCAGAACAAGACTGAATCCCCAGAAGGGCCCTCCTACTGCCAGGCACAGTCCAGTCTGGGTCCCTCCTCTTGCACCAGGGAGCTGCAGGTGTAGACGGTTCGACAGAACCTCTTTCTACGCTCTTGTAGCCAAGTCATGGCCACCAGTTAGACTGCCTCCTGGCCATCCTGCAGGGCACAGAGCTCAGCAAAGGGTATCCACCCCTTCTACAGCAATGTCAGTCGGCTCACCGGCTTTGGCGAGGTAAGGACCCGGCTTCCATACCCTGCCCCACATGGATGTACAGCCCCGCCTGTTCCCTACAGATAAATACACACAAGATAAATGCAGCCCTCATGCCCTCTCCCCATCCTGTCCCGGCAGAAGGTGGTGGCAGAAATGAACCGCCTGGGCATGATGGTGGACTTGGCCCATGTCTCGGATGCTGTGACACGGCGAGCCCTACAAGTGTCACAGGCACCGGTCATCTTCTCCCACTCAGCTGCCCGGGGTATGTGCAAGAACACTCGCAATGTTCCTGATGATATCCTGCAGCTTCTGGTGAGAGACTGCCCTGGCCCTCAAACCTAAAGCAAGAGATTCAAACCAGGAGCCCTTGAACCTGAGCCTCTTCTCCCTCCATTTCCTCAAACGCCAGGTTAAATATCTTCTGCCCCCAAAACCCACGGTCCACAGCCCCTGAACTCTTCAGCCCTAGGTGGGGGTCTAGGTGGTAAGATACTCCTCCAAACCCGGAAACCCAGGGCCAACACACCACCCAGACCAGGGCTGCGGCTCCTCCATTCACACAAACCCAGAGAGGACATGACTCTGACCTCAAAGCCAGGGCTGAACACCTTCCTCACAGGGGCCGAGAGAGTGAACAGGCAGCTGGTTGTGCTGGGGGCCAAGCTGACTGTCCACGGGTCCACCCCTGCAGAAGAAGAACGGTGGCATCCTGATGGTGCCCTTGTCCGAGTGGGTGCTGCAGTGCAACCCATTAGCCAATGTGTCTACTGTGGCAGGCGAGCCTCAGCCTGGGCTCTCTGAAGACTCGGATTTGGAGCTGAAGCTGGGTCCAAATTTAGGGAGGACTTCAGAAGAGCCCCAGTGGTTTGACCCACCTATTGGCAATAGGTACAGCACCCAAAAACCCAAGAATGGACAGTACACAGCACCTTGGTGCCATGTGGAACTGGAGCCACAGAATCAAAACTGCGATACTGATGGGTATCAGGGAGGCTGTCAGACACTGCTTTATGTCAAACACATAAAGAAAATATCCACTATCAGAACCGTTGGTTGACTGACATTTTTTCACATCTTTCTGACAAAATTCGAGAAGTTGTGAGTACCACAAGCGTCATTACACTTCTGTTCAAGATGGAATCTCAGGCTCACAATCATTGTTTAGCTTCTGTATATTGCAGTGTACATGAAGGTCTGTATTAGTCTGGTTGGGCTGTTATAGTGAAATACTATAGACTGAATGACTTAAACAGCAGAAATTTATTTTCTCACAGTTCTGGAGGGTGGAAGTCCAAGATTAAGGTATTGAATACCATAAGAATTGGTTTCTGGTGAGAACAATCTTCCTGGCGTGCTGACGGCTGTCTTCTTGCAGTGTCCTCACACGGCCTTTCCTCTACGAGCAGAGGGAGAGAGATCTCTGGAATCTATTCCCCTTCTTATAAGGACACCATCAGTCCCTGTCAGATTATTACCTCACCCTTATGACTTCAGTTAACTTCAGTTACCTCCCTAAAGGACCTATCTCCTATCTTCTACAGTCAAATTAGGAGGGGCTTCAACATATAATTTTTCGGGGGACACAATTCAGTCCATAACAACAACTTAAGATAGCTTTCTCTGATTTTCAGTCTTTCACTAATACCTCCCTCTTTGTCTACCAATTATTCAAGTTTCCTTAAATTTTTTTTTGATTTTCTTACATTATCCCTTCCCTTTAAAGGCTCTCTTCACTTCTTAATTGGCATTTCTTGCAAATGAAGGCAACTTTCCTCACAATACATTGATTACTCTCCCCACTGTAACACAGCATCTTCTCCCATGACTTTCCTGAAATGGTTCCACTTTTGTTCATAAAAGTTTAGCCATCCAATCAGATGCTTTATTTTCAGTTCCCATAGCATTTTGCCTTTGGGAAACAACTGACTCCATTAAATGGCGCTTCTTTGAAAACTACCTTCCTTTATGTTTTATAGCAATCTTATGATTTCTGTTGGCATACCACCTAGCTTCTTTCTCATCATTCTTTTTATTTTTATTTTTCAGTTGTTTCTCTCCTCACTCCTTAGCGTTAGATACTACAGACAGTTGGCCTTCTTCTCATCTCTTATATACTCTCTCTCTTACTCCAGCAGCTTTGTTTACCATTTAATATATTATCTGCCAGGCGCCTTCCATCTGTTACCAACATCTCTCCCTCTGTCTTTGTCATTTCAGCCTTCGCTATGCTCTCTGAGCTCTCACAGGCAGATCTATTGAACACAGGAATCTCAGTGGAAAATACGAGTACGTTATTTCTCTACTGAGTAAAGCCCTTACAGATCACATGGTCCTGATCCATCTTGCAGCCACGTCATCTGGACTATCTGACCTCCCATGTCACAATAGCAGAGGACCAGACAAGAGGGACACTGGCTCCTAATGACCTCAGCTCAGAAGTGATACACTTGATTCTGCTTCTTTGCCACTGGCCACAACGAATCAAAGGAAAACAGTTGAACTACAAAGGAGGATGAAAAATGTAGATAAGCACATAGGATATTTGATGAGTGCTATCTCGAGGTGACATCACCTCCCATCAAACTTTTATTTCACAGAGAAAACACAGACTATAAAGCAAAAACACCCCAAACTACCTTCTTCTCTTTACGTCCAAGAATAGCTTTTCGACATAGTTTATAAATACCTATTCTCACTTCCTCAGTATCTTCCATTCATTTTCCCACCTCATTGGGATTGTTAAGGTTTTCCTCTTTAGCGATTTTATTTTGGCCCCCTCCCATTAAAAAGCTGCCCCCCTCCCATTAAAAATTACTCTTGCTTGATGCCAAGTAATTCTCTAGTTACCTTTTCTCTCTTCCTAATTTCACAGTGCAGTTTATCAAAAATTGTATTTATTCTCACTGTCTGTATTTTCTTATCTTTATGTACCTCGTGACTCACACAATTTTGCTCTTTTCTTCTTACTTATCTGCACTGGAATTGCATTCACCAACATTTAATTTGTGATCAAATTGAGTGAATATTGTTTGGTCCTTCTGTCACCTTTCAGCAATATTTGATTTTGTTGATCAAACTTGTCATCTCAGAAAAATCTTTCACCTTAACAACAGTAGCATCTTAACCTGCTACTTCTTCCTCCTGCCTCTGGACATCCTTATCTCTTTCATTGGGCACTCTCACTTTGCCCTCTGCCAAGAGATGTGTATTTCTCAGAAGCTCTCTTCTGCCCTTGATAGATGGTCTCATCTACTCTTGTGATTCCAGCCACCATATATATCACAGATCTTGACCTAAAACGTACATCTCTCTCTCCTGAGTCTCTTACAAACTTAACTAATTGCCAACTGAACAACTCTGCCCAAATATAACACGGACACTTAAAATTAATTATGTGATGTTACTGAACGATTAATTTTACCTTCAATACTTACTTCCGCTATTCATCTCTCTACATCATTTAGACCACCACTATTTGTACACTTGTCCAAGTTGGATACTGGGGGAACACTGAAGACTCTGGACTCTGACAACCCTCAGAATGGGAGAAAATAGTTGCAAACGAAGCAACTGACAAGGGATTCATCTCCAAAAAATATAAACATAAATAAATTTGTAAACTAGATAAGCAACTCATGCAGATCAATATCAAAAAAACAACCCAATGAAACAATGGACAGAAGACCTAAATAGACATTTCTCCAAAGATGGCCAACAAACACATGAAAAGATGCTCAACAGCACGAATTATGAGAGAAATGCAAATCAACACTACAAGGAGGTATCACCTCACACCGGTCAGAATGGCCATCATCAAAAAATCTACAAACAATAAATGCTGGAGAGGATGTGGAGAAAACGGAACGCTCCTATACTGTTAGTGGGAGTGTAAATTGGTACAGCCACTAGGGAGAGCAGTATGGAGGTTCCTTAAAAAAAAAACTACAAATAGAACTACCATATGACCCAGCAATCCCACTACTGGGCCTATACCCTGAGAAAACCGTAATTCAAAAGGAGTCATGTACCAAAATGTTCATTGCAGCTCTATTTACAATAGCCAGGAGATGGAAACAACCTCAGTGTCCATCGTCGGATGAATGGATAAAGAAGATGTGGCACAGATACACAGTGGAATATTACTCAGCCATAAAAAGAAACGAAATTGAGCTATTTGTAATGAGGTGGACGGACCTAGAGTCCGTCATACAGAGTGAAGGAAGTCAGAAAGAGAAAGACAAATACCGTATGCTAACACACATATATATATATATATATATATATATATATATATGGAATTTAAGAAAAAAATGTCATGAAGAACCTAGGGGTAAGACAGGAATAAAGACACAGACCTACTAGAGAATGGACTTGAGGATATGGGGAGGGCGAAGGGTAAGCCATGACAAAGTGAGAGAGTGGCATGGACATATACACACTACCAAACGTAAAATAGATAGCTAGTGGGAAGCAGCCGCATAGCACAGAGAGATCAGCTCGGTGCTTTGTGACCACCTAGAGGGGTGGGATAGGGAGGGTGGGAGGGAGGGAGACGCAAGAGGGAAGAGTTATGGGAACTTATGTATAACTGATTCACTTTGGTATAAAGCAGAAACTAACACACCATTGTAAAGCCATTATACTCCAATAAAGATGTTAAAAAAAAGAACACATGTTTTTTGTTTTGTTTTGTTTTTTGTTTCTGTGTTTTTTTACCGTTTAGTTTAAATTTTAGTTCCTGCCCCCAAACATCCATTAAGCCCCCAGAAGAAGGAAAAGGGGATGTGACTAGCAATAGAGAGAAACTTTCTTCCCAACAATGGCCATGGCAAGCTTAGGCACTTTTGGTGAAATCTCTCTGGGAAGTACTGGCAGAGGAATAAAAGGCAAACTGACACAGAAGTATTGCCTGGTGTGCATTTCCAGGCTCTGCCTTCTTTCTCATGTCTTAGCGGCAGGTGGAGGAAGAGGAGAAAAGGTTAAACTTTTGTATCGACCGGCAGAATAAGCTTATAACATCCTCTCACTATCTCTGCATAGGTTCTAGTCTCTGCAGCACTACATAAGCTTTGCCCAAAGTAATGAACAGTTGAAAGTCAAATGTAATACTTCACCAAACAACTTAAAAATGCTTGCACACTGGAAAGGATTCAGTTGCAGAGAACACAAATGGACCCAGAGCAACTTTTGCCAAAAGAGAATATTGTGCTAAATGTACAGCCATAGCTCTTTTCCATATGAAGAAACAGTCAGAAAGATAAAAGAACTGGGTCAAAATCACACAAGCAAGTAGGACAGAATCTGGTCTGCCTGTCGTAAGGGTTGTGTTTTTTAACCACCAGGCTAGCTTTTCCCAAACCTGATTCATGCATAGAATAACTATACACCTCTGTTTGCCTTGAATATTCCGTTTATACGTATGCCTGCTGCAGTTTTTAATATTGCCCACTTTGACTCCCCAAAGCAACCGAGAACACACAATAATTTGGTCACTCTATCCATGGAGCACTGTGGTGGGACTGCCCAGGAAGCTTAAAAGTGCAGCCTCCAGAGCCCTACTCCAGATCTAGATAAGTTTTCTTAGGGTTGGCTCAAGAATCCAGGTACAAGTCTTTTTCAGTGCTTTTGTGAGTCTCTCGCTCTCGTAAATTAATAAAACCATTTATTCCGCCTTCCCCAGATGCCCAGCCAGGTCCTGTTAAGGTAGGAGTCCCCCCGCCACATCACAGGGATGCTCCCAGTCAAGTGATCTCTGGAGCCGTGGAGAATCTGAATGGTCTCATGCTGGCCCACCTGCCATGACAAACCTCCTCTAGAGCATGCCCCTTCACAGCTTACATTCTACCACTCCCAGAGGCAGTCCGCTCCAATGAGGCCTGACTTCGTCTGTCCTAACGTGTACCCGCTGATTCAAGCAGTTTAGGAAGAGAAGGTGCTGTGCTTCTCAACCACGGTGGCCCAACCTCTAAAATGGTAGTCGAAGCAGTCTCTACCTCCTGGGAACAACGCCTCTGCAACAGTCCCATTAAACGAATGTCCCATCTTTGCTTTTTCAGGGTCGGCAACAGGGAGTCCCCTCCTAAAGAAGGTTCTCTCTCATTGCCACACTATCAGAGGCTGCCCCAAATGTGCTTGCTTCCTGTGGGCCTGATCAGGCTAAGGGCAGAGTTGTCTCTTTCCTTCTCTGAGGTGGACCAAATCGTCTTAGTAACACCTCTTCACACTGTTGACCATGTTTCTCACGGGGGCTGCTGCTGAGTCTTTATCTCATTCTTTCATGGTGGAGAGAGAGAGGATTCTAATGACTTTTACTTCTAGGGGAGAGGGGCCTGTAGTAATTATGTTGTCATTTTGTATTATGTCCTTTTGTCATGAATTTGTTTTCAATTTCATGTTCAAATGGGCCCACCATTCCCACTCTGTGAGGTCATTCAGCACCCGCATTTTGCACCTTTAACATCTCTCTCAGTATCACTTGGAAATGTTTGAAATGGCAGGAGCTTGTCCTCACATTCCTATCAGCTGTAAACCTGGAGCCCCGACATGAACCTAACCATTGAGCAGAACACCTCTCCACTACCTGTGTACCACTGCGAAGGCCCCTTAACCTCTTGGTTTTTTTAAGTCCTCAGTTGTAAAAATTTCAGGGTGCTAGGAATTTATATTGGGGGCAGGACAAGGTCGAGAAGAGTGTGTCTTTGCTTTTATTCTTCCAAACTGGAATGTCTTCCCTCTCTTCCCCATGGGTCCAAATCTCACTTGTCCTTCAGGCCCACTGCAAAGGAGCCTTCCCTGATTCCCCAGTCCACACAAATCTCTGCCTCTTAGGGTAAGCGCCATACAACCTAGCTGTCTCTTACGTTAATCTTGCCTCTCAAGCCAATCACAGAATGTGGGTCTCTCTTGCCCTCCTGTGGCCCCTGGGGCTGTGCCAGACCACCAGCACGCCCCACCTGGGGTGTCTACTAGACTAGGGCATTGGTGGGGAGGCCCAGCTGTGAGGGGCCAGGCAGAGTACCTCTGCCTCTACCCTGTTCCCCTCCAAAAAACTGCCCCTCCTCCTGAAGCCTGCCCCTCAAGTCACAGGTTCCATATATGACCTCACTGGGTAGTGATGCCCTCGCAGGCCTTCTCACAGATTCCATGGTAACAGATTCCATGGTAACTGACAACCAAGCAGATTCGTACCTGGTGGAGAACTGGTGGGAAGTTTCTCTGACGGTCAGAGCCCATGTCTGACGTCATAGGCTATAGATACTCAACCCTGTGCTCTGTTCCCTGGGTGGGCAGTGCAGCAGGTACACCCAGACCGGCCACCTCCACAGGAGGTATGGGATACAATCCACCTCACCTGGCTGGCACATGTTTTTGTGGGGCCTGCCAACTATGTACAACTGAGCACACTCCCACATGTAAGTAATACCAGTGACCTGGGACACCTTCAGGGACCCACAGGGCTCACTGCTGAGGACAAGTGAAAGGTCATCCCTGGACAAGTGTGCAGGACGGTTCTAAGCTTTATAATGTAGCCTTCCCCTTTGGGCTACAGGATGCTTCCGTTCAGACCCTCTCCTGAGTGGCCTCTTAGCAAAAGACAAGTGCATTTTTGTTGGCAGACGGTAAATGGAGCAGTTTGAGGAAGAGGGGCCACAATTAGAAGCACACCTTCAAACCCAGGCACCTCTGTGCTGTCATGCAGACATCTCTAGCGGTCCCCTCAGACACATCCCGTACTGAGTTGCTGAGTACTCGGGGACAGGGTGGTGCCATATTGATGGGAAGACCGGAAGAATGAAGCGGGGGGTGATGAAGTGCTAATGAGACTGGAGGGCTGAGGAGATGGTGTCCCAGGAGGCTGCGTTGATGTGAGCCTAGACTTGGTACCCAGACCCCGGTTCTGAGTCTCCTGATCACTCTGCCTCAGTATTTAGCCTTGTTCTCATCTAGATAAAAGTACCAGAGGGCTAGAGTTCAGTGTGGTTGAAACAGGCAGTATAACTGGGGCCCAAGAGGGGTTGCCAAGGTGAGAGGGGTTCTTAACAGATTTGTATTAGATTATTTCTTTCCAAAACTTGAAAGACATTTCCATTAAAGCCTCAGAAGTGACAGACGGCAAGAAATGTTTTCTCTGTTGTGGAAGGCAGAGATGGAGAGCATCATGAGTGCAATTTCTTTCGGGCTCTACTGTTTTCCCTGGAAACGGTGAAGAGACTTCCTCATCTGCTGCAGCCGTAGGCTCTAGGGATTGCTTTTGCAGCCAGTGTCCCTTCTCTAGGGACTCATAGAGGTGATGGGCCAAGGCTGTGTTTTGGATGTCAAGTACATTAAAGGTCTTCAGCCAGAAACTGGGAGAGACATGAGAGGGGGAAACTGTGGCAGGAGACTGTGCACAGCACAAGTGACTGATCAGTTCTGATTTTCTTTGCAGCAGCAGTGGCTCCCGTTTCTCCTCCCACACCCGGGCACTACCATGTCCTCTACCGAGGGTGTGGAGAAACGCAGTTGGGCTGGCATGGGGAGACATACTGCCTGGTTGGTGGCTACCAGGCCTACGGGGATGTCCCTTTGGCCCCACCAGCAAAGGTGGAAGCAGTGAAGCCAGTCCCCAGACGTGCTCCCAAACGAAAGCACTCCTCAGAAAGTTCGGACGAAGAGCTGGGCTGCTCCAGACCCAAAAACCGGCGATTGGAGCATGGTGGACCTGCTCCCTGAAGCAAGAACAGGATGGAGAGTCAAGCAGCATGCACCCTGCCCCGAGGTTCACATGCTCCTTTACTGCCAGCCCTTTCTGTCCCCACTGGGGTCCCTTACTGCTCAATAAAATGTTTGTGTGTTACAGATTTCTAGGGTCGCCAGTGCTCAGACTTAGGTCACTACCCCTGTGCTAGGCACTCCTGCCACCTGGGAAAGGTTCCAAAGGTGGAACAGCTCCAGGGGGTGCCAGGGATCAGAGCAAAAACTTGAGAGGCTGGGGATGAAGGAGTTTGGGCACAGTCCCTAAAGCATCTCTGTGGTTGAGCTTCTGTGAGAAGGCACATCCCCAGAGACAGAGAGAGAGAGAGAGAGAGAGAGAGAGAGAGAGAGTGTGTGTGTTGAGGAGAAGGGGTCTCTAGAGGAGGCAGCTAGGGGGAGGGCCTGAGGCTGGAAATGGGGAATGGCGTGTGGCCTCTGAGTAAGCACAGGCACTTAAGCCCTTGAGCTTTCTGGGAAAGCTAGAGCCACAAGGGCCACGAGATAAGGCAAGTGTAGCAGCAGAACCCAGGTGCCAGGTCTTTCCTCAGAACCTATACTTCTCCATGAGGCCGGGCCTTCCACGCTGAGGTAGGAGGGATCCTGGCCAGAAGGTCAGCCAGCAGCTCTGGGAGGAAGGTTGCTGCGGTGGGGGCTCTGCTGCCATGGAAATCACTTCATTTCCTTCCAGTCAAATAGCCTGCTGACTGGGTTCCTGCTCTGTTGAGTAAAAGGGTCGCTGACTCTCCCCAGAAGGTCGTTCAGTTCACATCCCCAAAGTCCCTCTATTCAGGCCCTGGGGAGGTGTAGCGGCTCCTGAGGGCGCTCTTTCCTGAGGCTGGCTGACAGAAGTGGGGGAGGTTCCTGATAGTTCCCAGGTGCTGGTTGAAGTCCCCAGAGAATGGTCATGCAGGTTGGGGAGTCAAGTAGGTGGAGAGAGAAGGTCGGGGGCAGAGGGCCCCTTCCTGAATCCACAGCTCACATGGTTACCCCCCCATTTCCAGAAACTCTCTCTTTCCCCACACAAGCCCTCATGGCCCAGTCCCGGGAAACCGGGAGCCCAGAGCACCTGTGGCCACAGAGACACTGGCACGCAGCCCTCAGGGTGGGCGGGGCCGGCTGCAGGCAGATGGGGACAAGGTGTGCTCCCGGGAGGCCTCGGGCTGAAGGTGGCCCTCTGAGAGAAGCACCCCAGCTTGGACAGGAAGGTTACAGGCCGGGGAGGGCAACCTAGGGCGCCCCCTCGGAGCAGTGAGAGTGGGAAGAGGGGCAGGGGTGGAGGGAACCCGCGATGGGAGGTGAGTGGGCTCTCCGCAGAGGCCACTTAGCCTCTTAGTGGCCACTTAGCTTAGCCCGCAGGAGCTGCCTGTGAGCAGGGGGCGGGAGGGCACTGCCGCCCTGTGGCTGCTGGGCTTCCCGGATCGCGGCTCTCTGCGCACGGGTTGCAGGGTCCTGTGACTCTGTATCCCCTCCCTCAAACCGCCCCCCTCGCGAGGCCGCGCCGCTGGGTGCCCTGTGTCGACAGGCAGAACCCCACTGCCCGCCCCCTCAGACCCGCCTCTGCCCGCCTCGATGGTCCCCGCGCACTCAGCCAGCGGCCTCTGCTGTGTCTGCTGCTCCTGCTGGGTCTGCTGCTGCGGCCGGTTACCGGTGAAGACCACGCCGGGCACCTCCAGCACCCCAAGTCCGCGGGAGCGCACGCGGGCCCTGATGCGGGACTTCCCGCTTGTGGACGGGTGGCTGCAGTGTGTGCAGGCTGCTGGGGGCCGCTGGGTGCCTAGCCTGGCCCCGGGGAGGGCAGGAGGTCCGGAGCATGCAGAGCTAGTGGGGAGGCTCCCTCACACCACCCCTGGATGTCCTCTCCATCATCTATGGATGCCCTTCCCCTTCTCTGTCATCCCCTCCCTGGTGGGAACCCCTCAGCCCAGGCCTCAGCTGCTCCTAGTATAGTCTGTGTGACAGTGGGAGGTGGGGGACCCACAGGCTGGCCCAGGCCAGGCAATGTGTCCTGCCTGATCCCAAGACCTAAGGAGCCCACCTATTTGCCTTGACCTCCCTCCAGCCACAACGACATGCCCCTGGTCCTGAGGCAGTTTTACCACCACGGGCTACAGGATGTTAATCTGTGCAATTTCAGCCATGGCCAGACCAGCTTGGACAGGCTGAAAAAATGATCTCGTGGGTGCCCATGTACCAAAGGGACACACAAGGTGCCACCATGGCTGCTGGGGAATGTGGGGCAGTTTGGGGGCCTCAGAGACCACAGGTTAGTCACATTGGAACTAAGTTACCATAGTGACCTAGAAAGTGCCATGCCATGGATGCTGGGGGAACAGGGGTCACAGTGAGCCAACCTGACGGGCATCCAAGTACCACAGAAAAAGCAACGCATTACATGTGACTTCTGGGCACAGTGAGTGTTGTGCCAGCTGAGGAGGCTATGAGAAGCCCAAGGAGCTCCAAAGCCCAAACTAAGCCCTTGCCTTCCCTCACTTCTGGTGAGCCTACGTCCCATGCCGGACCCACGAACGCGATGCTGTGCGCCTCACCCTGGAGCAAGTTCACCTCATCTGCCTCATGTGTGCCTCCTATTCTGAGCTGGAGCTTGTGACCTCAGTTAAAGGCAGACGGGGGACTTCCCTGGTAGTCCAGAGGTGAAGACTCCACGCTTCCACTGCAGGGGCCTCGGGTTTGATCCCCGGTGGGGGAACTAAGAGCCCTCATGCTGCGCGGCACGGCCAAAAAAACAAAAAAAAAATGGTAAAGAGACTGGTGGTGGTAGGTGTTAGGGACTTCAGTTAGCTACCCCTGCCTCTGAAAATGATCATCTGACCTACCTGCCCCCAGCTCTCAACAACACCCGGAAGTTGGCTAGCCTCACTGGTGTGGAGGGCGGCCACTCACTGGACAGGAGCCTCTCCATCTTGCGTACCTTCTATGCGCTGGGTGTGCACTACGTGACACTCACCCACACCTGCAACACGCCCTGGTGAGCACAGTGCAGGTGGTAAGGGCCCAGTGAGGCAGGGGTCTGCCCAAGATCACGCTGGGCCCAAAGCAAGTTTACCCCTGGGATCCAGCCCTGAACCTGGGGTCGGGAGGGGAATGGAGGTTTGCAGAACAAGACTGAATCCCCAGAAGGGCCCTCCTACTGCCAGGCACAGTCCAGTCTGGGTCCCTCCTCTTGCACCAGGGAGCTGCAGGTGTAGACGGTTCGACAGAACCTCTTTCTACGCTCTTGTAGCCAAGTCATGGCCACCAGTTAGACTGCCTCCTGGCCATCCTGCAGGGCACAGAGCTCAGCAAAGGGTATCCACCCCTTCTACAGCAATGTCAGTCGGCTCACCGGCTTTGGCGAGGTAAGGACCCGGCTTCCATACCCTGCCCCACATGGATGTACAGCCCCGCCTGTTCCCTACAGATAAATACACACAAGATAAATGCAGCCCTCATGCCCTCTCCCCATCCTGTCCCGGCAGAAGGTGGTGGCAGAAATGAACCGCCTGGGCATGATGGTGGACTTGGCCCATGTCTCGGATGCTGTGACACGGCGAGCCCTACAAGTGTCACAGGCACCGGTCATCTTCTCCCACTCAGCTGCCCGGGGTATGTGCAAGAACACTCGCAATGTTCCTGATGATATCCTGCAGCTTCTGGTGAGAGACTGCCCTGGCCCTCAAACCTAAAGCAAGAGATTCAAACCAGGAGCCCTTGAACCTGAGCCTCTTCTCCCTCCATTTCCTCAAACGCCAGGTTAAATATCTTCTGCCCCCAAAACCCACGGTCCACAGCCCCTGAACTCTTCAGCCCTAGGTGGGGGTCTAGGTGGTAAGATACTCCTCCAAACCCGGAAACCCAGGGCCAACACACCACCCAGACCAGGGCTGCGGCTCCTCCATTCACACAAACCCAGAGAGGAGACGACTCTGACCTCAAAGCCAGGGCTGAACACCTTCCTCACAGGGGCCGAGAGAGTGAACAGGCAGCTGGCTGTGCTGGGGGCCAAGCTGACTGTCCACGGGTCCACCCCTGCAGAAGAAGAACGGTGGCAACGTGATGGTGCCCTTGTCTGAGCGGGTGCTGCAGTGCAACCCGTTAGCCAACGTGTCTACTGTGGCAGGCGAGCCTCAGCCTGGGCTCTCTGAAGACTCGGATTTGGAGCTGAAGCTGGGTCCAAATTTAGGGAGGACTTCAGAAGAGCCCCAGTGGTTTGACCCACCTATTGGCAATAGGTACAGCACCCAAAAACCCAAGAATGGACAGTACACAGCACCTTGGTGCCATGTGGAACTGGAGCCACAGAATCAAAACTGCGATACTGATGGGTATCAGGGAGGCTGTCAGACACTGCTTTATGTCAAACACATAAAGAAAATATCCACTATCAGAACCGTTGGTTGACTGACATTTTTTCACATCTTTCTGACAAAATTCGTGAAGTTGTGAGTACCTCAAGCGTCATTACACTTCTGTTCAAGATGGAATCTCTGGCTCACAATCATTGTTTAGCTTCTGTATATTGCAGTGTACATGAAGGTCTGTATTAGTCTGGTTGGGCTGTTATAGTGAAATACTATAGACTGAATGACTTAAACAGCAGAAATTTATTTTCTCACAGTTCTGGAGGGTGGAAGTCCAAGATTAAGGTATTGAATACCATGAGAATTGGTTCCTGGTGAGAACAATCTTCCTGGCTTGCTGATGGCTGTCTTCTTGCAGTGTCCTCACACGGCCTTTCCTCTACGAGCAGAGGGAGAGAGATCTCTGGAATCTATTCCCCTTCTTATAAAGGCATCATCAGTCCCTGTCAGATTATTTCCTCACCCTTATGACTTCAGTTAACTTCAGTTACCTCCCTAAAGGACCTATCTCCTATCTTCTACAGTCAAATTAGGAGGGGCTTCAACATATAATTTTTCGGGGGACACAATTCAGTCCATAACAACAACTTAAGATAGCTTTCTCTGATTTTCAGTCTTTCACTAATACCTCCCTCTTTGTCTACGAATTATTCAAGTTTCCTTAAATTTTTTTTTGATTTTCTTACATTATCCCTTCCCTTTAAAGGCTCTCTTCACTTCTTAATTGGCATTTCTTGCAAATGAAGGCAACTTTCCTCACAATACATTGATTACTCTCCCCACTGTAACACAGCATCTTCTCCCATGACTTTCCTGAAATGGTTCCACTTTTGTTCATAAAAGTTTAGCCATCCAATCAGATGCTTTATTTTCAGTTCCCATAGCATTTTGCCTTTGGGAAACAACTGACTCCATTAAATGGCGCTTCTTTGAAAACTACCTTCCTTTATGTTTTATAGCCATCTTATGATTTCTGTTGGCATACCACCTAGCTTCTTTCTCATCATTCTTTTTATTTTTATTTTTCAGTTGTTTCTCTCCTCACTCCTTAGCGTTAGATACTACAGACAGTTGGCCTTCTTCTCATCTCTTATATACTCTCTCTCTTACTCCAGCAGCTTTGTTTACCATTTAATATATTATCTGCCAGGCGCCTTCCATCTGTTACCAACATCTCTCCCTCTGTCTTTGTCATTTCAGCCTTCGCTATGCTCTCTGAGCTCTCACAGGCAGATCTATTGAACACAGGAATCTCAGTGGAAAATACGAGTACGTTATTTCTCTACTGAGTAAAGCCCTTACAGATCACATGGTCCTGATCCATCTTGCAGCCACGTCATCTGGACTATCTGACCTCCCATGTCACAATAGCAGAGGACCAGACAAGAGGGACACTGGCTCCTAATGACCTCAGCTCAGAAGTGATACACTTGATTCTGCTTCTTTGCCACTGGCCACAACGAATCAAAGGAAAACAGTTGAACTACAAAGGAGGATGAAAAATGTAGATAAGCACATAGGATATTTGATGAGTGCTATCTCGAGGTGACATCACCTCCCATCAAACTTTTATTTCACAGAGAAAACACAGACTATAAAGCAAAAACACCCCAAACTAACTTTTTCTCTTTACGTCCATGAATAGCTTTTCGACATAGTTTATCAATACCTATTCTCACTTCCTCAGTATCTTCCATTCATTTTCCCACCTCACTGGGATTGTTAAGGTTTTCCTCTTTAGCGATTTTATTTTGGCCCCCTCCCATTAAAAAGCTGCCCCCCTCCCATTAAAAATTACTCTTGCTTGATGCCAAGTAATTCTCTAGTTACCTTTTCTCTCTTCCTAATTTCACAGTGCAGTTTATCAAAAATTGTATTTATTCTCACTGTCTGTATTTTCTTATCTTTATGTACCTCGTGACTCACACAATTTTGCTCTTTTCTTCTTACTTATCTGCACTGGAATTGCATTCACCAACATTTAATTTGTGATTAAATTGAGTGAATGCTGTTTGGTCATTATGTCACCTTTCAGCAATATTTGATTTTGTTGATCAAACTTGTCATCTCAGAAAAATCTTTCACCTTAACAACAGTAGCATCTTAACCTGCTACTTCTTCCTCCTGCCTCTGGACATCCTTATCTCTTTCACTGGGCACTCTCACTTTGCCCTCTGCCAAGAGATGTGTATTTCTCAGAAGCTCTCTTCTGCCCTTGATAGATGGTCTCATCTACTCTTGTGATTCCAGCCACCATATATATCACAGATCTTGACCTAAAACGTACATCTCTCTCTCCTGAGTCTCTTACAAACTTAACTAATTGCCAACTGAACAACTCTGCCCAAATATAACATGGGCACTTAAAATTAATTATGTGATGTTACTGAACGATTAATTTTACCTTCAATACTTACTTCCACTATTCATCTCTCTACATCATTTAGACCACCACTATTTGTACACTTGTCCAAGTTGGATACTGGGGGAACACTGAAGACTCTGGACTCTGACAACCCTCAGAATGGGAGAAAATAGTTGCAAACGAAGCAGCTGACAAGGGATTCATCTCCAAAAAATATAAACATAAATAAATTTGTAAACTAGATAAGCAACTCATGCAGATCAATATCAAAAAAAAAACAAATACCGTATAATATCACTTATATGTGGAACCTAGAAATATGGTACAGATGAACTTATTCGCAAAGCAGAAATAGAGACCCAGATGTAGAGAAGAAACACATGGATACCAAGGCGGGGGGAAGGGGGGGATCAATTTGGAGATTTGGTTTGACATATATACACCAGTATGTATAAAATAGATAACTAATGATAAACTATGGTACAGCACAGGGAACGCTACTCAATGCTCTCTGGTGACCTAAATGGTTAGAAATATTAAAAAGAGGAAATATATGTATAGGTATAACTGATTCACTTTGCTGTATAGCAGAAACTACCACAACATTGTAAAGCAACTATACTCTAATAAAAATTAATTTAAAGGAATAATAAAACTCTGGACGCTGTATAATCATCCCTCACCTTCACAATTAATTCAGTAACCAAGTACTCTCTAACCTAAATTCCTACTCTCTCTCAATATTGTCTACTTTTATTCAAGCCTCTTGCCACTACTTGGTTCTGAGCTATATTTTCTCTTATTTATGGAACATAAACAGTCTCTTAACTTTTAACAGAATAAATCTTTTAACAGAATAAATATTCATTGAGTACCTACAACACTGGTAAATAAGGACATTGTTCACATGCAGTTTACAATGTAGTAGGGGCAATGAACTATAAAATAGAACTTTACCTCTCATAGGTAACTGGACAGCCAAGTTTTATAAGAACACGTAGAAAGGGAATTTAATCTCTAATGGAAGTCATGAAAAGCCAGAGATTCAATGTTTATTTTGAAACTTGTATGATGAGAGTGCATTAACCAAGGATTGAATGAGTAAAGTATGATACAAATTGATGACATTACCTGGAGAAAGTTCATCAGTAAGAGAAGTCTAACCCTGAAGTCTACTGAGTATTGCTGAAAATTTATGGAAGAAGGAGATGCTAAGTAAGGATAGAGAAAGCAGATGAGGGTGGACTAGTAGGCAAGAGCACAGTGCTTGAAGCCTTTTCCCCAAAATTAAAGAGAAGCTATCAAAGAGCTCTAAGCCGTTGAGTGAAATTTAGGTTGCAATGCAGAGAATAAACAAGACAGAAATAATACTGGAGTCAGGGAAAAAGTGAACTGGGATGTTACATCCGAGTAAGAAATGTAAAAGATATGACAATGGACATAGAGAAGAATGGACATATGTGTGTGTGTGTGTGTGTGTGTGTATACATATATACACACATATATGTGTGTATATATATGTGTGTGTATATATATATGTATGTGTATATATATATATATATATATATATATATATATATATATATATATATATATATATATACACACACATATATATATATATATAGTATAATTATGACGATTCTTAGGGATTGTTCCAGAGTTTAAGGGTGGGGAGAAGAGTAAAGAATGACTCTCAGTTTCTTGCTTGGTTAATTGGGTTAAAACAGTTTGCAATAAAAAAGATTTAGCTTAAGTCATTTAATCATTTTAAGTGCATTCTGAATCCTATACAAATAAGTTTGAGAAATTTAAGAAAATTGTGTTTCCTTAAGTTTTGCATATCTTTTGTTATTCCATGTAAATTCCCTTCTTTTTCATATGATTAAAGAAAAGTTATGAAAAAAATAAGAGAGAAATGAGAGAAAATAAGATCTTATGAAGAATTATGAATGATCTTTATCTGTTTTTGTGCTTACTGTAATTTCTTACTGTTTATCTCTCTATATACATATTCTGAGATATCTTCTCAGACCTGCTGAATCAATCTGTGAGGAGTAAGTTTAACTAATCACTCAGATGAACCTAAAATTGGTTCATCTACAGGAATAACCAACATAAGAGAGTAGTCATGGTAGTCTCAAAATTAGAGAAGACTTCCCAATTATTCCCATTATGTCCAAGAGAGAATATGAGCAGGTACTTCAAGTATCCGAACTTCGTACGATTTGATTCTGCAAAAGCATTTTAAATAGGAAAAATACATAGAAGAAAGGTTAAGACAAAACTTCCCCAGGATAAAATGGATCCCATATTTTCACCAGATGCCTTTACTTAGGAAAAAGAAATGTTGAAGAATTGTAACAGTATCCAACCTGGAAAACAAAATACAGAAATTTTCACCACTAAGCCTGAGCTCTGTACAACTCTGATTTAGTGCTTTTTCAAGCCTTACACAGCAGTCTCTATTTTTAAAATATTTATAAGTAACCCATTTTGTAGGAAAACACCTAACTTTCATCATAAGAATTATGACACTTTATACTTTTATTCCAGCCTAACTTTTATACTCTATTTTCTACCATTTGGCAACTTATACCCTACGCTCTAGTCAAAAAAATCTCAGTTACAATCACTTAAACATATTGTGTTGGTTCTCAAGTCCAGGATGTTCCTTCTGCCTGGTATGCCCCTGACCTTCTCTCCACGTGGAACATTCCTACTGACATTCAAAACCTAATTCCAAACCCCCTCATTGTTGGCATTCTCTTTAATATCCCCTATTAGCAGGGTTAGTGACTCTAAGTTCTGTTTTACAAAGTTACATTTTTATGATCTATTTATTTAATAGCCTCTCCCTATTTGATTGTAATGAGTTGTTTATGCATCTCTCACACTCTCTTTTGAGTTCCTCTGGCCTTTATTTTTTCTTTTATCTCTTACCCATAAGCACAGTGCTTGCCCCATAGTACGTGCTCAACGTGTTGGCTGAGTGAAAAAAGACACCTTTTAGCTCTCTAATCATTTGTGAAATGTCATTTAAAATGACATCAGATTACCCTTTGTTTCCTAACTTAATTTCTAGTACTATAGAATGTACACTCAGAACACCGTCAGTGGCCTACAGAAACAGTGTTCTCACTGGACTTCATGCACATAGTCAACCCCCTTATAACTTTCTCTGGCATACAACTGCCAGACATGTTATTAAAAGAAAATGATGTACCAACCCCTCACCTATTGGAAAACTTCCAGAAGCTCTCCATTCCTTATTGTATCTTTTCTACTTGATTTTTCAAATACCTCTGTCTTACTTCATCTATTCAGAACTGGCTTTTCTACCTTTGCTTTCATTTTCAATTTCATTCATATCATTATCTGCACTTACCCATAGAACCTAAGCATATTTTAGTTTCTTATGCAAGTTTCCTCACTAGAGGTCAAAGGGGCAAGGACTATTGTGATAAAATATTAAATAAATAGACGATAGGACTTTGTTCTATTGGTCTGGGAAAATTACTACCTGAAACAAAAGAATTCTGGAAACTGAAGGGGTCAGACCAGTCAGCTTTGTTTACTTCAGACTCAAATCAATGTCTTGTCTTTACCTGAGCTCTGGTTACATTTAGAAAAAAGTACTGTAAATACAGTGAATGAGCAAGGCCACTATCTGAGACGTGTCTGGGTCCTTAGTATAGTAACTGAGGGAATGGTAAGCATTGGTCAATGTTTGCTGATTGATGACTCAATAGATCTGGTTAAGCCTCACCGTCAGAATTCCAGATTTTTTAACAAGCTTCTCAGTCTTTTCAACCCAAAGAAAAAACTAAAGAAAACCAGATGACAAGAATTTCAAATTATAAAATATCCCGATTGTCAAATTTAAATAGGGATATCCTGTGCAATGGAGAGGCTGGCTGGTGCCAATTTCACATTTTGTTCTCTAGTGTCTGGACGAAGCCTGCTCTGCCAGTGAGCTGACAGGTCGAGAGCACTCCAGCTTCCACAGACACCCGAGAACTTTCTATTTCTCATGGTGTTCCTACCTTACCTAAGGGAAGGACTATATTCACAATGAAAAGAGTTATGATTCATCACCAGTAGAGAGATTCTTCCACTTTCTGGGTGCCCACGTTAAAAGTCTGGTATAGTCAACACTCCCTCTAACATAGATCATGTATTGAAATGAGAAAACCATCACCTAATATGGCCAGAGAGGTGAAGGGACTTGGCCCAGCTGAGCCTAGGAGACACCACTAATTCAAAACCTCAACCATTAACACAGTGATTGTGATCAAGGAGACTTACAGCACATAAGAGATTCAAAGAGCATATTAATCCACCTCTGGCAACACTGCCAGTTTAAAAGAATGATGAACCTTCTCTCCCACTTGATTCAACCTGGCTATGTATTATACCACTCTAAACGCTAGCAGACTCTATGCTATGGCTTCCATTAGGTAGCACTTAGTATACATGAAAACTTTCTTCAAGAAGTAATTACTTTTGAAACCATAAACATTTCAGTTGGGAAAAGTGAAAAAGAAAGGAGGTGCAAGTAAAGGGAACTAGGAAAAAATAAGAAAATACCCTCAAATATAAACATGTTGATTCAAAAAATAATTTAATGGGGATTTAAATGATACTAGGTGAGCATTTATTCTGTTTCTGCTTTAAATAAAGCATTCTGTTCTATTTGTTAGGTGTTGTACTTGTTTAAGATCTAATGTCTGTTAAAAACCTCTCGAAAGAGATGTATTCATTCTGGTATCCTAAGCACCTATCTGGATGAAAAGCACAAGCAATGGGAAGTCATGGGGCATAAAGGACCTTGCAAAGGCTCTGAAATCCATCTCTTACTTATGGCCTTTGAGACTCAGCCTCCTCCTCTATGTAGTGTTCATAAAACTTAGTGGAGATAGAACACTAGGGACACAGAAGGTCAAAAGAGGTATTTACTACGACTTTCCAAATATCTTCCTTTAGGAAAACAAATATATTTTATTTGCAATGAGGCTTTCTTGTGAATTTTATTCCTCTAAAGAAGAATATTTTTAGTGAACAATTGATTCGTTTGCCTCCCTGTGCTACTTTATTGACAATACTCAGGTAGGGGTGGTTTTCCCTCAAGCAGTTACCTCCATGTGATTTGTATATCAGACCTTCCTAAAAGCATGTTTTCCTGCTCTTTCGTTCCACCCCATCCCAGCTCTACTTCAAATATTGTGATCCTCTATTAAAATGCACAGAACCCTGGGAAAATAAGGAGAAGCAAAATGTTTGTCACTCCCAGCTCTGGTATGCATATATCAGAGGCTAAATTATAACTGATGAAGACAGAAATGGGACCCATATCTGTCTGACTTCAGAAACCAGAAGTGTATCTACTACAAGCTGATGAATGGGAACTCAGATCAAGGCCTAGAGTGGAGAGGAGTCTTCTGATCAGAAGGGGAAAGTAAACAAAGGGCAGCGTTTAATTATTTAATAATAAGTAAGAGAATGACTAGGGTGTTTTTACAGAACAGGATATAATATTGAAATAAAATCCCCCAAAGTGACACAGAAACATAATGCAATCCTCTTAAGCTACAACCCTTCCTAAACCAAACCATACCATTCTCTTCACACATCCTGGAAAGTCAAAAGAAAGGGGATACTGATCTGCATCACACTGGCATTAGAAGCAGATCTAGTTTTAATGAAGTATTACTTCAGGGACTGAAGTTTCCCCCCAAAAAGGGTAAGCTTTTTTCTCAAGAAACATCACTGTGTAATAATCAAGGAGCCAGGGATGGTGGTATTAATTGTTCTAAGTACAGGGATTTGTTTTGCAGAAAGAAGTACCAATCAGAAAGAGAACTGACCAATAATTACTTAACAAAACTGCTTCAGAAGTAGATTTCTAAATCTACTTTTAGACTGATAGTTAGAAAAATCTTACTAAGTTTATTCATTTAGAGGAAATCTGTGCAAGCCTCTGAAACCAAGAGGTATTGTATCAAAAGAGATAAGGTCACTAGACACTTATGTAAGAGCTACTTCTTCCTCAAATGGCCACCATTAAGAGGAGAAACTATTTGCTGTATTTTCTGACTATTACATTACCAAGAAGTAACAATGCACCTTTAGGAAACTAGTATGAAAGAAAAACATAATAAAATTTTTTGCAGGTGACTCTTTGATCTCATAGGTGTGTGTTAATTTTCCAAAGTTGGCACTGGATCCTGCCTTTACAAAATGCTCCTTGAAATATCACATTGAAAATCTTCTCTTTTACTCCTTATTGTAAACACTGTGTATGTTTTTAAGAAGACCAATAAAAAATATGGACTATGGGGCTTCCCTGGTGGCGCAGTGGTTGAGAGTCCGCCTGCTGATGCAGGGGACACGGGTTCGTGCCCCGGTCTGGGAAGATCCCACATGCCACGGAGCAGCTGGGCCTGTGAGCCAGGGCCGCTGAGACTGCGTGTGCAGAGCCTGTGCTCCACAACAGGAGAGGCCACAGTAGTGAGAGGCCCGCGTACCGCAAAAAAAAAAAAAAAAAAAAAAATATATATATATATATATATATATATATATAGAGAGAGAGAGAGAGAGAGAGAGAGAGAGAGACTATGAAATTATTTTTCCAATAGTGAAATTGTGGAGAATACATCTTGCATTTCTACTGTATTCCCGCAAAAAGAGGAAGTTCTTTTCCACAAAGACTCTCATCAATGTTAACTCTGGGAGAGAAGTATTTGTAGTTGTCTCATGCTTTGTGGTGAGAGACTCGCACTTTTTCCCCTGTCTCTATTGTGGGAAACAGGGCACACTTTGGGCTGAGAATTCATGCTGTGGTCGGAAAAGAAAGAAACGAAAAATACCCTCATTAACACTGCTCTTTAACAAGTTCAGCAAATGGGCTTCAGGCATTCTAAACAGCAGCAATTAAAAAATAACTTTAGATTTCATACATTTCTTCCAGTAGGATGAAAAGCTGAGGTATGTTAACTTTAATTTTATGGTTTGCGTGAATACCGAGTTCGATTACTCCCTGTCAAAGCAGAAATCAGCCTCTTACAGGGAGTAAGTGCTAATTAAGCAAAACAGAGTAAGCATGTTATCTGAAGTATATTTGATTCTTTCCTGTGCACTTTGGCTGCACAAGCTCTAACCACAGTTTCCGGAGGGACCATCAGTGCTCCCTAAGAATGCCAATGCAGTGTTCCGTCCAGTTAGTGGGGTGCAGAGACCAGTCAGAATGCTGATGCTTTCCACAAAGGAGATGGGGCTAGGGAGGCAAATGCAATCAGGGAGTATTAGCTCTGTCTTGTGTGCCTGCTACAAAACCGTGTCCTCTCAAGACTGCCCTATCCCTTCTTTGCTTTATACGTGTATGTGTAAGTTTGTATATGTAAGCTTTACAAGTCTCTCCTAAGAGAAAACTGAAAATGCCCAGGAAAAAGACAAAACTGCTTCAACAGAGAAAGGTCTCTCTGTTCCAGTTGAAGAGGATATAGAGTTAATAACAGGAAATATCCATCCCCTGAAACTGTATGAAACATGGATGCTTCCACAATTTACTCAAGGTCTCACTGACCAGGCTATAAGTAATTTTAATTATTATTTCTTATGATTATGGTTGATAAAAAGGCTCAGTGGTATGCTAAAAATCTTTAACACTTGTTGACCTTTTTTCTTGATAGCTTTCCTCCTCCCAGGCTCCAGCCAACAGTAGCAGTAACAGATATCCAGATCTTAAGAGGATAGAAGTATAATGGTGCACTGAATATGGAAAGGAAGAACCAGTAATGGTTCCTATACATTCATAACGCGAATCAGCATCAAACTAAGCTTCCCCAAGAAGAAGCTGACAGCAAATAGTTTCTCCTCTTAATGAATTGAGGAAACAACTTTGAAGTTATCCGTAGCCACCGCTTCTGAAGCAACCAGTAGCTTTGCAACTATTAGTTTACTTGTATTAGATTAATTTATATTAGAGTTTATTTAATGCAATTGCTCACAAATTTTAAACCATTTTGTAGAGTAGTGTTCTCTATCTGTTTAAATGAAATGCTTTCCTAAGCTCAAAATCAGTGTTTTTATGTTGTGTAAATTATGAAATTACTGTGAAATATCTGGTAAACTTGATAGGAAACCCCAGATGTCAGCACTTTGCTGGGCAAGATTTAAAGTGGCCCACACCATTAGCCCTCATCAGGAGCAGTAGCAGTGGGCTAAGTCATAAGGGCACGCCCGTCCATTACACTCACCCAGGATACTGTGAGTGAGAAACAAAGGGCAGTCAGACAGGGACCTCTATGCTCAGATTCCACTGCCAAGAAATGGCCTAAGTCAGCTCTTGTTGTTGAAGAAAATAACCCTTTAGCAATCAGACTGAATCCTATTTTAAGTTTTAGAGGAAGAAGGATACTATTTAAACATTGATGAAATGTGCCTCTCTTTTTTTATCAGCATAGAAATCTATTTGAATTCAAAAGAATATGGTTATATTTAGCATAGTGTAATAATTATCTAAAGCACATATCATCGTTGGCTCTGAAACAGTTCTAAAGATGTCATTCTTTTGAAGTCAAAAAATATGCAGTAAAAATGGACAAGGAAGCAAAAATATGAAAAAACAAGTTTGCTGAGTATGGGAAGTTGTTACAAGAGGGGCACAACAAGATAATGTAACAGAGTCCAAATTACATAACATGCAGCAAGGAGTTCTCTTGCTTTAACAACTCCTAGAAAATAAACCAGTAATCTCAATGCAAGAATATCACCACTGGGTTATTTAACAGGACAAATTTTCTGAGGGACACAGGTAGTAACTCACTATACTTCCCCTTTCTCTAATATCTTTTCTCACACCAATTTCTTTTCTTTCCTCGAGGATAGATTTTATCCTGTTGAAAACAATTTTAGTTTTATTTGTAAAGTGGAGTAAATAATATCCTGAGTGAAGTAGGCAGCGTTTTAGCTGAAGATGCTTAGGAATCAAACTTTTGAAAAAGGCCAATCAGCTAGCTAGCTAGCAGTTACCATCAGTGGCTTGCAGAGAAAAAAATTACAGATGATATGTTTGCTAAATAGATAAAAAGAATAAGCAGTTTAGAATGGGTGAAAAATCCCAGGATCTACTGTGACCTAGACCAGAGGTGCCTAAACTTTTTGGAACCAGGGACCGGTTTCCTGGAAGCAAATTTTTCCAGGGAGGGGGGGCGGGGTGTGTGAGGTTCAGGCGGTAATGTGAGGCATAGGGAGCAGCAGATGAAGCTTAGTTGGCTTGCTTGCGACTCACCTCCTGCTGTGCAGCCCGGTTCCTAAGAGGCTGTGGACTGGTACCCGTCCAAGGCCAAGGGGTTGGGAACCCCTGACCTACACACTCAAAAGCAGACAGCTGACCTTTGATTAAGCCCATTTTCCTGTGGAGTGAGCCATAAGGGGCTCCAAGACACAGTTTGGTTTCAATGTTTCAGTGTTCACAGCCAGAGGGCAAACTCAGAATGTCTCCTCCTCTTGCAAAAACTGGACCACGGATGAGAAGTCTTTTTTTTTTGAGTAGCCCTTCACGCACAACATCCCTGCAGATCTGATGGGCTTGACTGCCCAGAAGGACTGGGCTCTTTGTGCTGGTAGCAGAGTCTCATGCTAATCCCAGATCCTTAGCCATTAGTGTTGCTCCGAATCCGCCCTGATAGTAATTAGCCGAGGGAACTCCATCCATCACCCCAGGTACAGGATTATAAGTGTCACTTGACCAACATTGTCCTGAGCTCGTATTTAGGATTTTAGCCAAGAGTTTTGGGTCAAGCCCTAACCTGAGTCCCAGATTCATAGCTTCAGCAGTTCCAATCCTACTAATAGCTAACAGCAAGTTTTTGCAGATCTTCGAAGCCTGGCCAGTCCCAACAGCTCCACGATGCACCACATGGGAGCCCATGCACCACAGCAGCTCAACCCCTCCCATCCTAAGTGTGAGGTGGCCAGATCGAGCCATTCCCACACTACCAGAAACAGGGGCATCCGTGAAAACCGCTCCCATTTTCTCAACTTCTTTGGCCAATTCTCCGAAAACCATAGGATCAACAGTACTGGAATCTATTAATAGTGAGTCTTTCTTCACTTTTTTTTGAATTCCATTTGCTCCACAATAAGCTTCTAGTGCATTGATGCATTGTAATAATTCTGTCACCTTTTTCGGCTACATCCCCTGCAGAAGACACTACAGGGTTCATCTGCATCTAGAAGCTCTTTGCATGAATCAGGGAACACATCAACAATGGTGAGTGGCTAGCCATGTTTCATGAGCTCTTTTGCCACTGGACTCCCCACGTTGCCTACTCCAATGAATCCAACTGGAGTCTTGGAAGCTACTGACCTAGAACACAGCGCTGCAAGGCTGGCCACCACTGGTTGCTGCAGACGACTCCCTGTACCGGAGGCCGGAGGTGGCTCCACGGAGACGGAAGGAGGCTGCCACGCTGCCCGTGCCCCTCCTTCCCACGGTGACCTCCTCGACTCCCGGCTCACCCACTGGCTGCTATAGGGTGCGTGATGCGGAGGGCCGGCTCGGCTGTGGCGATTCTTAATACCTCTTTGGTACTAGGTTACACATACAGTTTCACCTAGTGAGCGATTTAACAGAAGGAATTTTTTTCTACGGCATTTTTGCGGCACAGCAGATAGAAGCGAGGTCACTATTTCTTTGAAAAACTGAATTAAAAATTTATAGAAAGTCATGATTCATTCTACAAATATGCTGAGTCAAAGAAACGTGAAAATTGATGCGATGGAGGAAGAGCGCTAGACTTCCCTGATGCTCAACTGGCACCTTTCTTCTGGTGTCAGAACATGGTTGTGTAACTCCTTTAATCCCAGTGGATTTTCCAAAAATTCCAGAATCTTCAGATTTTGGTAGCCTCTGTTTACTGCCTTTGCCCCCCTATGCCAAACCCCACCCCACCCCGCACACATTCATTTTTTACCAGTTGTCCTCCGGGGTGTTTTTCTTTATAGAGTTATTGCAGCAGTTTGTTAGACTACTGACCCCCAGTGCAAATGCCCCTCCCCCCGTTTTCTCACCCTGTGTAGTTTTGTTCCACCTTGACCTGGGCTTGGTCACGTGACTTGCTTTGGCCCAATGGCATATCAAGAGCTGAAGCTTGAAGAGCACTCGTGCTTTAGGGCTTGTCCTCATGGAAACCTGACATGTTAGGAAGCCTGGCTAACCTAGTGGAGACTAGGCACAGGCCACAGCCAGCACCAATGGCCAGACATGTGAAAGCAACCAGCCCCAGTCCAGCAACCAGATGATGGCAGCCTCAGTAGTCACCTCAGGTGAAAGCAAGATAGATCCACCCAGGAGATCCCAGCCCATTCTGCTGATTCACAAATTGTGAGGAGATAAAGTGCCTGCTGTTTTAAACCACCAAGCTTAGGAGTAGTTCATCACACAGGAAGAGATATAACTATCTTTACTGTTAGATTATCTTCCCATTTTATACCATGTTTCCCCTCAAACGACTGTTCCTTAATCCAAGATTCTAGAAAAGAAATTAACAACTGATGAGGCTGATAGAGCCTTAACATTTTTTATAAGTTTTGTAAACTTTTAAAATAACTGTTAATAAAATCAATATTTATTTGATCACAAAATTATTTTCTTCAGTTGCCTTAAGAAGTAATGCAGAATTGTACTAAGTTTATACATTTGGAGGCTCTAAAAATGTGTTATTCCTTGGATTCAAGTCCTAGTGTACTTTATGTGGGCATTCACGTTTGCAAAATGATTCCAGGAAAGTTGCGATTTCATTTTACAACTTTGGCCTAAGGAGTCTTATGATATTTTACCTGAGAAAAAGAACACATTAATTCCACTTTCAGCTATTAAACCCATGGCTTCCTGTATTTTCTAAATTCCCTATCAGTGAAGAAGACTATGTATAGCGTACAAGACTGTCATGATTAGGAGGAAGGTAGTACAGAAAGAGCCCATCAAATTAGGCATTGCCCAGTCATGTCAGTATACTAACGTGGCGAGCCACAGGCAGCTTGAAGCCTGGAAAAAAGACAGATACAGTGTAATGATTATCCTAAGGATCCGGATAATGATTCCCATGATTTTGTTTTAAATATTAATGGCAGAGGATTCTGGGGAAATGGTGGTGGCTACAGAGAAGATTTTTATCCCTGAATATGCCACCCCTCCCCTAAATACACAACCCCCCACCCCCACAAAGAAGAAAGAAAAGCATCTAGGATAGCAAGATCAAAAACCCACAGACAACATCTACAACAAGGTGTCCACATTAACTGCAACATACAGCCAGGTAGGAACAAACCAACAACAGGAAAAAGACCTACATATGTGTATCCCAAGGTGTGTGGGAGGAAGACGAGGGAAGGACTCTCTCTCTCTTTAAGGAGAGCCAAAGGTTACTATGGTTCATGAACTCACTGAGATTGAAAAACTCACTGAGAACAGCGGCAGAAACCGGGAGTGAATGTTGCAGGCTCCACTTTGCAGCTGAGTGCAAGAACTTTGAAATGTTCTGAGGATGCCAAGTGTTCTGGGGTCTGTGAAACCTTGACACCTATCAAACCAAAGCACCATTCCAGAACAAATCCCCATACTCAACAAGGACAGGAAAGAGGAGGCCTGGGTAAATGGGCATAGGAGGGCCGAGGAGGAAGATTTTAGAAATTTTAAGGTCATTTTTTAAAATTATGTTGTGGGGCCTCCCTGGTGGCGCAGTGGTTGAGAGTCCGCCTGCTGGGACACAGGTTCGTGCCCCGGTCTGGGAAGCTCCCACATGCCGCGGAGCGGCTGGGTCCGTGCACCATGGCCGCTGAGCCTGCGCATCCGGAGCCTGTGCTCCACAACGGGAGAGGCCACAGCAGTGAGAAGCCTGCGTACCGCAAAAAATAAATAAATAAAAAAAATTATGTTGTGAAAATAATAGAAGATAGTGAGCCCTGGAGTTCTGAAGCTAGAAATTATATTCTGATCTATGTTTCCCTCCTAAAGTGGAAACTTATTTCATTTAAAAATGAGCGACAGAAGAGTATTCCATTCACATCCTGTAGAAAATCAGTGAGAAAAAAAAAGAAAAAAGAGGGGTGAAAAGAAAGTTCCAGCAAATCCTGAAAACGTCACAGAAAGACACGTCCACAGAACAAATGAAATTTATTGCCTGATATTGCGGAAAAAGTAAAAGAAATTTTCAAAGGAATAGAAACTGGTTTTAAGAAAAACATAAAAGAAATTAGAAAAATTCAGAAATGAAGTGATTGGAGAATAGCAAGATTTGAAAAGGTGAAAAATTCAGTAAGTAATTTGTTTAAAAAAAATCATGTCTCGAGAGAAGGTTAAACTAGAAGGAACACAAGTTTGAATAAACACAGTGGATAATGTCTCCTTGGAGAAACAGCTGATTTCAAATCCAGCATAAGAAACGAACAAGATGTTCCTGGTACCTCTTGTCATATAAGAGAGCTGGGAAGACTTCAAAGACTACTGTGGTTGTGTGGAAAGGACTCAGGAGCCAACTTGAACAGGATCCGTGAACCTAAGAGGGGACAATCTCTGCATCGATATTTATAACAACCTCACTGAAAACAACAACAAAGCAAGAAAATACCTCATTAGTCATCTTTGGAAGAGTCAACCTTTCTCTCTCTTGTTTTTTCTTTTTTTGTAAAACTGGTAAATAAAATAAAAGAAACATTTATTCTTCCTTTCCTAATTAAACTGTAACTCAGGGCAACCAAGTAGTTGATGAAATAATGTTCTAGCTAGTAAATGAATAATCATCTAGTTAGTAGAATATCACCATTTGGTACCCTTAATAAATTAATGGATCTAGACATTGATCATTAATGGCTGCAACGTCACAGTAAGACAGACACTTTATAGTTCCTTTTGGAATTCATCAGTATTATCTATGAAGTAAACTTGACAAAAAAATCACACCTGAATTATGTCAGTGCTCTAGATCTATCTACCAACTGACAGTAAATACATGGACCAAAGGAGCATGATAAACATATAAGCAGAAAGGGGATGCAATCAGCATAATCCAGACAGTTGGGAACCCTACTGGATGAATGCTTTGAATTCAAGGACAAATACTTGCAAGAAAAATGAGCAAACTGAGTTCTTTTAAACCTATACTTTAAAAGAAATTGTGTTTGGATCAGCAATCAAATAAATAATGGTTATTAAAATAAAAATACATTTAGAGGACAATCAAGGAAACATGAACTGACTGGCTATTTGTTGATATTAAGGAATCATTATTATTTGCGGATGTGTGATAATGACATAGTTGAGCTTAAAAAGGGCAGTTCTTGCATTTTAGAAATATGGATACTGACGTTTTCACTGAGAAAAAGAAATCTGGGATTTGCTTTAAAATTGCTGGGGATGATGGTGGTAGTAGTAAGAGAGGGTGCAGAGACAATCTATTGGCCTGAAATGGACATTTGATGAGAACAATGGATGAAAGTTTCTACTTCTTTCTCTTTATTTCTGTAGATGTTTGAAATTTTCCATACTAAAACATGTTTTATAAATGTAGATGGCTTGCAATGTGCTCTTCTGAGCTCTCAGAAGGCAAAAAGCCATTCTTAAATTAGGAGCTTTCTTCTCTAGCCAAGAATTCTAATGATAATTTTGTCCCAACTGGCCAGTGCACTCAGATTGCTCTGAGATCTGTTGGTGGGAAAAAATCAGCACAAACAATAAAGAGGCTCTTCAGTCTTAGAAGAAAACAACAAAGAGTAAAGGCTGCTGCTAGGTCTGGGGCAATAGTGTAGTTACCAGTATAAGACAAAATATTAGTTTCTTCCAAAATCCACCTGTTACTACTGTGTATACTTTTGCAGCAAAGTATCTTTTCTACGTTGTCAGCATTAAAGTAAATTTACTATTTAGGTAGCATTTAAATTATCATATACTCAAAGCCTAGAAAGAATCCCCTAGGCTGAAATGACGTTAAATCTTAGTTGGGCCATTGCAGTGTATTCTCCAGTCTTACTTGCTTTGTCTATAACTGTCGTAAAAAGGTGTGAGGAGATCTGCCAATATTAATGCCAGGATTCAAAATGAGTTCTTTGTAGCTTGCTTCCTTCAGGATCTTCTGCCCTCAGACCCATGTATTTACTTAATGCCTCAGATTATTGTATATGTCACATCTTTCCAACTAGAAGACAAGCTCCTTTAAGGGCAGTGACTAGTCTCATCAACATCGAATTTACTCCAACACCAGTGCTTTCAAAATGTGTGTTGTTTAGTATATGTCTGATCGTAAGAAGTTATAGAAACATTTCTACTCTAACTAAATAATAATGATACTACTACTACTATTTCTACTACTACTGCTAATAAAATGTATGAAATAGAGTATAAATGGGAAAATAAAGATCACACTGGAAATCCCAGACTATAAAATGAATGATCCCAAAGCCACTGGCCAATCCATCGACTGTAAACAGTTACTTGTGAATTGGTCAACATTTAAATGCATAATTGAGACAAGGGTTAAAACAAATTTTATTACCAAAAAACACAATTTTTATACCTACAATTTTTGAGCTCAACTAACCTGTAGTTTTAACAGAAATAGATGAGATTCAAAGTATTCATTCAGTTTCCTAAGTGATCCATTCCCTATCTTTCCTTATGAAACAATCAGTTACAACTCTAATAATTTGTCAAGGATTCACCAATCTCTACTTCCTTTATTTTCCAAGGTTTGGTATCATTACAGAATCAAGTCCTTTGGCGGAATTTAATAGTTTCAAAATCCCTCAGCAATATTATTCACTGGGATAAAATAATATGAAAATTTAACAAACACTGACTATGTGCTGAGAAATGATCCTTCAGTGATTCACTCAAGGTGGAGACTAGCATTCAGGCTACACCTGAGGTAGAATTTGAATTCCAAAGTGGACCTTTAAACCACAGCTCATCTTCTCTTTTTAAAACCATCAGAAAGAAGCCTGTTGCCTGACCTTTGAGATTCTGCAAAGAGACCATATTTAGATCTTTTGTCTCTTTTAACTTCCCTAGTCCCCTTCTCTACTTTCAGAATAGTGATTCCCAGATAAGTACAATGAGTTCAAACAGTGTGGTTAAAGGGGTAATTAGTCTGCTCTGCAGCCAAGTTACTCACAGAATAAATAAGTTGGCTTTCACAGTTGTTAGCTTCTTCCTGGGCTTTGTTTAGAGGGGTCTCAGCTCAAGCAAGCAACCTGTCAGCAGCCTGAAATAACTCTGTGGAAATCTAATGGCATATATGTAAAATATGTCTATGAAACCTTTTATTCAATCTTAGGTGCATAATTTTACTTCTTTAGGCCTGGAAAAGGATATTCAGCTACAAAAGGACAGAAAAGAAAATGTGTAGAATACCGCATGCCCTCCTCACACCCTAGAACCTTATTTTACCCGTTTCATCAGAAAATGATGTATACTGTAAGAAACATTTTTTAAATTAGTTGATCAAATATTTAAGTGCACTAAGTCTCTGTATTTATTAAAGCAAATATAGTTACCTTTCTGTCCCTTTCTAAAAGAAAGCAAAAGATACAGTTCTTTTTTCTTAAGACTCAGGGTTTATGGATATTAATTATTACACTATATTGACACCCAGACATGTTTATAGGAGGCTTTTGAGACATACAGAGCTATTTATTCCCATACCAAATGGCACTTCTTTTTCCTCTGCCTTCTGCTTGTATTTTTTCTGTTGCGATTATATCCTACTAAGGCTGCTACATGTCTTTGTTTGAGTTGAGGTTCTGAAGGTAAGACTGTATAGTCTCCTTTTTACAGAATAATAATGGGTTTTATGACTGTTTGCCTTCAGAAGCCTCTTTTTCCACTCATTCTCATTTCATATCTATGGTGAGGTGTTGAAAACAGATGAGTTAGTTCTGAACTGGTGATATATAAATCAATTATTATTTGATTCATATTCAAGGCAGCTCCTCCTAAAATAGCGGCCTTCCTGCCTGTGGGATGTAGTCTAACCTACTGCCTGGATCTACACCCACCAACATCCATATTTTGTCTATTGTTACCTTGGACACTTGTAGGAACTGAGTGAGTTTCTGTTTCTATAGTGTCCATTGACAGACAAATGAATAAAGAAAATATGGCACATATGTAGAATGGAATGTTATTCAGCCTTAAAAAATAAGGGAATCTTGCCATTTGCAACAACTT
Organism: Mesoplodon bidens; assembly: GCF_964165515.1. NCBI lineage: Eukaryota > Metazoa > Chordata > Mammalia > Artiodactyla > Ziphiidae > Mesoplodon > Mesoplodon bidens. The sequence goes on along the minus strand of NW_027671691.1, from coordinate 106,685 downwards.
GGATGAACCTTGAGGGCATTATGCTAAGTGAAATACGTCAGAGAGAGAAAGACAAACACTGCATAATCTCACTTTTACGTGTAATCTAAGCTGCTCTCACAGAAACCGAGTAGAATGGTGGCCGTCAAGGGCTGGGGAGTGGAGGAAATGGGGAGTTGTTGGTCAAAGGGTATAACCTTCCAGTTATAAGATGAATAAATCCTGGGAGTCTGATGTACAGCATGGTGACTATAGTTAACAACACTCTATTGCATACTCAAAAGTTTCCAAGATAGTAGATCTTACATGTTCTCATCACACACACACACACACACACACACACACACACAAAAGGTAATTGATTGTGTAAGGTCATGGATGTGTTAACTAACCTTATTGTGGTAATCACTTTGCAATATATACATGTATCAAATTATGATGCTGTACACCTTAAACTTATACAGTGTTACATGTCAATTACATCTCAATAAAACTGGAAAGAAGAAAAAGATTCACATGGAGAAGGGTGAGGCTGGTAGAAAAAAGCCACTGCCTTGAGCAGTGGGCGGAGGTGGGCGGAAAGCCATGGGCCTCTATTAGCACTGCTGGGTAGGTTCTGTTCCCACGTGTGGGGAGGGGGTAGGACAGCACAGCTGTGATCCTTATTGCAGACCCTAGGCAGCCTCAGGCAACTTTTCAAAGTTAGATGCTGAAAACCAATAAATGAAACTATAAGGAAGAATTACATAAATGCCTTTATTCTACTTCTGGTCCTCTTGGCAACTTTTTCCATCTAAAAGCTGCACCCTGCAGTTCTCAAAGCAGGAACATTAACATGGATCAGAAGTTTCCAAACTTTTCATCATCAACCCCTACACCAAAAGAAAAGTTGAAATTTTATGACCCCTAGTAGATGAAGTACCTTGTGTGTTTTTCACATTTATCAAGAGAACATTTAACAGTTACCTACTATGTGCCAAGAGAAAATAAAAATAAGACACAGACTTTCAATGCAGACTTTGTTCCGGTATTATTCTTCGTTTTGACTTCAGTATAAGAACTATTGAGCTATTTGCTGTCCCAATAAGGGGATAAGCAGACGATGACAGAATCCTGTGATCTCTTCCCAAGTTTGCAACTACAGGGTTGGTCCTACAATTGCTCAGTAACTTTGTATTTTGATTTAAGGGGAAACTAAACGAACTTCCTGTCCCAAAGTAACTCTGCTTTGTGGAGACTGGAGGTGCCCTGCAATTGACTCAAGATACTGTTTATTTGTTTAAACAGTTCAATGAGTAGTTTCTATTTAACAAGTGAGCACAAATTTTCACAACAGTACCTACCCCATGACATAGCTCAGACGAAAACTCTGAGGGAAAGGAAAACTATATGGGCAAAAAGTCCAGGTTCCATCCACTGTACATGGGATATTGATAGGCTTGTAAAACTTACAGAGGTACCTGGAGGTACCCAGGAGCCCTGGGTATTTAGTATACAGATCAGCAAAGGATGGTGGAAAATAAGACGACACCAGGTCAGGGGACAAATTAAGCAGGTGAAGCTGGTCCTTTATACTCTTTTCCCTTCTGATACACCACTGCTCTGTCATGTCCAGAATATGTTCTGTATCCTCAGTAGACCTACACACACACACACACACACGTGTAGCACACAAACATGCATGCATGCATGCATGTACACATACATGGACTTCCCAGTCTTCTCAGTTAAAATTCAGCTTGTAGTAACTAAAGAAAATTTATAATGCTCTATATTTTATAGAGTTTAAAAATACTTGCACTTTAAGAGAAAACTTTTCATGTCTGAAAATCCCTTCTCACGAAGGAAGTTATTTCTGATATTGGAGGTTGACAGTTTCACAGAGAAAACTTCAGGAGCACAGAGATATGCCTGACCCTCTCCACACGCACCATCTGGGGAGAATTCACCAACACAGAGGCTCAACCCCTCTGCTAAGTCAAAATCAAGTATCCCAACATCATTATTTCACAGAGAATACCCTACCTCATGTTAGGCATTCATATGTATTTTATTTGTTGAAGAGAGGAAGAAGATATAAAGGAGGGAATCATCCGAAATTACAGAGGACAGCATTTAAGTCAATATAGATATTTAAATTTAGGGTAAAATTAAATGATAATTTGAAATTATATGTGGAGTTTTATTTACTAAAGAATATTTTGGAAAGTTCAACTCCTATTTTCACTTATATTTTCAGAGAAGGTATTTGGTCCAAATGAAGAATACCCTCAATTATTGTTCTTTTATTGCAAGCAAAAAAGGATTTATACTTCTTTTCATGAAATATGGTTGTTTGACAACAGAAGGATAAATATTTTATATTTTTAGAAACAACAGTCAGGCTACTGATATTCGTAATTAGTTTTAATAAATCTGAATGCTTCTTATCATCTACTCTTTAGCTTGTACCTGAGGAGTTGAATACCTCCGGGAAGATACGTGCCCCAGACCCGTAAATATGCAGTTCACAGAGCCCACCACCAGAGGGCAATAAAGAAGTCAAATCTTGAAACCATGGAGTGAAAATAGTGGGAGTTTAAATAAAAGCAACATTTCACAGTATGCTTTTCTGACCAACGTTATATCTAATAACTTAATGGATTGTATGTACATGGATTCTGAAAAGTCAGCAGCACACTTCACTGGTCAATTTCTATGATAAGGGGAACGTAATTGGAGTGTAGAAAAACAGTATACTTACATCTTAAAATTCCACCCCTACAGAATCTACTACTCACTATTGAAAAATGGTAAGAAGAATAGCTTTCTGTGTCTCAGTCACCAGTTAACATTTTCAAGAGTAGAATTTATCTTCCTATGATGCTCAAATACACAGGAAAAATGCATATCTAGGACAATGGATAAACTCTATACGACATGTGAAAATAATTATTCAAATGGAAAAAGTAAAAGATCTACAAGGAACAGTTTTATATGCATTAGTGTGGATATATACATAAAGAGGCTCTAAGAAACATAAAAATCACTTCCAGGAAGTAATTTTAGGTAGAAGAGAATTAACATGGATGAGGAAGAAAAGAGAGTTGGTTTTAAGATAGTTTCATTTACTTGTTTTTTTGTGTTTATTTATTTGTTTTATTTATTTGGTCTTTGGAATATAAGGAAACAGTGGCTTTCACATCCGTATCCCAGTGGAACAAAGGGACCGAGGTCTATACTGGAGCCCAGCCATTGTTTGACTATCTTGTAATAATACTGGTGAAATACAGCCAAATCATTTGAACTACAAGCATCCTCTCTGACAATAATCTTAAGACATCAACATTATAAATTAAAGAAAGGAAAGAGAGAATACTGTTTTCTTTAGAGAGAAAATACAGATTCTGGATCAAATCAATAATGTCAGCAAACCTCACGGGTATAAAATATTCTGCTGCCTATCATTCAGGTCATGCCTCTAGAAGAGGGAAACTGGGTGATAATTTCCCCAGATTTTATATTTAATTCAAATATTTTAGGTAAGAGGCATCTCTAGTAAAGCACTGTATCATTGATTTTTTCCAATAGGATAGCTCACAGGAGTTCCTCTTTCCTTCTCAAATACATATGGGGAAATGGAACTGGGTGTGGGTTAGAGGAACTATCTAAATAGAGCATAGTAATCAACAGTTTGTTTTTTAAAAATAGAAATTTCTATTTAAATTGTTTCCAGAGACAGAAACACACAGAGACAATTCCATGTGACAACAGTGGAAGAGACCAGAGTGATGCAGCTGCAAATCAAAAAATGCCAACACCAGTGATTGATGGCCACCACCAGAATCTGGTTAAGACAAAGAAGGATCCTCCCCTCGAGGCGTCAGAAAGAACATGGCCCTCTCAACACTCTTGAGTTTGATCTTCTGGCCTCTAGAGCTGTGATAAAATAAATTTCTGTTCTTTTAAGCTAACAAGTTTGTGGTATCTTGTTATGGTAGCCCTAGAGATAACAGTATTTGATTCCTGAGATGGCAACTGTATTCTGGCTATGTAATGACTATTCCAAGATGATCAACAGACACAAAGATAAAGAAAGGCAAAACTGAGACTAAGCCCAGTTCTTTTTATTCCCAGAATAATAAATGATTTTTTAATTAATTTAGATCTCTTTGTCTAACCCCTCTGCTTTTCAAAAGACTATGTGTGACCAATCGAATATTAACATGTTATACTTTCCTTTTACTTCATCTAAAATTATTTCTAATTCCCCTTATGAGTTCTTACTTGACCCATGAATTATTTAGGAATATATTGTTGAATTTCCATTTGTGATTTTCAACAAATTTCTTTCTGTTAACGATTTCTTATTGCATTCTGTTGTCATCTGAGAGCACTCTTTGTATTGTTTATATCCTTTAAAAGTACTGAAATTTGTTTTATGGCCTAGCATATAGTATATCCATGTGCATTGGAAAAGAATGTATATTCTGACGCTGTTGGGTGGAAGGTTTTATAGATGGCTGTTAGGTCTAGTTGATTGATAATGTTGTGCAAGTTTTTTTTTTTCTTGTTGATTTTCTGTCTGTTCTGCTATTGAAAGAAAGGTATTAAAGTATCCAACTATTATTGTAGAACTGTCTGTTTCTCTTTTCCGTTGTGTTGATTTTGCTTCAATGTATTTTGAAGTTCTGTTGTTAGGTGCATAAAAGTTTATAATTATTATACATTCTAGATGGTATAATCATTTTATCAGTTTAAAATATCTTTGTCTCTAGTAAAAATGTTCATCTTAAAATATATTTTTTTCTGATATTTTCTTAGCCACTCCAGTTTTGCTGTTGTTGTCTTGTTTTGTTGTGTTGTTACTGTTATGGTATATCTATTCCAACACTTTTACACTTCACCTATATATTTTCTTGACTCTAAAGTGGGTCACTTTCTTGTTGATGTTATATACATATATAACTGTATATTACATTCAAAAATTACATATATAATAACAAATTATGGCAGACTTTGAACTGGACCTTTTATTTTTTTCCGTATGCAGGCCTCTCAGTGTTGTGGGCTCTCCCGTTGCAGAGCACAGGCTCCGGACATGCAGGCTCAGCGGCCATGGCTCACGGGCCTAGCCGCTCCGCGGCATGTGGGATCTTCCCAAACCGGGGCACGAACCTGTGTCCTCTGCATCGGCATGCGGACTCTCAACCACTGTGCCACCAGGGAAGCCCTGAACTTCACCTTTAAATGAGTATGATTTAGACAGTAGAGCTTCCCTACCAAATGCAAATAACTCACTTGAACTCTCTTTTTTGTAAAGGACAGACCGATTCTTCCAAGGGGAATTCTTGAACTCATTAGATATGTGATATTCATTATAATTAGTTGCATTTAACACCACAGAAAGGACTTGATCAAAGGCTATTTTACTCTTTTCTTCCTCACTGGATGATTAGCTAGGTTCATTTTTAAATGGAAGATATACTCTAGATATTTCAACGTAGGGCATCTCTTCCTTTCAAATCTCAGAAAGAAAGGTGTGCTTCAGTTTCCCTGCAGAAAGCTCTAGTATCTTGCCCCCCTTTTGAAAGAGGAACGAATCCTTCTTTCTCTATTCTTCTTTGTCTTCTTCCCTTCATCAGCAATGAGCCTCTTTATCATTTTTGTCAGCCCAAAGAATAATTTTTCTCTTTCCAGGCCATTCAAAAATTGTACACTACAAAGTAAACAGGAAGAGCTTTATTTATAAAAATAAAACAGCTATGGCATTAGTTCTTAAAGAGTATAAAATTTTGATCCCTCATTCCAACAAAAAGTCTTGTTAGCATTTAGGGTTCAATGAGAGGCAATAAACAAAAATGTTTTGGTGACTCATTTGACATCTTTACTAATAGGTTTGAATTCATACTGGTGAATATCAGACATATTTGTGTTAGGCAATTAAAATTAAATTATATCTAGAGGTCTTTTAAGTTACCATATTAACATTAACAAGTAATCTTAGAACTCATCTTGAAAGTAAAAGGTACTTTTATACTTTATAATGAAAAAATCAATAAAATGTGCCTTTATGCAGAGAAAATGTAATTATAATACCAATTAATGTTAACTGGTCACTTTTTTATTGAAGTAGAGTTGACATACAATATTATGTTAGCTTCAAGTGTTCAACATAGTGATCCAACATCTAAATACATTTGAATTGGTCACCATGATAAGACTAGTAACCATATATCACCATACAAAATTATTACAGTATTATTGACTATATTCCTCATGCGGTAGATTGCATCCCCAAGACATTTATTTTATAACTGGAGATTTCTACCACTTAATCCCCTTCACCTATTTCTCTCAGTCCCCATCCCCCTTCCCCTCTAGTAATCACCAGTTTGTTCTCTGTATCTACAAGTTTGTTTCTGTTTTCTTTTCTTTGCTTTATTTTTTTAGATTTCACATATAAGTGAAATCATACAGTATTTGTTCTTCTCTGTCTGACTTATTTCACTTAGCACACCTAGTACTCTAGGTCAATCCATGTTGTTGCAAGTGAAGATATTTCATTCTTTTTTAGGACTAAGTAATATTTCATTATATATATGTGTATATGTACACCACATCTTCTTTATCCATTCATCTATTTATGGACACTAGTTTCTTCCATATCTTGGCTATTATAAGTAATGCTCCAATGAACAGAGGGGTGCATACATCCTTTCTTATTAGTGTTTTTGTTTTCTTTGGATAGATACTCAGAAGTTGAACTGTTGCATCATATGGTAATTCTATTTTTAACATTTGGGGGAACCTCTGTACTGTTTTCCATAGTGGCTGCACCAATTTACATTCCCACTAACAGTGCACAAGGGTTCCCTTTTTGATGATGGCCATTCGGACAGGTGTAAGGTGATATCCCACTGTGGTTTGGATTTGCATTTCCCAGATGATTAGTGATATTGAGCATCTTTTCATGTGTCTTTTGGTCATTTGTATGTATTCCCAAAGCAATGTAACCCCGATCAAAATACCAATGGTATTTTTCACAGAATTAGAACAAATAATCCTAAAATTTGTATAGAATCATCCAAACAAACAAACAAAAAACCTCCAATAACCAAAGCTATATTGAGAAAGAAAAACAAAGCTGGTGGTATGACATGCACTGATCTCAGACTATACTACAAAGCTATAGTAATCAAAACAGTATGGTATTAGCATAACAACAGACACATAGGTCAGTGGAATAGAATAGAGAGCCCAGAAATGAACCCACAGTTATGTGATCAATTAATCTACAACAAAGGAGGCAAGAACATACAATGAAATAAAGACAATAAATGGTGTTAGGAAAATTGGACAACTACTTGCAAAAGAGTGAAACTGAATTATTTCCTTACACTATACATAAACATAAATTTAAAATGGATTGAAGACTCACATTTAAGACCTGAAACCATAAAACCCCTAGGAAAAATACATTGACATCGATCTTAGCAATATTTTTTGGGGGTCTATCTCCTCAGGCATGGCCAACAGAAGTAAAATTAAACAAGTGTGATTATATCAAACTGAAAACCTTTTGCAGAGAGGAGAAAACCATCACAAAATGAAAAGGTAACTTACTGAATGAAAGATTTTTTCAAATGATATATCTGATAAGGAGTTAATATCCAAATTATCTAAAGAAATCATACAATTTAATATCAAAACCCCCCAGATATTCCAATTTAAAAATCGGCAGAGAACCTGAACTCGTTACTTTTTAAAGTGTTTGATACAGTACTTAGATGCATTCTTTTTTCATTAGCCTTGAATATCAATACTCTTAACGTCTCCGTTTATAAATGAAGAAATTAAGGAATGGAGAGATAAATGACTTGTCTAAGGTACAAAGCTTATTACAAAAAAGATTATACTAAACCAGACCTCTGATTCAGATTCCTATACTTTAATCATTATGGCTTACTGCAGAAGATTAGAGACAGAATTTGACATTGAAAGCTTAGATTCCAGTTTTTAATGTGACTTCTTCACCATGCCTTTATGTCTAAGGGAAAAAATTCTGGTCTGTACTGCCATTAATGATAATACTGCTTTAGAGAAATGTTCTGGAGGGAAAGGATATTATTCAAATTTATTTTTAAAGTTTTTTTTTGGTTTGACTTTGTTTCTTAATTTTCTCATGCTAGGATGGGAGGGCAAACCAAACCTAAACTAACAATACCAACTATATGTGTGTGCGTGTGAGTGTGCCTGTACTTATAAGTATGAAAATACATCTTACAAGAAAAGGCAAGGCCAGAATCTATAAGGCTAAGGATTTCGACTTTATCTTAGATGCAAGAGAAAGCAATTAAATGAAAAGATAGTTGTGTAGACACTAGGCTGTTCAAGTAGAGCAAAGGAGAAATGGTAGTGGCTAAGATGGTGGCAATGAAGATGAAGAGAAACATTATGTATGTGATGAGAGGGAGAGAGAGAGAGAGAGAGAGAGAGAGAGAGAGAGAGAGAGATGAGATTCCAGAGGACCTAATGATGCAGTCTATGCAGAAAGTGAAGAAAAGGAAGGAATTGAGGACCATTCCCAGGTTTTTGCACTGAGTTAGTTTTTGTGTGAATCATGGCACCATTCACTGAGGAAGAAAAGATTTGCAGGATGGGACAGTTTGGAAGAAGGAATAATTGAAGTTTCATTTTAGACATCTTAGTTGTAGAGACGTCAAGCAGCGTTCCTCATATTTCTCCAATGAAAAGAATCACCTGGGGATCTTATTGCACATATGGATTATCACCTTTTCTGCTAGAACTTCTGGTTTGGTAGTCTGAGTTGAACACAAAGTACTGGATTTTCTCACACTGCAGAAGAAAAAAAACACACTGAAGGAGGTGGGAAAGAGCTAACCTAAGTAACTTTGGAAAACAGTATTTTAATATACTGTAATTAACCATGCAGAATATATACTGAAAAGCTAAAGACAAAAAAAAATGTACACAAATATTGAACTTGTTAGTAAATTTATTTTTCACACGCGTACAGGTTAATGATTTTTAAATATTTTATGTGTATTCCAGAATTGAGCAAATGACTAAATAGACTGCAAATAATGAGAATCAGGTTTCTAATTGTTAAAGAGTGACAAATAAGGAAAGGGTAAGGGAGGCTAGAATAAACCCTGTGGTGTTGGATTGGAATCAAGGTATCAATTTGAATTCATATATCAATTTGAAGTTATATATATATGTAGGTAGACAGATGATAGATAAGGTGTGTGTGTGCACACGTGTGTGTGTATACACACACACCCAGATAGATAATATGAAAATAGAGATACTTGTATATTTTTATGTATTCGTATATATTTTTTCAGCTCTCTCTGCTGAAAACACAATGAGGTAGCTTGGATAGTGATAAATCCACCTCATACCAAGATTCTGGTTTCTGAATACCATTATTAATGCAAGGAACAAGAACTTCACGGAGAAATGACTGATTCAAGGCTGAGACAGAGGAAAGTAAAAGATGGGTCTGGAGCATTTTGTGGTGTCAGAAAGTAAGATATTACTCCAAAAATTGTATGGTCATGTAGGAAAAATATAGGAGACAGCTGGAAGGAGTACCAGTGACCAAATATGGAACACTTTGAGAAACAAAACTATTAATGATAGTAATAAATTTTAACCCGTAGAATAAAATAAATATCCACAAGTTCACACTGATGTATGTATATATATGAACAAATAACCAGATAAATACATAAATGAACGAGAAGAACAGCTCTTTCTTATACTCAAATTATAGTTAATAAATGTAGAGGGAATGATGGGAATAGAAAATGAACAACCATCAAACACCACAGTAACTGGTGGAGTCAAAAATTATTGATGGATGCTAAAATTAGTATGGGAAAATTAAACAAGAAGCAGAATATTTGAACAATTTCAAATAATTACAAAGGGAAAAATAGTGATTTTGCAGCTATCATTATAACTAAGTCATCAAAGTTAGCATCCCCAGTAGTGAGACATACAGATTTGTTTGTACCTCTAATATGTACTGAAAATGGCATAATATCTCTCCTGATGTGTTCATGTCAAGAAATTCATATCCTCAGTCTAACCATGAGAAAATATCAAACAAACCCTATTTGAGAAAAATTCTACAAAATGACTGGATAAGATTTTCCATTAGTTCAAGGTCATAACAGACAAAAAAAGACTGAGGAACTATCCTAGATTAGAGAAGAATGGGGAGATATGACAAGCAAATGCAATAAGGGATCCTAGATTTGAATCTGGACCACAAGACAATAGGCAATATTTGAATACGCGTCTATAAATCGTTAGTAGCATTGTGACAATGTAAACTTTCTGCTTTCAATAATTATACTCTAGTAATATAAAATGTTAACATTTGGGGAAGCTGAGTAAAGGGTATATGGGAACTCATACTGCTATGTTTGAAGTTTTTTGATAAATAAGATTTGATAACACAGTTTTATAAAAACTTAGTTTGGACATTTCTGAACCTCTTTTTTGTTCCTTATGGAAGAAAGTTGCTTGTTTAGGGATAATACTAATTCAATGGGGGTAAGATCTACACAGGACCAACCCTAACATTCATAGTGTGTGGCACAGGAAACAACTTTGAATGGCCATTTCAAGGAACAATATACTTAAGTGTATACAATGAGTAAAGTGGATGAACTACACAAATTAATGAGTTGAAAAACCATAGAATCATAGAATTTTCTCACTGTAAAGGCTCTTACTTTCATAACTTTTCATAACTTTTCAGTTCCTATGGGTAAATACCAAAGAGCATGATTACTAGATCACTGTATGGTAAAAGTATGTTTATTTTGTAAGCAACTGCCAAGTATCCCGCTAGCCACAAATGAGATTTCCAATTGTTCTGCATTATCACCAACTTCGGTATTTCAGTTTTGGGATTTTAGCCATTTAAATAGGTGTGTAGTGGTATCTCATTATTGTTCTAATTCAAAATTCACTGATGACATGGAATGTGCAGCATCTTTTCATATGCTTATTTGCCATGTGTCTATTTTCTTTGTTTAACCATAGTAGTTTTGTTGTTTTTTTTTAAACCAAGGCCTGCTAACTCTTGTCCTCCTGTGTCTATTTATGTTGTCTTTTTTCTTTCTTTCTTCTTTTTTTGAACATTTGATCATTTAGTATTTTTCCTGGTTATGTCCTATTATTTTTTATACTAAAATTGGGCTTAACTTATTTTAGGAAACTATAAAGATACCTCCACATTCTGGATGTTGTTATCTTTCTCTTGAAAAGATTTACTTTGGCCCATGGCAGACAGTTACTATAGGGACTGGTAACCTTAGTCCATTCTCAGTTTCAGCTCATTCAAAGCCGTTTTTCAGTCTGTGTGAAGGTTGGTCTATTTCTGTCTTGTCCTTCCTCTATGGGTGTTGCCCTTTGGGATTACCATGTGAATGTTTGGATTCTCCCTATTCCCAACTACCCTTGTATTTGTTAGGCTTTAAATGTAATGGTTCCCGCAGCCCTGTGAGACTAAAGATACACTTAGCTTGTCATTCCATTAGTTGTTGCCTTTAGCTTGAGCTGTTGCCCATTGGCTTCTGTGGTTACAGTCTTTTGAACTCTTTGGCTTTTCAGCTCCTAGGCTGTATGAGCTGAATCAGCAAATGCCCCAAGGACAAAAGCTGCACCAAGTGTCAAGCTTGCGTCTGTGTTTCCCTTCTCCCCACAACTTGGCCCACATGTCTTGGTGTCTCTCTAACATTCAGACGCCAGCGAACAGAAGTTTTCCTACTCGATCCAGCTTGTCTAAAATTCCTTTAGACTTCGCCTGATCTTATGTTATTATTCAACTATCATCTCAATTACCCCAGGAAGAAAATTTACAATTTTATGTTTTATTTTTTCATTTTCTATATTACCTCAGTTTCTGTAGAGACCTTTTACCTCCCTGTTCAGTCTAGTTCCTGTGTTAGCAGCAAGATGGAGATAAGGTGGAGGCTAAGAATACTGGGGGGAAATCACTGATGAATGATATGTCTCGTTCTTTTTGTTTTTTCCTCTCCTTATTTATTACTCTGGCAGCCTACACCTGCCTTTCTTCATTTGACCCAGTTGCCCAAATAAGAAACCCACTCTGGTAAAGACCTGACTTTACTCTCAACAATGTCTGCATGTTAGGATTAGCTAGATGATGAACACCATGCCAGAGTTCTTTGTGTGACACTTTTGCAGACTTTTGTTAGCCCTTTAGTTTGCCTCTTGCAAACGCTGCTCAGATTGTTGAGGTTTTCTAAGATTCTGTAGGTCAAACCTCTCTACCTGCATACCAGATGAGCCCTTCTCTCTTTCCTGACTTCACTTGTGGGAGGTTAGCCCTCGGTTCTTCTTTTTCCCCATCCAATCATAATTGTTCATGAATTCCAAAAGGCCCTCAAAATATCTGTCGTCCCTTTCTCTCTTCTCTTTTTTATCAACACTGTTAAATATTAACCATATATTTGCATACCTCTTTCTTACTTACAGTGGAATATTGGAAGGCTCGCTCATTAAGTGTGAGCCCCACCAAATTAGGACTCATACAACACTCTCCTCCAGGCCAAAACTTTTGATATCCACTGGGTTTTTTTATACTATCTTATATGTATCTAAATTTGTAATGATTTAGTTAATTCCTGAGTTACGTGACAATAAGAAATCAGTCAAATTAGCACTACAGAAGTGCAGCTTAGACCTAGGGACCAGAACCAAGGACCACAAAAACCTGTGAACCAATAAGTTTCACTTGTACTTCATGTTTAACAACTGCTGAGGGTGAATGGGAAGTGAGGGAAAAAGAGTTTAACTTCATATCACAGAAACTTGCACTAAAATGAAGAGGAAAATGACCCAGTTCCTGGTTCAAGTCACTGCAATCTGCTTCAATAAATAATAACAGCACACAAGGAAAACAAACACTATATGATAGGAACAATGGATAATTAATTACCAGATCAGGGAGGACAGATTACACTTGCTATGGGATTTCATTAAAGAAGGATTCCAAAAAGTACTGGCTTCTTCTGAGAAGACTTCTCAGGACAGGTAGCATTTAAACTGAGTCTTGAACAAGTATATAGAGGGTAGGGAACAGGCCTTCCGGGCAGGGAACAGGCACAGTGTCAGGAATGGCACAAAGGCCTTATGGAATACGGGACAAAACTGGCTGAACACAGGAGTGCTACGTGTTGGGGAATATGGGGGAAGGCTGGCTGAGGTTGGTTAAATGAAACATAATTAGACAGAAGAGAAAGTAGGTGGAAAGACACGTGGAAGACTGTGGAAAGCCCCTGAAGATGGAGGTCAGCATAATAATATGAAGAACTCAGTGGTACTTTGACACTGTATGAATGTCTAGGTTTAAAAAATCAGGAAAACACAATAAAAGAATAAACTACCGATATAATGATATGTAATCAGAGGCCAGATACCAAAGAATACACACTGTGTGTTTCCACATATGTCATATATGGTGATAGATAGAGGTCAGCTTAGGTGTTGCCCTGGGAGAGTATGGAACAGAAAGAAGTAACAGAGAACCGTGTAGGCTGTTAGAAATATTTTATAATATCTTGATCTGGTGTTGGATACATGGGTGCATAGAGATGTAAAAATTCAGTTATTAGCAATGTAGTTAACCTACTAGAGTTTTTTTAATGTATGCGTACATTAAAAAAAACTCTAGTAGGTTAATTAGGCTGTCAGTTGTATGAAGTAAATTTTGGTCAAGGAATAGCCAAGGTAGTAATGCAGTAATAAGTTATAAATGTACTCACTGTGCTCTAGAATGTCACAATTGGAATACAAGAAATATGTGTAAGAAAAAAGACAAGTATTGAATATTGATGGTTGGATGAGCTGAATAAGTTAGATCACTCTACTTTCAATTTAAGAACTTGGCCAGTGTTTGGATACCTTTGAACAAAGAAAAAAAAGAAATACAATTTTTATTACGCATATGCTATGTATCAATTCCTGACTTATATTTTGACACATATAAACATGGGAAATATTGCACCTTGTAACTGAGACAATGAAGATGAGTGAGGTAGCTGGTTTTGACACTAGAGGCTGAGAAAACCATCAGCTCATAATCGTAAGAAGTCTGAAGTCGGAGGAAAAGAATCAAGAGGAAATAGTGGTAAGTGCCAGGAGCTTCTGGAAACTACATCAGAGATGAAGACTCCAGGATTGTTGAGCTTTCTAAGAGTCCCAATAACTCAGGTAAAAACAGAAGGCTTAAAACTGAATCCTGGGGATATATGTATGCACATAGCTGATTCACTTTGTTATACAGCAGAAACTAACACAACACTGTAAAGCAATTATACTCCAATAAAGATGTAAAAAAAACAAAAAAAACTGACTCCTGCAAAGTAACAATTGTTAGGACAAACAGTAAAGAATTATAAGAAAAATAATCACATGCCTGTCCCAACAGAGAAATATCCTAAGCTCCATCTCACCATTTCTCCGATTGGCCTTTCACAAAATACAGTCCCATCAGCTGAATATAGGTTTGTCAAGTAACTGTAAGTAAGACTGAATTAAACAAAAATAAATCAATTCCTTCCTCCAAAACTTTTCAGAGTATGTAATGTAACAAAGTGAAACTTGAATTTCATGTCGGGATGTAGAGTACGGCTCTTCCCAAATGCTTCTGTCTTCTAACTACATTAACATCATCTAAAACCAGTGTTCTGCAGGACAGAGATTGTGAAACGCTGCTCTCATCATGTAAGATATCAAGTCTTTCTGAAAATCCATTCTTCCTTCTGCCCTTTCTTGTGTTGTCCCTGTCACCTGGAATGTCTGTCCTAAGCTCCACCTGCCAAAACCCTACCCATTTTTAGGATCCAAGAGATAATAAAAGGCTTACATTACTGAAAGGCAGAGAAAGAAATCCCTTCCTAGGGATCTACATTTCCTTCCTAGGGAGAAGAAAAATTGTAAAGTATACCACAGTGACCTTAAGTCTATGAATGTAACTATGTTGTGTTACTTTGAGTTCTGTAAAAGTCAATGTGCTACAATATACATGGATATGAATGTTTAATCTCTTACAAGTAGAACTTGCTGATAACTTTCATCATGAGCGAGGTTAATGATTAAGGGAGCCATTGTATTTGGCTCAGCCCTTATAACTAGGGAATATTAAAATTGGAAAGGTCCCTAGATATTAGCAAATCTATCCACCTCATATTCTAAGTAAGGAAACTGAGACCTTCATAGATTGGATATTTATATTAACAAAGGAAAAGGTTATAAGATTGGCAGAACTACCTTTTAGATTAAGAATTTTGAGATTTTTATAGACTACTAGGACATTATGTCCACTGATATTGAGACAATGTGTTTCTTAGTCATCATTTTCTATTGCACTGACCAAGCGAGGTGGCAGTCAGTAGTTGTACAAAGGGAAAAAGAAAACTTTAGGAACTCCCGATTTATATACGCAGGGAAATTCATCATTCATGTATTTAAGCTAACTGGATGCAGTTTATCAGCTACATTGAGGAATGGTGAAGTGAAGTGTCTATACAATTAACATGTTAGTTTGTGTCATGACCTCCCTGTTGTTCAAGTGAGTTAACGGTTAGCACTCAACTAGGCACTTAAGAGTCCATTATAAATCTGGACTAAACGTTTATCTGTGGCATCTTTATTCTTCTTTGGTGCCCTTAGGCAGAATTAGCCCTCTTATGTTTTGATAAATTCAAGTATTAAACAGGGCTAAGGTTTCACAAGTTCTTTGGCCTAAACATGGGGGTAAGGGAGACCAATGAGCTGGAGTACTTCTAGATTTCAGAATGGTCAGATTGAGGAAGAAGAGTCTTATGCCAGAGGGGAAAGAAGACTGATTATAATTACCTATTTTTAAAAATTCCAACCCTTTTCAATGTTCTAAAGTGATCAGGAAGTACATGGGTATGCTAGGAAGTAAGGGACTCAAGCAACAATATTCTCTAAGAGTTTGTGGATGGCAATGAAGAGGAAAGGAAGATAGAGACAATCCTAGAAAAGGTTTTAGTTGGCCATAATAATGAAGTCAGAAGGAGAAGAAGAAGAAGAAGAATGACACACGCAATGGGAAAGAGAAAGCAAGAATAGAGAAGCAAAAGGGAGAGTAGAAAAATGAGACAAATTTGGAGAAGGAAATGAGGAAGAAAACTGGGTGAAAGAAGGAAGCACTGATGGTAGACCACTTGACACTCAAACATTAACACGATGCACATTTAAGATGTGTCATCCATGGCCATGGTCATTACCCTCAAATAGTTTACAGTACGTGTTTCAGAGACATTTATAAATTGAAAATGCCATTAAAATAAGTGCCAGGGTATAAGTATTCATGGAATTGTATGGGAGAATATAAAGTCCCCCGTCAAAGAGCCTTCTGAGACATCGGAAAAAAAGGAAAAACCTAAAAAGCATAAGACTCTTCCTATTTTCATTTCCAATGATACATCCCAATCTTGATGATCAATCAGCGATTTAAATATCAACTATAAACACAGTATTTTATGAGCTGCTATGCAGTATACTATACTAGAGCAATAGAACAGAGAGGACCTCAAACCCTCTGTTCCCTCAAATTGAAAGGCACGCTTCCTGACCCCTCCAGACCACTACTGGACACAAGGAACACACACTAATGTTTCAGGACCCCAACCAGCAGTCACCTGCTTTGTGATTACTTCCATGACACACCCTAACACCACTGACTTTCCTGCTCCTACGGGACATGACATATATTTCCTATTTTAACACATACCACAGTGCATTATGATTGCAGGTAGATGTTCTAACAACTTGAAAGAGAATGATGACTTTTTTCTCTTTACATCTTGTTATTTCCTACTCCTAATATTTCTTGAAGAGAAACCATAAAAATATAAACAAACACAAAAAACAGATAATATACAAAACGTGTGCTTTGCACCTTAACACAAACTTAAGTAAAATTAATTCTGACAGTATCCGGCATGACAAACTTCCATGGTACAAATGAGAGTGGACCAAGGTTTGAGCAGGTACAGGAGACAATCCAGGCATGAACAACACCAAGGAAAGGTAGACAGGAAGTAACATGGTGTGTAGGAAATCACAAGACCAGTCTGATGGGAAGAGACTTAAACAAGACTGAAACTCACTTTCTAAACCTCCATCTCCAACAGGACAATTCGCAAGACACAGGTGCACCAAAGTGGCCCAATATTCAATCCCTTTAATGGTGAGGAACAGTTTAAAATTTTATAAATTTAGTTTGCCCAGAAGCAACTATCAGATGTTGGCAGGACACAATGAAGGCTTACCTTTGTTAACATAGTTAAGTCTCTCTCTCTCACAACTAGCCCACTTGGATCCACGTTCCTTAGCACACCCGACGCACTTACACAGCATTGATGAGCTTTACGCAACTGGAAGGTCACATCTTTATTTCTTATTGCAGGAACACAACATCTGGAAACTTTATTTCTATCAGAAGCTAAAGCAAAATTATTGTAAAATGAGTCATTTAAACCATACATTTTATCACCGTTAAAAAGCATCTGCTCTGTGCTAAGGATTAGAAATGATTCCTGTCCTTAAAGCCTCATTAAGGACGAAGATCTATAAACTCAAAATTTCAATCACATGAGATAAAGAACCAGAACCTTTAAGCACAGAAGTGCCTATGGAGGCCAAAAGTTATAGCTAAGTGACGGCTTCATGATAACCCTGAAGTACAGTCTAGAAAGATGAGGCTATGCAGAGTTGGAGTAGGAGGTGCATTAACTGCAGAGGAAACATCTGTGAAAAGACACTCGAGCCTGACACCTGCTGGGCACTGTAAATACTGCAGGTGGGGATGACGAAAGACCAGGAGTCCAAGTGTGAGAAGAGACAGAAATAAAAATAGACATGTTGGCCCAAGCAAGCCTGGGAGAGAGCATGGCTTGTATCCCACAGGTGATGAGGCCTGGGGCTACCACTGGCTGAGTAAGGGTGCCTCCGCTGATTAGAAAAAGGCTCCCCGCTTCTGAAGGACCAATTAGACAAAGGGAGTGATCACAAAAAGCTCCCCTTCCTCAGGGCCAAAGAGCCCCAGGAGGCTTGGCAAAGCACAGTTCAGATTACAGGCCTCTGTGCAGAGCACATGCTGGGCGGCTAGTATGCACTAACTCTGTGTGGGCAAGCCATTAGCAGCATTATTTTAGGCATATCTTGTCATGTTAGAAGATCACTCAACCCGAGTAGGCAGATGAACTTAGAGGCACTGAGACCAGGGGCCACGAAACCACCCAGGAGTTTCTACCATAGTCGGGGCAAAATGTAATGTGGACGAAGAAGCAAATTTAGGAGGAGGCCAAAATTTACAAGCTAGACCCACTGGATGAAAGTCATAAAGAAAGTTCAGGGAAGGAATTCTGAAGAGAATGGGCTCTGCATTTTTCTGACAATCAATGTAAAATATTAGGCAAAATTAAGTACAGTGGCCTTTAAGGTCCCTTCCAGCTCTAATTTCTTTTGATTTCTAACTTATTACTCTGGTTAAGTAAAGTCCCTTCAGAGGTACAGAACAGTTCCTACACCTGAATGGGATGCAAAGAATAATCTGACTTCTCTTCACCAGGGGATGTGTGGAACTGTCCTTGCAGAAGAGGTAACACATGGTGAGAACCCCAGATCCTAGAAAAGGGCCAGGCACACGATAAGTATTCAGCTTTTTGAAAACAAATGAACAATCATTTCCTCTTCTACATCTTCACACCCTTTATCTGCTGGTTGCTTTCTTTCAGCTTATAAACTTCCTCAATATACCCACTTAAAAAGCCCTCAGACCTATGATTCTTTGTATCTTGTTGTGGGTAACCTAAGTCTCTCCCATGCCTTCAAACACCTCTCCTCCCCAAAAGCCCAGATATGAACCTTGGGCCCAGACCTGTCTACCAGGCCCCTCTAAAGCACTGAAGATGAAGTAAGATCCTCTCCCCACCCCCAATCCCTTCCTACTGTGCTCTGTCTCTCTCAAAAAGATGCAGCTGTAAACTGTCACCCACGCTTGCTGCCCTCCCTTTTCTAACTGGTCACCAGGCCCCACCCATTCTCTCTCAGATCTGCAAAATCCAGTCCAACCTTTTATAACTTAAGTGGGAACCTTAGATTACAATTCACCCTGCACCCAATCAAGTGCCTTGCACATGGAGGTCCGAGTGAGTCTCTAAACCACAAGTCCATCTCACTGTTCTTTAGGGTTTCCCACAGCCCTCAGGATAAACATCTAAACTTCTGACAGGACAAACAAGGCCCCCTTCTCTTGGGCCCCACTAACTTTCCAGTATCAACTCTCATTTCTTTCCCAAACCCTGAGTTCCAGTCCTATACCTTAGTTTTGCCATATTTTCTTATATTTCTCAAACTTTGACACACACTGCTCCCTCCTGCCACCCCAGGAGCTTCTACATATCCTTAGAAAGGATGGCACCTCCTCCAAGAAGCCTACCCTGAACTTTCCCTTCCAAGATTCTGTGCTCTGCAAAGGGGAAAGGTGGGGGGGGAGGGAGACATTAGGAGTTTGGCATTAACATACACACACGACTCTATATAAAACAGATAATCCACAAGAACCTACTGCATAGCACAGGGAACTCTACACCATATCCTGTAACAAACTCTATGGGAAAAGAATCTGAAAAAGAATGGATATATGAATAACTAAACCACTTTGCTGTACACCTGAAACTAACACAATATTGTACATCAACTAACCTCCAATATAAAATAATAATTAAATTTTAAAAAAAGATTCTGTGCTCTGTAGCACCAGAACTCACTTCTTCCAGAGCACTGACTACTGCGCTTGTGTTTACCTGCCGCCCAGTAGAAGGGGAGATTACCTAGGGCAGAAGCATCGTCTCCAGCAGCCCTTGGTTCTGACAACTCATTCAAGTGCCAGGCTACTTTACACACATAACCTGCTTAATTCATTCTAAGAACCCACAGAAAGAGTGGTTTTTAATGTCATTTTACAAGTGTGGGGATTGCAGTTCAAAAGTAACCTGCCCAGGCCACAGACAGCGTAAGCCCTGGAATTCAAACCCTAAGCTGCCTTCACACCAGTGCTCCTTCCACTATATGATACGACTACTGAAAAACAGATTTTTTTTCCTGAACCCTGTTTTAATGGAAAGGAAATGAAGCTGGGATATATCCATTTCCTAATCGCTTTGGCGTGTACCAGGCAAAGTCGTTCAACAGACCAGGTAACATCTGTGGAACAATTAACGATGCTCCAAACTGTCCTAAGTGTTCTACATTGTAGGGTCTACAAACATGAACACAGTGCGACCTTGTAACCTCCAGAGAGAGTGAGTCCTGTTCAGCCCATGCTACAGATGAGAACACTGAGACCTAGAAGCCTTAAGGCACTCGGCCGGGGTCACCGAGCTGGCAGGAGTCCTAGGCCGTACGCCCCATCCAGCGCACACACACCCGGGCACTGGGCTCCGGTTCTAGTGCCCACCCTCCACCTTGCACCATCTAAAACCCCGCTTCGCAGCGCCCACATGAGAGCCCCTGGAAGCGGGAAGTACAAAGCTGTCTCAAACAGATGAACCAGTTTGCAGGGCAGAAGTTGAGACACTGATGTAGAGAACAAACGTATGGACACCAAGGGAGGAAAGCCGCGGCGGGGTGGGGATGGTGGTGTGCTGAGCTGGGCGAGTCGGATTGACATGTATACACTGATGTGTATAAAATTGATGACTAATAAGAACATGCTGTATAAAAAAATAAAGTAAAATTCAAAAATCAAAAGAAAGAAGAATACTGTCTACTGTCCTCCACGCCCCCTGGAACACTCACTGTAAATACCCAGGAGGTGCCTGCAGAATGAATGAATCAATGAACAAACAAGCTCACTCATTTCAAACGTGCAGTCACATGCGTAATCTGACCTTCTGAGAAGTTAAGCTTCTGGAAGGAGCCCATTTTCTTAATGTACTCAGCATCGAGTCATCACAAAACATGAACTCTTATAAAGCACTGCCCCCTCACCTCCCATGAGAGAGCAAAATTCCTCAGCAGGGAAATGGGAGGGTAGCAGACATTACGCGCAAACTTTAGGAAGGCTGCGGCTCACTGAGCACTTCACTAGGGCCCCTGACCGCCTGCCTGGTAGTAGGACAGACACACCAGGAACGGCTGCTGACCGGCAGAAAGAGCGCCCGGCCATTCAGGCAGCACACCCCGCACCCTGCCAAGCGAGGTCCGGCCAGCAAGGGAAAGACGCTCTCCACTGCAGAACCGCCCACCACTAGAAAGCCAGGTCCTGCCAGGGCCTGGACACACGAGGCCTTCCTTACAAGGGTTACACATCTGTGGCCTTGCTCTGCCTCGAATAAAAGACAGTGACGGGGACAACGTGACCATCTCCAGATGAACTTCCAACTTCGTTTCAAGTGCCTGGGTGCTGGGTCACAGTGGATTTCTCAACTCTTCCAATATTCAAAAATATCCATTTCTAAGATGCAGGAGGGTTGTTAAACATACACTTAGCACAGACCCCAGTCCCACTCCTGAGTATTTTCTCAAGTGACGTAAAAACCCAAGTTCACATGGAAAACTGCCCTGGGATGTTTACAGCAGCTTTATTCCCGATCCCCTCAAAAGTGGAAACATCCCACAAGTCCTGCCACCCGCAGGCGAATGGACAAACGGAAAATGGAATACAACACAGCCAGAAAAAGGAGTGGCTTCTCATACCCGCAACAACAGGGATGACGGACTTCCCTGGTGGTCCAGTGATTAAGACTCCACGCTCCCAATGCAGGGGGCCCGGGGTCCATCCCTGCTCAGGGAACTAGATCCCCCACGCCGCAACTAAAACATACTGCACGCGGTAATGAAGAGCCCATGTGCCGCAACTAAGACCCAGCACAGCCAAGTAAATAACTAACTAAATAAATATTTAAAACAACAACAACAACAAAACAAACCCGGGAGGAATCTCGCATAGGTTTTGCTGAGCCAACGCAGCCAGAATCAAAAAGCTACATGCTGTTGTTCCGTTTATCTGACTTTCTGGAAAAGCCAAAACCTTAGGGACAGAGAGGAGATTAGTGGCCAAGAGGCTAGAGGCACCCTGGCGCCAAAGGGCAGCAAATGGGATGACAGGATCGCTCTGCCGCCTGATGGCGATCAAAACTCCTACAACTGTGCACTACAAGTGAACTATGCTTCACGGCTACTAAGGACACACAAATTATTACATTTTGAAAAATGCGCCGGCCAGCCATCCCGTGCATGACAAGTGCAGTAAGAAGGGCGGGGAGGCGAGGCAAGTGGATCAGCTGGAGTTCTGAAGGTTCTCCCCACTTTCAGTTTCCCTCCCCTGGCATGTCTCCCCGCCCGGCCCACTGCTGCTCAGGTCGCCCACCCGGGACACCCGGAGTTACCCAACCGGAAAAGCCAGAGCCCAGGCTCAGCCACGCCTCCAGGCACAGGAAGGGCAAAAATAGAAAGCGCCAGTGCGCGGTGGAGGGCTGGAAACCCTCGGACCTCAGATAACTGCGGAGAACCGGGCCTCGGAGTCAACATCGGCTCCCAGGCGGTCCCAGCGTCCCAACCCCGACCCCGGTCGCGACACAGTTTCCACAAAACTGACACACACGGAGCCCGCGCGAGGGGCGGGTCGCGCGGGCTTCCCCGCCGGGTCGCCTGGAGGCCGGTCCCCCGCAAGCTGAGCGCACGAAAGGGCGCCCCAAAGGCGCCGGCCCAAGGCGCCCGCTGCGCTTTCCCTCCGGAAGGTGGGCTGCGGGGCCCAAGCGTAAACCCTGAGACAAGGTACACGCACACCACGCCGCCACAGGGGACGAGAGGCCGGGCGCCCACCTGGCCGGACACCCTGCATTT
This sequence comes from Mesoplodon bidens, assembly GCF_964165515.1. Classification (NCBI taxonomy): domain Eukaryota; kingdom Metazoa; phylum Chordata; class Mammalia; order Artiodactyla; family Ziphiidae; genus Mesoplodon; species Mesoplodon bidens. The sequence goes on along the minus strand of NW_027671691.1, from coordinate 83,774 downwards.
CTGGAATCACCGGACTTCTGTGTAAATTTCCCTTTGGCGTGTCATTTTCCAAAGGCCACTCAAGATCAGGGGACGGAACGCCTCCTCTCCAAGTGTCCTGCCAGCCCACCCACTCAAGATCAGAGGGACAAAATGCCTAACTAAAACAAAACAAAACAGAAACACAAAAAACTGGAGAGAGGGAGGAAAGGGTGCCCTCAAAAATAAAAAAAAAACCTAAGCACGTTGACAGCGCTAAGAATAAACTACCAGGAAACAGAATCCCTACATGTCAGATCCTAAAGTACAGAAGGGCAAGCCCGCCGGCAGTCCAGGCCCGGGGGGACCGGGGTCCCCAGCCCTGCAGAGCCAACCGCAGACCGGCTCGGGCGCCCCTCGGAAGCGCGGGGTCCCCGCGGCCGAGTCTGCGCCCCCGGCCGGCGCCGGCTCCCCTCTGCCCACCCTGCGCGCGGGGGCTGGAAACGGCCGCGGAGAACCACGGCGCGGGGGAAAGGGGGGCTCCAAAGAAGGTCTGGCGACTCGAGTCGCTCCGTTTCTCGGTGGGCTCAGCGCGCGCCGTGGGGGAAGAGGGGCGGGGGTCCGGGAGGAGGGGACGGGTGGCACTTACGTAGACCTGCAGCGGCCACAGGCAGACGGCGGGCTCGGCCCCCACGAGCGACTCCAGCCTCAGCTCCAGCTTCTCCCCCATGTCTTCGCGCGCGGCCCCCGCACCGTGCTAGTCTGGCGCTTGGGGGAGGGGCGCGGCGCCGCCGGCGGGGGCGGGGCACACGGGCAGGCGGGCGGCTGAGGGGAGGGCGCCTGGCCTGGGCCTCAGCCGCCGCCGCCGCCGCGCTCCCGTCCGGCCCCCGGTTCCCTCTTTGTGGTCACAGGCCTGGGGCCTCCAGCGCTGCTGCGAACTCGGGCCGGCGTGAGGCGAGCACAGTGAGCCGGGGGCCGGGGCGAACCACTCACGGCACGCGCGGCCCACCCCGTGGACTCGCCCGCTCTCACGACGCACGCACGCACGTCTTCGGCTGACCCCGGCCACCCCCACCGGCCCGAAGTGGGGACCCGAGGAGAGCCCTCGGTGCCTGGGGTGGCGGGTTCGACTCCCGCCCTTGACGTACCGTGACACACACACACACACACACCCCTCCCCCCCAATAAGAAGACTATAATTCCTCATTAAATATGACAGCCGGCATCCCGGCTTCTGTTCACAAAAATGCCGTGTATGTAGCCTATGCTAGGCACCAGACCACGGACGCTCAGTACTGGCAAAAAAGGAAATGCCCTGCCCTCATGGCACTGCCATTTTAATTGGAATAGTAGTGACAATGGTCAAGGGAGAAAATAAAGTGTCATCATCGCCACGGGGATGGTTAATCTCACGTGCGCACTGCGTGGGGCCCCGGCAACCACAAACATTATTCCAGATGTGGCCAGGAAGGTATTTTTCGGAAGAGATTAACACTGAAATTGGTCCATTTTGCGTAAAGGAGATTGTCAGTGCCGTGGCGTGGGTGGGCCTCGTCCATCAGTTGAAGGACTGGAGAGAAAAATGAGGTTCCCTAGAAAGAGGGAACTGTTCCTCCAATGGCCTTGGGACATCAGCTCTTCCCTGTGTCTCCAGCCCAGAGTCCTGCCCTGACTTGCCTGCCTCACGGTCACGAGTCAACTCCTTAAAACAAAACTATATATGTAAAAATACTGAATATACACAAGCCTATTAATTTGTATATGTGTGTCTACATATTATATATGTATACACGTTTATATGTGCGTGCGTTTGTAGTATATGTGTAAGTACTATATACAGTATACTTACAAGCCTATATGTGTGTGTATATATTGTATGCATGTATGTATGTGTATATATATAGTATACATATTATAAATGTGAACATGCTGTATATATACACACACCCATATATTGATATATGGGTGTGTGTATATATACAGTATAGGTACACTGTATGTATGTATGTATACAGTGTATATTTATATATAGGTGTGTATATATGTTGTATACCTGTATGTGTATACGTTGTATAGGTATTATATGTATATATGTATATACTATATATAGACACACTTGTGTATGTATTTATATGTGTATTTACATGCACATATGTACATATAGGTGTGTATGTGTGTGTATACGTTGTGTATATGTATGTGTATATATCTTATATATATATGTATATATATGATGAATTTATATATACAGTACATATATATTTTTATGCTACATGCTTTTATATGTAGGTGTATATGTGTGTCTATATGTACGTGTATGTATTGCATATATTATATATGTATGCATACTATATATATACACACACCTAAATATCTTTGTATGTGTGTATATATGTATGATATACATGTACCTAGGTGTCTATTGCATGTTATACGTATGTGTACATACTGTATATATATAAACTATGCATTTTATGTGTGTATGTATAGTGTATATGTATGTGTGTATTGTATATGTGTATATGTGTGTATACATACTGTATATATACAAACTGTGCATTTTATGTGTGTATATGTGTGTGTATTGTATATACTATATGTGTATATGTCTGTATGCATACTGCCTATATACACAGCTGTATATTTTTGTATGCATGTACATATGTACGTGTGTGTGTATATATACACACATAAACCCTATGGATTCTGTTTGTCTGGAGAACCCTTACTGATACGGACACTTATGACAATTGAGCACCTGCCCTTTGCCAGCCAGGGAGCCAAACACTTGTCTTTTCGGTGTCTGCCTTAAGTGTCACAAGTCCCGGGAGGGAAGGTGATGCCGCTCCTACCAGTTGAGGTGCCTCAGGGTCAGAGAGGTGCACAGCGCGGGGGGCTGGAGCCTGGTGGAGCCCAGGTGGAGTTCTAGCAGCAGTACAGCCTAGCAGTCCCACTTCCCCGGGTGCTTCTCACAAAGACGCCGAGGGAGAGACTGGGTCTGAAGGAGGGGATGAGGAAGCTTCCGTGGGTCTGCAAGCCCAGACCAAGGCTGACTCGTCAAGGGTGTTAGAGGTCAGGACTGTGGTTACCCCGGGGGTGGGGTTACACAGAGCCATTCCCATTCTGAAAAAGTATCCATTCTGCTCTTGTTTGTATGTTTACCCCCCTCCCCCAAATCTTTTAAAAACAGATTCTCTTGGCTGCTGGGAGCACACACGGGGAAGTTGTGTGTGAGAGGGTGCAGTCCAGGGGACAGGGAGGATAAGACCCCCACCCTTAGCGCCAGGAGTGGCTCAGCTTTGTGAGCTAAGGATGGCCCGCGAGGTCCCAGAGAGAAGGGTCCCTACTCCGTCCCTGCTCCGTGCACCCCATTCCCAGCCTGAGAAGCCTAGAGCCACCCCCCACACACACACACCAGGGAGGAGAGCCAGTCACCCTGGCTCACAGGCTGCGGCTCCAAGACTCCTGGCACTAGGAGCTCAGCTTTCATGCCCTAGGACAGGGCCAGAGCTGTTGTCTCCGGAAACTCTCTGTCTCTCGCCCGCCCTCCCTCCCCCCCTCCTCCGCCTCTTCCCCTCCCGCTCCAGCTGGCCTGCCCTCCACCCTGCATTTCTACACAGGATGGCTCACAGACAGCTGCTCCCTGTGTCCACCCACCACCATTCGATGGATGTCAAAGCAAGCCCTGGGGACTTCCCTGGAGGTCCAGCGATTAAGACTCCGAGTTTCCACTGCAGGGGGCGCAGTTTTGATCCCTGGGCAGGGAAATAAAATCCCACATGCCGCACAGCACGGCCAAAAAAATAAATGAATAAAAAATAAAGTTATAGTGATGAAACAGCCCTAGTGGTGCTAGGATGGGACATATAGCTCTATGGTATAGAATAAAGGTCCAGAAACAGATATATGAGAACTTGATATGACAGAAAGTGGGGAAATTAAGGAGTTTTCAATAAATGGCATTAGGACAATTGCATATCCATGTGGGAAAAAGTAAATTAGAAAAAATAAAAGCAAGCCCTGGTCAGGTGTGACCTTGGGCCCAGGGCCATTGGCACACGTTGTCGTGTGGGATGTTCTTCCTTAGACTCCTCCCTCCCTCCTGTGCCACTTTCCCCGCCAGGTAAAGAACTCTGCCTGGTCAATAAGACCCTAGAGGTCCTTGGCCATTGCTATTGCAGTTGGAATTGTTACTGTGTTTACATAGGGTGACCAACACCCGCCTGCAGTTTGCCCAGGACCGCTCAGGTTTGAGCGCTGGAACTGTGGGGAAACCCTCATTCCCGGGGAACCCCAGAAGGCTGGTCAGCCTATTTAGGACGGATCTCTCACTTGATCTCCCAACCCCCGAGAGCCAGAAAGGGAATCTCGCCCCTCCTTCCATTGTAACCTTCATTCATTCATCCACTCATCCCTTTATTCAACTCCTTTATTCAGCAAGTATTTATGAAGCATCTACTACACATCAGACACTCTTCTAGGTGCTGGGGACAGTAAACTGAGAAGGTGTGATTTATTACATAGGGATGATGTCTCGGAGACCACTGCAGGGCAGGGGAGCTGGGAAAGGGAAGGGGCAGTTCTAAATGCAGGCTCTGACGGGATTGGGGCAGACCTTGCCCTGGGACAGGCTGGTTGCTTCAACACAGCTGTCCTCACCCAGGGCCATCCTGCCCCCGCCTCACCCAGTTCTTTGGTCATGTCTGGGGAAAATCTGTGGTGGTCACAACTGGGTGGGAGGGGCCCCTGGAATCAAATGGGTGGGGCCAGGGATGCTGCTGAACCCCACACAGTGCCCAGAAGAGGCCCCCAGCAGAGGATGACCCGCCCCAAATAACCCCAGTGCTGTGGGGGAGACCCTGCACTGATATTATTCAGACCCGCTGGTGCCCCTAGATTCCTGCACAGGCAGGGACTCTAACCAGGTCATCTCTGTATCACGAGGTGACCTAGAGTGGGGCAGCCAGGAGGGCTGAGTATCGGGGGTGAAATGACAAATCTCTGTGCCCACTCTCCCCGCCGCACCCCAGGGTCGATGGCCTCTATCTCCTCCCTGTGCAGGTAGCTTTTCCCTGAGCCATTTCTTCTTGTCAAGGTCCCTGTCGCAGGTTGGGTTCCCCAAAGATGACGTTGAGAGCAAGGATTGGAGTGCAGGTGGTTGATGTGAGACGTGCAGACAACAGATACAGCTGCCATAGGGTCCCGCAATTCCACTCCTGGGCATAGATCCGGAAAAAACTCTAATTCAAAAATATACGTACACCCCTGGGATTTCCCTGGTGGTCCAGTGGTTAAGACTCCGTGCTTCCAGTGCAGGGAGCATGGGTTCCATCTCTGGCCAGGGAACTAAGATCCCACATGCCGTGCGACAAAAAAAAAAAAAGAAAGAAAGAAAGAAGAGAGAAGAAAGAAAAAGAAAGAGAGAAAGAAAGAAAAGATACATGCACCCTAATGTTCATTGCAGCACTATTTACAATAGCCAAGATGGGGAAGCTACCTAAATGTTCACTGATGGATGAATGGATAAAGAAGATATGGTACATATATACAATGGAATATTATTCAGCCATAAAAAGAATGAAATAATGCTATTTGCAGCAATGTCGTGGATGGACCTCGAGATTATCATACTAAGCACTGTGAAGTGCCTGGGGCAGCCACTCAGAGCAAAGCGGCCACCAACCCTGCTGCAGCTGCCCAAAGAGAGAGTGGAGGGCGAGGGAAAAATACGTTGGCTTCTCCCATCCCCCTGCCCTCCAACCTCTGGCCAATGTTTTCCACTGGCTGAACCTACCTGGAAAAGAGTTGGCGAGGAAATCTGGGCGATGGGGTTTGCAGGATCAGCCCTGTGACACGGAGCAGAGCAGTGGAAAGACAGGGAGCTGGTCTGAGGCAAACAGGCCAATGGCAGCGCAGTACCCACTTCTCCCTACCTCTCCTGTGCCACTGAGTGGAACCATCTTCATGCGCGACCTTTCTCTTCCCTCATCTCCAACATCTACCCATCCATCCTCTCAGGAGCTCATCCATTCCTCTCTCTTCCTCACAGCCTCCGCCATCACTCACTATCGTTACTGCAGCAAGCACCGCTCTGCCTTCTCCTGTCTCCAGACTCCCTCTTCTAATCAGTCACTACACTCCAGCCAGAAGGATTTTTCTCAAATGCCTATCCTACGTCACTCTGCCGCTTCGAGTCCTACAATGGCTGGCCCGTTGTGCTTAGGATCCAGTCCACATTCCATGGCAGGACTTCATCACATCTCCAGTCTCTCCTCCCCTGACATACGCTTCCATCCTCCACACTCCCACATCCTGAACCTCAGGCCCCTGAATTTCCTGGGGCGGCTCTCAAGTCAGGGCCTTCACACGTGCTATTCGCTGTCTTCACAGAGCCCTCCCCTATCCTGCACCTCTTCTGACTTAAGCCCTCTCATGTTGGCCTCAATGGCAGTACTTCTAGGAAGACGTCCCTGGTCCTCCTCACCTGTGTTCCCTTGCACCCAAGACTTTCCCCGGTGGTAGGGGTATCAGATTTAACAAATAAACCATGCAAGTTTAACCGGGTGTCCTGTATTTTTATCTGCAACCCTACCTGATAGGCACTTGTTCCAGAGTATGACAATTGCATGTTGACATTTTAATTTCCCTACTAGGCTCCAAATCGCTTAAGGATAATGATCTTGTCAATACGATTCCCCATTTTGCTAACTAACTAGGTAAGGTTGGATGAATGGATCAGTGACTTGTGGATGGGAGTTTTTACTTGAAATCGTATAGAACTAGACTTCAGCCCTCAACAGGAGAGATGCTTAAGAGACTCAAGGGAGGCTAATGACAATTACTCACCCAAGTGGAGGCTCCTAGGTTGGTTCTGGGCCAGCCTCTCAGGGTGTAAGAGAAGAACTTGGAGGTGGAAACTGTACACTAAAGGGAAGTGACCAGAAGGTATGACTGGCAATGATTATGTAAAGCTTTCAGGCTGCACAAAGCTAACAGACTAACTTCAGCTGGTTTGGGGATTGCTCTGGCTCACACAGCTGGAAAGTTTATGCTCCTGCTGCTGGGGTTAAAACAGTGGAAAAGGCCAGAAGGGTGATGCCAAGGATCATCGTACTCTTTTGACCTCGCGATGGTTTTCTAATAGAAAGCTGAAATCTTGCTATTTTCAGACCTGGTACCCAAGGGCAAGTACGTCACAAATATGAAAAAAGTGAGAAAGGTGGAAGAAAGGCAAATTAGAGCCCACCATCTAAAGAGGCAGCCTCTACTGGCTGCAGACAAACCTCCATGCTGCAACGCAGGCCCAAATTTTCTCCCCCTTCAAGAAAAGACAGGAATCAAGATGTTAATGCTTCATCTCATGATTTTTTTTAACATGCCCATTAAGTCAATAAGTATTAAATGGTTCAAAAAGAACACAACTATAAGTTTATTACTCCGTGCGGGCTTCCAACCCTTTACGTGGAATCAACATGTGTCTCCAGGCTGAGATTCCCCTCAACTTGCAAACCTCAGGCAGATGCTGATTCAAATCCCAGAAGCCTCTAGTTGAAAATCAATGTCTGAGATGCTCTGCGGAATCTAGGGAAGCATTTGCTAATTTGCTCTGGGGCGAAATCTTCTATCAATATCAATCAAGCATGAATGTAGATAATTTTCCCACGCTACCAATATAGTCATCTATATGTTTAGTCAACATTTATTGACTATCGCATGGGGAGGTTTGGTGGTCAGTAAACAGTGGAAAGAGGCCCAGAAAAAAGGGGGTACACTCAGGCTTGAAATCCACCAGGTACACGCCTCTGCTGCCATACCAGTTATTTATATACTTATCTACTACTTCCATCCTAGTTGGTTAACAGTCTCTGCCCCAGCCCTAGCCCTGTGGGCCTCAGACCCCAGCAGTGGGCCACTCATCTGTGGCCACCTACGGCAAGGTGGTGCTTTCCTGGAGTCATCCTCCTTTGGCCACTTGTAATTTGGCCCTCTTTAGGGTACCATACTAGTTGTTCAATATTTTGAGCATCACACACCAACTCTCCAAAGAGAAAGTAAAGTGATAAAGGTTCCCCCAAATGCTCACGTGGCTTTTGTCTCTCCCTAACCTCTTTTCTTGATTAACTCCTGCGCAACCATTCAGATCTCAACTCAAATGTCACTTCCCATTTCGCCGTCTGGACCGTGTCTCCCTGACATTTATTCTCAGAGCTCTGTTCTTTCACTTCATAGCTTGTATCCATTTGCTTATTTGTTTGTCTGCCTCCCTGATGAAGCTGTAAACTCCATAAGGGCAACAAAAAGCAGAACTTATTTGGCAAACTGCACAGGCTTCTATATGGTTTACGTGGGACTGGCCACCTACCCAGCTCCAAAGATGGGTCCTGTTGTATTCCAGCCAGTTAGCATGTCCCTTCCTCCAGGTCCTACTCATTGGCACAGGAATGAGAACCTGATCTAAGGCAGCCCAAGCAGAGTGAGGCTGGACACTCTGGCGAGGAAAGCAGAGCTACAGACCCGTTCTGAAGAGGCAATGTCACCAATGTGGTTATCATGAAGCATGACACAAAGGAGGACAAAGACGCAGAGTCCCAGAAAGGTGGCTCCAAAGGATACACAACATGGGCCTCTCGAGTAAACCAGATCTGGGCTGGCCCTTGTGTTTGGACTGTTCAGTTACATCAACCAATAATTTTTTTCTTTTCTTTTTTTTGCTTTAGCCAGTTGGGACCAAGGTTTCTATGTATTGTGACCAACAAAATCCTAACTGATATATCTTGTCCCTGTATCCACAAGAACCTTGCTCATGGAAGACACCATATCTTGAACAATATGCCATTGGGAGAACTGGAGATGGTTTAATGGGGGAGGTGACTGGGTAACATCAGCTGGAGCCTTAATTTGAACATAGTTCTTTAGAAAATATGTTAGACTGCCCAAGATTTAAATTCATCAGAAATTCAGGAGTATTTGCCCCGGTGTGTTTTACAGCAGAATTGTTCCTACCTGAGGTTACTAACCTGCTCACCTGTCATTTCCTAAGAACTCCTAAAGATTTCTGCTTCAAATCCTGGACTTTCAACCTAAAGAACCTATGGTTTTAAATTGGGGGAAGGGAACAGGAAAGAATGATTCAGCCTCTAGCCGCTTTTTACTCTGCTGGATAAGATCATTAATTTTTTCCCCCAGAATGACCTGTGACTTCCTACATTTCTTACATTTCAACTTCAAGTTTCATTTCTCGGGATGCCTACAGCTTTTCACCTGGCTAGATGGAAGCCAAGATTTTACTTTTCTCTTGGGGGCTATTCTGCTGGGCTAGAGTCATTAGAAGCAACTTTAACTTCAGGTTATTATAAATATCACATCTTTTAAAGCATAATCAGGCTATGTGGTTCATGATCTGGTTCTTAGATTAAAGGTCTGTGTGGCCAAAGGGCTGTACTTCTACAACTACTGAGAAATAAACAACCTTGACTAGTCAGGGAAGGAAAAGTCTGCAAGTCGGTCCCCATAGCCTGATCAGGGGATTCTTTTCCTCCTTCCCTGATTCACCAGAAAGCACACTTGCTCATACTGTTCACATTCTCAAAATATGTTTGTTACTCTCAGAGCTCCTGGAATACATATCCTCCAATGGTTGCCTTTTGTCAATGAACTGTTCTGCACAGCTCCACTGCTTATATTTTAGGATTTTTTTTCCTTTGGGAGAGAGAAGAGTGGCTTGTAAAACTACTAGTGGAAAATAAGCATTAAGAATCACTTCACCTTCTTCATCAAATAAATCCACCTGAATTACTGGTTCTGTGAACCAGTATGTAATTCAAAAGTTTGATGAAGAACAGAATACTTTGAGTCTCAAAATATCTCTCCATAAATTACTTATTAACTACAAAGGGACAAATAATAACTTCACAGTGGAGAAAGTGCGGGGGCACCACCTTAACCAAGATGCTAATGAGACAGATGACCATCAAGGGGCTCCTGTAAGGATGCACAGAGAGACACACCGTCACCTCTGTGGAACCCCATCCAAAGCACAGAACATGAAAGAACCATGAGGAAACAGGACAAACCCAGAATCAGGATCATTCTACACAACAACCAGCCTATACTCGTCACAAACTCTCACAATATGAGGAACAAAGAGGCTGAAGAATTATTTCATACTTAGACCAAAGTGACATGAGAACTAAGTGCAATGCATGATTGTAGACTGGTTCCTGGCCTGAAAAATTTAGCCATTAAGGATGTTACTGGAATAACTGGCAAAATTTGAATATGCATGGTAGATCAGTCAACAGTATCAATGTTAAATTTCTGACTTAGACCACTGTGCTGTGGTTTGGTAAGAAAATGTTGTTTCGCTTAGGAAGTAATCACTATTTCCAGGGAAAAGGGCAAAATGTGTCCTTACCCTTAAGGGGTTCAGGAGAAAAAAACATGTATATATGGAAAAGACAGTGAATGCCAAAGCAAATAAAGCTAAATATTAATAATTGGTGAATCTAGGTAAAGCACATACAAGAGTTCTTTGTACTAATCTTGCAACTTTTCTTTAAGTTTGAAATTATATCTATAACTATATATCTACATCTATATAGATATATAAAAATCAACACACACAATTCAAAATAAAATGCATCAACCTAAAATCCAGCCTATTCTTCAGGTATTGTTGGCAATCTCAAGAGAAACAAAGGCTAGGATACCAAAAGGGATTGGGTCAGTAGATTCATTCATTAGGACCCTGAGTACATTTCTACTAACTTAAATTATGCTTTCATTTGAATCAAACATTTTGGACTGCCTTCAGCTTAGTGCCAATTACTTATACATTTAAACACTCAAAGGATGAATTCCATACTTTTCCCCAAGTGAGGCACAAGGCTGTCAGTATTCTCGTGCGCTAACAAGGAAGCAAGGCCAATTTCTATAACCTAACTATAGGACTTCTGGGTACGTAAACTTTTTCTCATATGCCCAGTTCCCTATTTTCTTAGAAAGTCCAATTTGCTCTGGGATTTCAAATACCACAGGCTCTTGTTTTTGTCACAACAAATGAACTATTTTATTCTGTAGATTCTTAAAAAGAAATTCAATGAATCTTTGCTCACTGCTAGCTTTTCGAGATCTCTCCCAATATCTCTTTGATCAAGCTTTTCCACCCACTCTGGAATAATCCAGGGGTAATTAGAACTTACCTTCTTTAGCCCAAAAGGAGCCAATTCATCACAAGCTGTCATGGATTCTGATTCTAAATTACCAAGAGCCCCATTACTAACAGAGGCAGGGAATCTTCTTTGCAATTAAAGTGATTGATTTCTTTGCAGACGCAGTAGCATTTCACTTCTTAATTATGTTCATTCGGATCAAATGTGAGAAAATTCTTCCTCATTTTGTTTTCCATCCAAAGGACACGATACAACAAACATTAATCCCAGAGTGATACAAGGCCAGACCTGCAAGGGCCTTAGGCAGAGCTGGACATCTATCAATGGGTCTTGTCCATTTTACAGGGTCTTCGTGGCTCCTTAAGCTCTAAAGGGGAGAAAAGGGGCTAATTATTTGTTCCATCACATACTTCACCTAAGCGCTGGCCAAACCTTCCAGCATCCGCTAAGTTGTGATGAGACAGCATTAGACGTTTAGATAAACATAGACTAGCGCCGAACAGAACAACTTTGTTCCTCGTGCAGGCAAAGAACAGAGCCACCGTGCTGGGGATGAAGCAGTGTGTGCAGGGAAACATAAGCAACGAGGGAACAAATCTGTTTTTTCTCACTTAGGTGGTATTAACATGGTTATGTGTTGTCAAATTTTGAAAGAGAAAAATAAACAAAAACAGTTTGGGAGAAGGAGGAGGACACTCCGGAGGATCTGAAGGAACGTGAGGCCACCAAGGCTTACACAGATTTCCCGAGGCCTGAAAGACACCTGCCTGTCCACTTTGCTTTTAACCTTAAAGACTGGCCAGTTGTGGCTCCCGCAGCCTGTAGACCCGGGGCCTGCATCCTTAGCTCCCCTTCCCCACTCTCCACGTGGTCAGCAGACTGGCGTCCGTTCACTCACTTGAGACATTCAAAGGTCAAGGTTTTCGCTCAATGAGTATCTTCCAGCGATCTGTGCTCCAGACAACAGTGACTACCCTTTGTCCTGGTATGAATGCAGTTGCTCGCCGTTTTCCAAACACTTTCACACATATGTAAAGAAGAGTCTGGGAGCCCTCCAAGATTTTAAATTTTAGTTTAAAATGAAATTATATAGTAAGCTTTTGAAAAATTAAAACATCCACATATGTGAGATTGTACCTCTGCCTTTACTGCAGGCTGTTTGCAAAATTCAGGAAGCCCTGCCTTTCCATTCATTAAACACATAGTCGTTGAGCACCTCCTAAGGGCAAGGCAGGATGCCAGGTGATGGAGGTGGAGAAACAGGGCTTGTTCCTTGCTCCGATGGGGAAGGCACGTAAGCAGACACCCTCGGCACAGGAAAACACAGAATGGAGGTGCTGTGATGGGATAAAAGGGTCACGCTTATAAGAACAAAGGAAAAGCGCATCCTTCCAATGCAGGAGACACAAACAAGCTCAGGAGGTTGGCAGGTGTCTTGAAGGAACATCAGTCTTGCTGAGGGGGGGCAGAAACTCCAGGCTTACCCGACGTAGCACGGGCATATATGCTCGCCACATTCCAAGAACCAGAAACACAAGAAAGAAGAAGCCAGACCAGACACCACAAAGCTGTGACCGTTGGGCTCAGAAGTCTGGGATTTTTATGAACCAAGGAGGAGCATGAAGGGGAAGTGACGGTCCAACTGGCTGTGCTGGTAGGGGCAGGTGGGGGCAGATGAGGCTGCTGAAATGATCCACTGGGGGCTGACAGAGCTGGCTGTGGCAATGGGAATGGAAAGAAGTGGAGATTCAAGAGATTTGGGGCCGGTACAAACCACAGGGACTTGGAACCATCATATGAATGGATGAGGAAGTAGGCAAAATAGACTCTGAGCACTATTATATGTGAACACTTGGATGGCGCCCATGGACTGGCCGGCTTTTGCTGTTGAAACATTTCCTGTGTTTAAACAGTCACATCCTGCACTGAGCCCTTGTTTTAAGCTCTTCAAACATCCCTGAGAGAAGTGGGGGAGTTATTTCAATCCTCCTTTTTACAGATGAGAGAACCATGACTGGCAAGGTTTAGCCCTAAGCAGGAAACCCAACTAACCCAACTGATCGGTGCAGAGCTGGGACGAAAGAACAGTGTAGTCCTCATTACACAATCCAGCGAAACACAAAGATGGCTCAAAACTGTCCTAGTGGCATGTTTCCAGCCTAAGTGGGACAAAGTTCATACAACTTTATACCGTGAGCTGTGTTGTAAGGTGGTCTGTTGATAATGTCCATTCCAAAAGCCAACGGAAAGCTACCAGTACGCTGAATCATTAAAAACATGGAGGTACAGGACTCAAGTCTTACACGGTTCTGAAAAAAATACCCTTCACAGATGCTATCTTTAGACTCAAGTTTTCCCAGCATAAAGTTTTTAAAAGAACAATCCATCTAAAAAGCATGTAAAGAAATTCATTGACAAAGGTTTAGATGTTTTAGGACTTTAATGTCCTTCACACGGTCAACATAAAACACTGACAATGGATGAACAATAGGGGAAAAGACTATTCAGCAAAGATCTTCCTTCTTCGGCATCACTGGTCAAACACCAGAAGGAGAACAATCACGTGAAGCAACAGTAAGGGAATTTAACACAGATTTTTAGTTTAACAGCATAACTGAAAAACAAAACCAACCAACCAACCAACCAACCGATCTTCTACCCACTGAAAGGAAAGGAAAAGTGAATCAGGGAGCTTCCAAATCTTGTGAAGCAGCTTAAAAAGGGAGAGGGGAGGGGGAAGGGAAGGCACACGACTGTTGAGAACCTAACACTCTAATGCACAAGGTCAAGGATCCTAACAAATTCTCAAAGTCTCAACATATACCAACAAGAACCGTATTATTAGAAATATAAAGGCACAGAGATATAAATGCATAGATATATAAACTATTTGGTAGTAAAAACAGACCTTGCTATACAAACATATAGTAAGTCACTTCTATCGCTTTATGAGAACAACCGTATAAAGAAAGGATCCAGAAGACCTCACTGCTGTCATCTTGCAAAGGATCAAAATTCAGCACCTAGAGGGCCCCACCCACCCTCCATGCTGTGTGTCTGTGTGTCTCTAAAAATAATAACCTGCAATTGGCATATAATTAAACCCATAGGCAGCTTTGAATATGAGATCTAGGCAGCAAAGACAGCAAAGACAACAGTAGCTGGAATTTGGTAGAAAAGTAAGAGAAGACTTTTTAAAAGCTTCCAGTTCAAGTCAGAATTAAGGTTAAGTTTCAACAGCTTGGCATAGCTGTGGATGCTTTTCTGTTCTCTGAAAAAAGAAGAAAATCTATCATAAGTATGTTCATTCGAAAAAAATACTGTGTTTCTTAGCCATGCCCAGGTGACTTTCAATTTTGTACACTGTTCAAGGGCAGAGTGTATATTAGTTAGGATGTGCTCATAGCTGGTGCATCTCCAAAAAATGCTTCATGAAGGCTGCCAGCTTCTGACATCTTCGATGGTGACAGCATTACACAGAGAGGCCTGAATGCCTCCCACGGACCCAGAAGAACCACCGATGCAGCCGTTAAGAACAGGAGCATCTGGTTGAGCATCAGGATGACCCTCCTTCCCGTCACCAGCTCCTGCGAGAGTCACGGCACCTGAGGCCGTCGTGTCCAACCTCCCACCTGAAAGCCCCTGCAGGTGGCCAGGAGCGTCACACATCTCAGTCATTAGAAAATTCCTTTCCAACGGCAGTGAAGGACCGTCATGCTCACAGGTAACCTAGGTTAGCTCAACTCTTCAATGAGCCTGCTGTGCAGGGGGCAGGGAGCGGGCAGCTATTCTCATGCGTGAAAACATACATCTTCCATGGAGCTCACAGAATTAACTACTCTCTCTGATGTTCAGGGGAGCAACAGTGTCTGTTCTTACACTGAACAGGCTTGTGCCAGCTGCACTACAGACGGGATGGCACCCTTTGTGCTGTCAGAGAAGAGACTTTCAAAGGAAATTTTGACCAAAGCTCCTAGAAGGTGTGCCCCCCCCCGCCCCATGCTCTCGGCCATGGAATCGTGCTATGGGGCCTGTAAGCAGCAGCAGGAGCACCCCCGTAACAAACGGTCTTTCCCAACTAGTTACAATACCTGCTACTCCAGGATGGACAGGGTCCTAGATGTGTTTCCTTCAGCGTCTGAAAACTAAACCAAGTCTCTGACAAGCTTCTGGATGGGACACGTACTCACCACCTATGCCCTTTCAGGGAGACCATACTGAGTTCAAGAGCTTTGTCGAGAAATCTTTTTTCTAAAGCATCATCTCCTTTGGTGTTGCCAATGCAGAATGGAATATTCATCTTGCTTCTATCCTGGGCCTGCACTGGACATCTGAAAAACATGTTTTTTCTTCCAGCTATTTTTCTGCAATGTGCAACTGCCATTAACAAAGCAACAGAAAAGTTTTAAAAACCATTTTCCAGATGCAAACAAGGGATTAAAAAAAAGATCTGTGCCAGGACATTTATCATTTACTTAGGGAGATCACTCTTGCATATGGAACAGTGAGTTAACATTCTCTTATACGACTCATACTTAATTTCCAAGAGCCTCAGTTTCCTCATCTGAATATTAGCAATAATAATAATATCTCCATTTCATACTAGTTATGACAGTTCAGTGGTACAACATAGATGAAGCTTTCAACCCATGGCAGCCACCCAGCAATGTGAATGACCCTTTCTCTACAAGGCTGCAGAGAAAAAAAATAAGTTGGTCCGAATAGTGGCGGTAAGATTTAAAAATAATGAGCAGCAGCTTTCAAAGCACTTAAAACACTGTATTGTCCCAAGCTGTGTGACCTTGAACAAGTTACTAAATCTCTCTGTTGTGCCTCTCTGATGTGAGGACTAAATGGCCACAAATTCTCTGCAGCCCTCCCAGCAAGAGGTGGGGTCTAGTGCTCCGCACCTTTTGAATCTGGGCTGGCCTTGTGGACTTGCTTTGACCAAGAGACTGCAACAAGAGTGATGCTGTGCAACTTCCAAGCTGAGGCCTCAAGGGGCATGAGGCTTCTATACCTGCCCTCTTAAAACATCACTGCCATGGAAGCAAGCCCGAGCTAGCCTGCTGGAAATAACAGGCCCAGCCCACAGCCAGCACCAGCTGCCAGACAGATGAGGGGGGCCATTTAGCCTCTAGGTGGATCACCAGATGACTTTGGTTGAATAAGTGATCTCAGATGAGACCAGCAGAAGAAACCACCCCACTGAGCCCAGCCCCACCTGCTGACTGAAAAGAATCCTGAGCAAAAGAAATGGCTGTGGTTTTCAGTCACAGTCTTGAAGTGTTCTATGATGCAAAAGTAGATAACTGATAGAATTTAGAACAGCATCTGGAACACATTCAATGCTATGTAAATATCGATTGAAGTCAACAGAGCTGTCTTTTCATTCTCCGCACCTTGCACAGGGATCATACAGACTCTCAAAAATGAATGGGTCAAGTTTCATCTAGGATACGTTAGTATTGGACTTCAGTTTCTGATTTGGAGAGTGAGCAAACCAAAATTATCTTCCGCTGACAACCAAAGGAGACAAACAGAAGAAGAGCTGACATGCTATTCTGGATTACAAGGAAAATATGTCATAACTCTCTCAGTTTTCTCAAGCACATCCTATTTTATTCTTCCACTTCTACAGGGTGGGATTCATTAAAAGTAAACAGCAAAGAAAAGCAGTGTGAGGAAGCCCCCATTAAAAGCTATGCTCGGCCCTCAGGGCACACACATAATTCCTGTTAAAGTTAATAGGAGTCAAGTGCACGTCGACAGACAGAAGAGACGCAAGCAGGGAAACCAAGTATCTGGTAACAGGCTTTGAGCCTGAATTCTGGGCCCCCCTTTGCACAGGTAGTAGGTATCCTGGTTGACGTTGACATTAAAAATGTACTGTCTACCCTCTTTGATATTCTGCTGCCTCAGGCTCCCCAGGTGACAGTCCAATTATAGAGCTGGAGCAGCAAAAAGGACACGTGATTTAAGGGGAAAAAATATTAAAAGGGGGAAGAATTAAGAACCTGGATTTACAAAGAATCTGTATTTACAGTCATCCCCCACACATTTACCCATCCTACTGTGAACGTAGGTGGTATCCTGACAGCAACAATGTCATAACAACTAGAAATTGAAGATTAAATTTGCACGGTGCCTGAGAGTGTCCCTGCTGTGGGGCTGAGGGAAGGAAGAAAAAGATGAAGGGGAATCAGCTGCTCCCAACCTAGCAAGACGGCTGTGGAGGGAATTCAGATTCCACAGGATAAGCGCTGTGGAAGCACAGAACTGAGCAAGTACCTCTGCCCAAGGGCAGGTTGAAGGTTTCAGCGGAAGGGAGGTGAGAAGGGTCAGGACACGGGGAGACGAAGGAAGGGCATCTGGCAGAGAGCTGTCTCTGCCAAGGCACAGGGGACCTCAGCAAGTTCTCTGCAGCACCTGGGGCGCTGGGTGTCTGGCTGGGGGCAGGACTGCAGACCGCAGAGGGCCCTGCAGACACGCTCTCCTGGGAACTGGATCCATCGGATCCTGGAGCATGAGGAGCAATCAGGTCTGCACAACAAGGAGTTCTGCGTTGTAGAAAAAGCACTAGGACACAGGGGCTGGAGGGTGGGGACACTGGGGGAGAGGCCTGCTAGAAAGCTCCCACAAAGAACTTTCTAGGTCAACAGAATTAGGGCTCGTGATCAAGACAGGGACACTGGGGAGTTTCAAGCATGGACAGTAAATGAAAATGCCAATAAGGACCCAACAGTCATATAAATGAGTATAACAGGCCCAACATGACAGACTCAGCACAAACCCCCTACGTTACCTGTTAACTGTGAGGGCCCGTTCTTTACTTCCACAGAGAAACAGTCTCCCTTTTACTTGAAACATACGGCCCTCCCAGTCTGTTTCTCCCACTTTCAGAGACACGGGGATTATGAAATAAGACATCTGGATTTAAATCATCTTCCCATGTTCCAGTAAGGGCTCAAATTGTGTGTTTTAAACCCTGTGAGCCACACCGAGCACTGCCGTGGGCTGTGCTGGGCCACCGCTCCCAGGAGTTATCACTAAATCCCACAGCAGGGGCAGGGCCTGTGGTCGAATGAGTTGGGGGCAGGGAGAAGGTGCCAGGCTGACAGAGCGCTAGCAGGGGGCCGGGTGGGTGTGGAAGCAGCAGGTAATCCTGGGACTACAAAGCTTCCAGGACAGTCTGAGCAGCACTCCCCAGGGAGTCTAGGACGGAAGCTGATAAGGATGGTTGTGACTGGAAAAGCGGTGCCACAGTCAGTCATAGAAATTTAGGAAATCCTGAATTAACAGGGCTACACGTGTTTCTTGACTCAACTTCCTAGAGCGTCTCAAGAGCTCCGGTGAATCGTGAACTCCCAAGAGGATAATTCATACAGGAACAGAGTTTTCCCCAAATGCATGTGGCTGAAAAACCCACTGCATCTCTGGGATGAGTATTCTAGAATGCCCACTGAGAAACCCCTGGACTTCCCAAGGTACCAGAGGGGTGTGTGTGAGGGGAAAGGCACCACCTCAGCGCGAAACAGCATCTCACAAAGGTGGTGACGGTTAGTAGGGCGCAAGAAAACCGCAGGCAGCTGGCAAGTGATGACAAGATGCTCGTTTCAGTGGTGTCTGCTCCAAAAGACAAACCAGAAACAAGAAGGGCACGAAGACTGCATCCTGAGGTGAGAGAAGCCCACAAAACAGTCACTAGGCCTCTCCTGACTGCCTAACTTTTAAATAAAAAATTAACTCTAAATTTGCACACAATTAGGAAAACTAGAGTAAAAATATAAAGATCTATTCCCTTCCATAGAGGTGGCTGCCAATAACAGTCTTTTGTGCATTCTCAGGATCAGATACACAAATGTGTATACGTGTATATATGCGTGTTTCCGTATGTACATATATACATATATAGTATTTACAAATACAAACACTGTGGGTTTCTAAGTGGAATCATAGAAATGTCCTTTTCTACACCTGCTCTTTTTCCTTTTGACCTCATGACATATCAGGTCATCTTCCCAGTTTGCTCACAGACCTTCCCCGTTCTCCACACACACGTTACTCCATACCACGGATGGATCCTCATTTCCTTCATCAGACCCCTCCTGAAGGACATCCGGGTTGTCTCTACATTTTCCCCATTATGTAAGTATCCCTCATTGGACTTGCGGGTGCCTGATTTTATGCACACTTCTGTGCAAGGCAGAGTACTGGCAGAGGGCAGGTGCCTAGAAGTCAAAGTCTTTGGTCAAAGAGCAAGGGAGTTTTGAACTTTGATGGACGCTGCAAACCTCGCTCCAAAATTGAACACATTTATTATACTTAACATAGGCAAAGTGTGTTTGTTCCCTCGTCTACACCAGATGTTATCAGTCTTTAGAATTTCTGCCCATCAGAGGGGAAGAAAATCCCATGGTTTTAATCTGCATTTCCTAAAGAAGTTGGCCCCTCTTCAACTGTCTAGTAGCCAGCTGTGTTTCTTCTGAGTTGTTTGCTCATACAGGTAGAAACCACCCCCTGCCTTTTTAAAATTTGCTTATCCTTTTTCATTTATTTGTGGGTTCTTCTCTATATCAACAGTCACCTTTATATGTTAATACACTACCCAACTTTGGTGTCTGTCATTTTGTTTTGTTTACGTCTTGAACTGTAGAAAAGTTTTAAATTTTCATGGAATTAAATATCTTTTACTTTATGGCTTCTGAGTTTTATGGCTTACTTAGGAAGGCTTCTGTACTCCCTACACTTACACAGAAATTCTCTCCTGTATTTTATATTTGCTTCTTGCATCTAGTTGCCTTTGCATCTTTTCGACTGACTAGAAGTTGTGTATGCTATGATGCAAATATCTAATTTCTGTTTAAATGAATTATCAATGCTTCAATCAATCAATTAGACAAAAAGTCAAGTTAGACTGTAAAATTGTCTAAGTTAAAATACAACTCTCAAGTAAACAGGGACCTGTTTCTGGACTTCTCTTCCGATCTCTGTTTCCCTCTGCCAGTGGCTTTATATGTTAATAGATCGTATGTTAACATTACATTTTATTAATGTTAACATATATGTTTAAAATGTTTCATCTATCCTTTTGCACTAACTTTTTCAGGAGAACACTGAACTGGCTTCTAGATATTTACTAATTTTTGTGACTATTGCAAATGGGATCTTTCCTTGTTTTTCAGTGTTATTTCTGGCTTATGGGAAAGTAACTGACTTCTACATACTTAGACACAACTGATCACAATTCTGAACATGATCATTTCTAGTTTTTCCACTGATTCCTGCATTTTGAAAAAACAGTCATTATCATCTGTGATTTTTGTTGTTTCCTTAGTAAAGGCTCTGGAAACAGCCCCCCCCACCAATCTCCCCATGTTCTTATCCTGCCTGATCCCACTTCCCCACTGCACCTGACCCTAACCTGTCTGCACTGCTGTAAAACACTGTCTGTTCACAGGGTTCTGATGACAATAAAAGGTATTCATATCTGTAAAGTGCCAAGGGCTCTGCCTACTTTATTTTATTTTGGGGTTGTCAACAGACACATCACATGCTTCCCTCTTTCCTAAGGCCTGGACCCCACATGAAAGGGAGAAAAGGTGACCTCGTATCTGGATATGGATTTTGTCACTTCAAGAGCTTTATCATATTAAAATTAATATCTAATAAATATTAAACACTATGTGTCAGGAACATCCTAGGTACGTTCCATAAGAACCACAAATAATATTAACAGCTAACCGTTAAGGAAGTAATTAACTGTTAAGGAATAACCATTAAAGCTGTTTTAATTTTAGCACACCAGAAAATATAAGGGGTATAAATTCTAGTAGCATTAAAAAAAAGAAAGAGGGCCTCCATGGTGGCGCAGTGGTTGAGAGTCCGCCTGCCGATGCAGGGGACACGGGTTTGTGCCCCGGTCCGGGAGGATCCCACATGCCGCGGAGCTGCTGGGCTGGTGAGCCATGGCCGCTGAGCCTGTGCATCCGGAGCCTGTGCTCCACAACAGTAAGAGGCCTGCGTACCGCAAAAAAAAAAAAAAAAAAAAAAGTTACCAATTCTAATAGTAGCTTTTCCTTTTCGACCACTTTCCAAAATTATAGTTCTCTTTTTCTGTCTAGAAGCTTTGGATGGTTCCTTCACCGATGGAGAAGTTATCCATTGGTACTGAGAGAGAAATGATAAATATGCCATTTAAGTTACAGGTAATTTAGGAGGGTTTGATCTTCATTAGAAATTAAGTTATTTTAAGTTAATAAAAGGTCTTCAATCTGCATTTCTGGGAAGCTAAATTAAAGCATCACACAACATTTTCAAAAACAGAAAAGCCATTTCATTGGACTAAAAACTTAGTTTTAAGATGGCAGAAAGTACCTTGATAATTTTCTTTTAAGAAGGAAAGAAAAACAAGCCATTAAAGAGAAATTCTTCCGAGAGAATTAAAACATGTTATATACCTCTGACTTGGCACTCCTTCCATTCTGGAGACCTTTTTTGGTAACTGCTTTCAGCACAGAATGATTTAAAGTAAAATAAATTGAAATTAGAGTAATTATTTCCCAATGAGTGGCTATTTCCATTTAAAACCAAAAGCCAACTAATTATTGCTTTTCCCATAAAATTAAATATGAAATCTACATTATGTAATTATACACTTATTTCCCCCTTTGTGTATTCTAATTTCTTCCTCAAAAACCTAAGATGCCATCTTTCAGACTGCCCCCAGTGGCTACTATTTTGGCAGCAGCAAAGGTCAGCTTTAAACATTTTGCATCTAAAGTGGCTTTAGATACCTTTGGATAGAAAGTACAGTCTGAGCACCATCCAGACGCTTAGATACCTAAAGGGCATCCAAGATAACAAACCAAAGTCCTGATAGTCCCTCAAAAGCTGCTCCTCCCATCAGCCCCCTTCTTCTAAGTGATACCACCCAGTTGCACACATAATCATCAACGACTTGTCTCCTTGTTACTATTTCCTTCATACCCCACATCTAATCTATCTGCAGGTCTTGATAGCTACACCCTCAAAACACAACCTGAATTCAACCACTTTTCACTTGCTCCAAACTTCCAACCTAACCTAGGCCATAAACATCTCTTATTTGGAGCACTGTGACAGTCTCCTAACTGGTCTCCCTGTTTCTCTTCTTTATCCTCCCAAGTCCATTCTCTATACCAGGTCACCTTATTGAGATACTATTTGGATCATGCCTTTTTCCAGTTCAAACCCCTCTACTCATTTAGAATAATCCACATCTTTACGCTGGCCTTCAAGACTTTACAAGAGCAGACCCCTGGCTAGCTCCTTGACCTCATGTCATACGACACTCTTCTTCACTCGGTACTCTGGCCATGTTGGCCTCCTTGCTTTTCCTTAAATACCCCACCCACCTACATGCCTGCATACTCATTGCCTCCTTGTCCTGGAATGTGCTTACTCCAGTTCTTCCATGGCTTGCTCCTCTCTTCATTCAGGTCTCTGTTCAAATGCCACTTCTCCAGTGAAGCTGTCCCCTAACAAACCTATCCAATGGAGTCCTACCTGCTCTCCCTCACTCTCCTTACTTTAAGATATTTTTGCACTTCCTACCCTCTAAAATTATATTACTTATCTGTTTACTCATTTCTATCTGAACTCCCTCACTCTCCTTACTTTAAGATATTTTTGCACTTCCTACTCTCTAAAATTATATTACTTATCTGTTTACTCATTTCTATCTGAACTCCTTCACTAGAATGTAAGCTCCACGAGGGCAAGACTTTTGTCTGTCTGGTTCACTGCTTTATCCCTAGTGCCTAAACCCATATCTGGCACACAGAAGATATTTAAAAAATTGCTTGTGATTCTGACAAATGAATAAAGTGCTCCTGGCAAGAATTCAGAGGTTGCACAGGAAAGAAACAATGCTCTTGGTGGAAGCAGGCTTAGTATCTAGGTTCACCTCTATTCAGAGTAGGGATAAGAACAATTTACAAGTAAAATTCACTTTAATTAGTACATTATCTGCTAAAAACATAAGGGAAGTGCAACACTAGAAAAGTACAGTTGAAGCTTGAACAACATGGGTTTGAACCTCGCGGGTCCACTGACACACGCATATTTTTCAATAAATATGTACTATCGTCCTACACGATCCAAGGTTGGTTGAATCCACAGATGTGGAACCACTGACTATAAACTTATACTCAGATTTTCAACTGCGTAGGGGTCGGCACCCCTAACCCCACGTTGTTCAAGGGCCAACTGTGTGTGATGAGGAAAGCTAAACACATTCAATTTTACAAAACTGTCAATACGTGAACAAATTCTTTTTGTTTTGCTACGTGTTTATCAATTTCAAAAAAGTGACCACATACCAACAAGTGGATTTTTTCTTATATCCAGAACGAGCAGAGTTCTGTTGGTTTCAAGGGCCTTTAGTAAAGCCTTTGCTCCTTCACTGGTGAGGCCACACTGTTGCAGGTCAAGTGCTTTTGATGAAAGACAAAGGTCACTTCCTAACTCTACAGATTTAACATATAGACAACTCTCATTTTCTCACGTGTGGAAGAGTCCTGCACAAGACAAGTCATGGCAGGTTTGTAATTTTGGGTATGGAAAAAAACAGAAACGTATATGCACACACATAATGCATGATCCAATTTAAAAACCTCTTCTTGAATGTGCAATGATAACCCTGGCTTTAGTATCAATAAATCATCCAACATATTTTACAATTACAGAACTGAAGAATAACTGTATATAATGTATGAGCAAAAAGCATCACAAAATGAATCTCAGTTCATAATTAGCAAGGGCGGCAGAGGCATGTAAACCTCACAAGCAAAACCTGGTGGAGCTCAGAAATGCACTGCATTCTTTTGATCATGATCTTCAGCTCCAAATCACACTTGAAACTAGCTAAAAGGGGAAAACAAAATAGAAGAAATGTAATAACTGTTAGTTTTAGAGGAAAAAAGGACAAGTCTAAGAGGATACAAATAATAACAAATTCAAACAATGTGTGAATAGAGAATACATAGTAAAAACCTATCATGAAAGTATGATGGTCAAGAACTCTCTCCATAAAAAGTCAGACAAAAACCAGAAACACTGAACATGAATTCTAGTAGTTCTGGGGCTGAACAACCTACTCATTTAAACCAAAGGGATCATCACCAAAGCACAGGTATTTAAAAAATATTACATGAAAGGAAACTATGATGAGTCTTTTTTTTAAGTGTGGTGTGGACCATCACATTAAAATAACTGGAGTCTTTCAACACCCCCATGACACACAGAAATAGCAAGTAAGACATACGGATCTGACAGGATATGATACAACCCTTACAAACTCTCACTACAGAAGAATGGACACAGGGTATAATTAACCAAATAGCCAAATTAATACAAACAGCCAGTAAACCTCACCAGTAAATCAAATGAATACAAAATAAAACAAAATGTAGTTATTTTCCTATCAGATTAAGCCAAGATTCTGTAAGAAAAGCCTTTAAATCATGTCTATACCCTTTTGATCCAACAACTCTCTTTCTAAGAATTTAACCAAAAGAAATAGTCAGAGATATAGGTAAGGATATATATCAGAGTACTATTTGTAACTGAAAAACTGGACAAAGCTTATATACAAGAATGGATAAGCTACGTGCACTGTGGCATATTCATATAATGAAATACTGAACAATCACAAAAAATGATGCAGGAGATGCAAATTTACTGACTTGCTAAAATGCTCATACTAAATTAATTGAAAAAAGTTATAAAATTTGGAGTAATCCCACTTGCATAGAAAATGGAGAGGTACTCATTTTTGTAGTTTTACATTTTTTTACAAGTGCTACAAGCCACTGTTTGTGAGAGGCAGGCTTCACATCTACTGTTGTGGTAGACTATAAATTGGCATAGCATTTCTGGGTGGTAATTTGGCCATGTGTATCAAAAGTCTTAAAAGTATGTCACACTTAGTCATTCCACTTGTAGTACCTTATTCTACAGAAGTAATCCCGATGGACACAGAGATGTATATACAACATATTCACATTGTTTCTGACAGGGAAAAGCAAACTGTCTAAATCGAATTGCAAAGAATTGATTAAACTATGGGACATCAATACGACGCAATACTACATGATACATCATTAAGTGAAAAAAGCAGGAATATGAAATAGCAAGTATACTACAATTCTATTTTTGTAATCCCTAAGTGTACAAATATATTTGTAGAAAAAAAAAGACTGAAAGTATATACACCAAAATGAACAGTGATTATGTCTGGGTATTAAAATTATAGGTAATTGTTCTCTTGTTACTCTGTATTTTCTATAAAGGATATATGCAACTCTTAGAGAAAGTTTAAAAGCAAAATAAAAGCTATCAGTAAAATGAGGCTTAAAAAAAATCCTATCACAATAGTATCATGCCAAAAGCTAAGCATATTTCATATTAAAAATTCAGTACTTTCAATTTTAGAATTTACCTCTAAGCCATAAATCCTCACTAAGAGATTCTGCCAAAGCACTTGCACCCAGGTCACCAATGAGCGTGGTGCAGTTCAGAGTGATGCGCCTCAAACCAGCCATACAGTCAAGATCAGGTCTCCTGGAACGAAGACTCTCAGCCCAGGTTTCTTCATGCTTTCTGGTAGTCTGATATGTCAAAGATTTAATGGGATGAAATTAAGATGCCTGAATAAGGAAACAGGGTGTGCCTACTGAGTATGGCTTATTATGTCAGAGATTTACACACACACACATATCAAGCATATATGCCAGGAGCATCAACCTGAGAAACTCAACAGTCACTTCTGGTTTACGAGTCCAGTGACCCAGATTCTACTCGGTCAGTGATTAGATTCTAGCCACTGGATAGACTGTTTCTGAACACTTACGTAAAGTTGGACAACTCAATTACAGTCTATGAATTATTTTCCTTATCTTCTAAGTCAGGGAATTGGTTCTAAATTCTATCATTGCTGAGGCTCTAAATTTCATCATTCTGTCCTCCAGTGGTCTCCAAACACCTGACTGGGCAAACCATAAGAAAACTTTTTAATATGCATCTTATTTATTATCAAATTATATACACAAAGTTCCATACATATAATTTATGTACATGATAAACTACACAGATTTTTAAAAATAATACAAAGGTAAAAATGTTCTAATATTTTCTTTTCCTAACTCCTAAGGCATTATTTTATTTTACTTATATTTTATAAATATTTATTTATTTGTTTGTTTGGCTGTGCCAGGTCTTTAGTTGCAGCATGCCGGATATTTTAGTTGGGGCATGTGGGCTCTTAGTTATGGCAGGCACGTGGGATCTAGTTCCTCGAGCAGGGATCGAACCCAAGCCCCCGGCATTGGGAGCACATAGTGTTAACTGCTGGACCGCCAGGGAAGTCTCAAGCATTATTTTAAAAACTATATTTACAAAATGTATATCTCACATGCTACCTAGGGTATGCACACAAGCTTTAGAGGCCTGGACTATGCACAGCCAGTTTGATGTGCCTTGGAAAAATAATGGTTTGACATTTAAGCAAAAGTACTGTCTTAAAGACGTTCAGTTCTTTATATTCATCAAGTAAATTTTGGTAACAGGGAACACTGACTGTAAATGAAAAAAGTCTTATTACATTCTTGAAAAAATAAAAGACTCAAAGTGCCTTTGTTACTCTAAAAGGAAAATCATTAGTGTCATTTTTCTATTAACAATAACTTATCAAAGCTCCAAGGAGAAACAACAGCAATCACTTACACAGTGCTTAGTATGTGCCAGGCACTATTTATACAAATGAGTGCATTTACACCTCATAATGAGGCATAGAGGTTAAGTGATTTGCCCATGGTCACTAGCTATGAAATGGGAGAAAGGGAATTTGAACCTAGGCCACTTGGCTTCGGCACCCAAGTTCTTGACTGTTTTCTACCTCAGGGGTCAATGGACTTGCCCTGTATAGGCTCAAAGAATTTTTCAATTTTTAAAATCTAAATTTAAACATTTCCACATTTGTGGGCTATACAGTTTCTGTTGCAACTACTCTGCCCCACTGGCGTAGGGTGAAAGTAGCCATAACTACCATGTAAACAATGGGTGCGACTATGTTCCAAAAAAACTTCCTTTACAAAACCAGGCAACGGGCTGCATCTGGCCTACCAGCCAGAGTTTACCTATCCCTGAGCTGCATCATCAAACTATTAAAAAGCCTTCATATCAAATTATTAAATAACTTTAGGCCTAAATACAGTCATAATAACCACTGTAAAGTTTTAAGGTATTATTTTAAAAACTGTATTTACAAATTGCTGATGTACTGATTTTTATTAGTTTAAAAACTACAGCAGCTAATAAACACTTGATTCATTTAAGTCTTGAAGACTATAACGGCATAGTTTCTTCACAGTATTACAATAAATGTTTTCAGTAAAAAAATACATAAAAGTAATATTAGGTATTATATATTAAATCTCTTATTTCTAAAATTAAGTGGACTATCTTTATTAAATGGTAGAATCCCAAACTGAAAAGTGGTCATATTCTTTCAGCAAAATGAAAGCTGCACTCACATGTATCAAAAGACAAAAATTAGGGCTTCCCTGGTGGCGCAGTGGTTGAGAGTCCGCCTGCCGATGCAGGGGACACGGGTTCGTGCCCCGGTCCGGGAAGATCCCACATGCCACGGAGGGGCTAGGCCCGTGAGCCATGGCTGCTGAGCCTGTGCGTCTGGAGCCTGTGCTCCGTGACGGGAGAGGCCACAACAGTACTGCAAAAAAAAAAAAAAATAAATAAAGGCAAAAATTAACTGCCCTCTGTATCAATATATTAATGTGTTTCAATCACATATGTTTTCATGAAAGTTTAAACATAAAATCACCTTTAAGATCTAGGCCATGTGATCTGCTCCCTGCCATGTCAGAATACACCCCGTGAAGTTTACTTGTCTTAAGTGTGATAGAATTCTTTATACCTTGACAAATAACTAAAAGGAAAAAAAACACACATACACAATAAGATGAAGAGCCTATACATTTGTCAGTCTTGACTTATTTGCTTTTCTTGAGTCAATTGGAGGTTTATAGCCACATTCTCAAAATCATTAACTACAATCTTCCCAAACAGGTCATTGACGAACAGATGCATTCTAAAACTTGTCAGTAACAAAGTGCTATTCCAGTTTACAGCAACAGTTTAATTCTATTTAGATACTAAAAGTGAATACACTGAATACTGCAAACTTTATTCCCAACCACTCAGCAAAGTACTACATACCTTTTCAGATATAGGGAAAAAAAGAAAAAAAGAAAAAGCATAAGGTTCTTCCTATTTTCATTTCCAAAGATACATCCCAATCTTAATGATCAATCAGTGATTTAAACGTCAACTATAAACCCAGTATTTTATTAGCTGCTATGCAGTATACTAGAGCAACAGAGCAAACCCTCTGTTCCCTCAAATTGAAAAGCAGGCTTCCTGACCCCTCCAGACCACTACTGGACACAGGGAAGGCACACTAATGTTTCAGGACCCAAACTAACAGTCACCTGCTTTGTGATTACTTCCATGACACACCCTCACCAACACCACTGAGTGTGCTGCACCTACGGGACGTTACATGTATTTACTATTTTAACACATACCACAGTGCATCCTAATTATGATTGCAGATAGATGTTCTAACAATTTAAAGAGAATGATGACCTTTTTGCTCTTTACATCTTGCTATTTCCCTTCCCATAATATTTCTTGAAGAGAAACCATAAAAATATAGACAAACACAAAACACAGAATATACAAAATGTGTGGTTTGTGGCTTAACACAAAGTTAAGTAAAATTAGTTCTGACAGTATCCAGAATGACAAAATTTCATGGTACAAATGAGAATGGACCAAGGTTTGAGCAGGTACAGGAGACAATCCAGGCATGAACAACACCAAGAAAAGGTAGACAGGAAGTAACATGGTGTGTAGGAAATCACGAGCCCAGTCTGATGGGAAGAGTCTTAAACAAGACTGAAACTCACTTTCTA
Source organism: Mesoplodon bidens (assembly GCF_964165515.1). Lineage (NCBI taxonomy): Eukaryota > Metazoa > Chordata > Mammalia > Artiodactyla > Ziphiidae > Mesoplodon > Mesoplodon bidens. The sequence continues at coordinate 54,610 of NW_027671691.1, read as the reverse complement.
AACCTCCATCTCCAACTGGACAATTCGCAAGACACAGGTGCACCAAAGTGGCCCAATATTCAATCACTTTAATGGCGAGGAACAGTTTAAAATTTTATGGCTTTAGTTTGCCCAAAAGCAACTATCAAATGTTGGCAGGACACAATGAAGGCTTACCTTTGTTAACATAGTTAAGCCTCTCTCTCTCACAACTAGCCCACTTAGCTCCACGTTCCTTAGCGCACCTGATGCACTTACACAGCGTTTAAGAGCTTTACACAATTGGAAGTTCACATCTTTATTTCTTTTCACAGGAACACGACTTCTGTAAACTTTATTTCTGCCAGAAGCTAAAGCAAAATTATTGTAAAATAAGTGATTTAAAACACACATTCTATCATTAAAAAGCATTTTTAAAAAAAGCATCTGCTCTGTGCTAAGGATTAGAAACAACTCCTGCCCTTAAAGCCTTCATTAAGGAGGGACATGTGTAAACTCAAAATTTCAATCACATGAGCTAAAGAAACATAACCTTTATGCACAGAGGTTCCTTTGGAGGCAGAATGTTATATCGAAGTGATGGCTTCATGATAACCCTGAAGCAGAATCTAGAAAGATGAGGCTATGCAGAGTTGGAGTAGGAGGTGCATTAACTGCAGAGGGAACATCTGTGAAAAGACACTCAAGCCTGACTCCTGATGGGCACTGTAAATACTGCAGGTGGGGATGACTAAAGGCCAGGGGTCCAAGTGTGAGAAGAGACAGAAATGAAAGAGATGTTGGCCCAAGCAAGCCTGGGAGAAAGCATGGCTTGTATCCCACAGGTGGTGAGACCTGGGGCTACCACTGGCTGAGTAAGGGTGCCTCTGCTGATTAGAAAAAGGCTCCCCGCTGCTGAAGGACCGACTAGATAAAGGGAGTGATCACAAAAAGCTCCCCTTCCTCAGGGCAAAGAGCCCTATGAGGCTTGGCCGAACACAGTTCAGACTACACGCCTCCGTGCAGAGCACACGCTGGGCGGCTACTATGCAGTAACTCTGTGTGGGCAAGCCATTAGCAGCATTATTTTAAGCACATCTTTTTATGTTAGAAGATCACTTAACCCGAGCAGGCGGATGAACTTAGAGGAACTGAATCCAGGGGCCGTGAACCACCCAGGAGTTTCTGCCATAGTCTGGGCCAAATGTAATATGGATGAAGAAGCAAATTTAGGAGGAGGCCAAAATTTACAAGATAGACCCACTGGATGCAAGACATAAAGAAAGTTCAGTGAAGGAACTCTGAAGAGAATGGGCTCTACAATAAATTTTTCTTACATTCAATGTAAAATATTAGGCAAAATTAAGTACAGTGGCCTTTAAGGTCCCTTCCAGCTCTAATTTCTTTTGATTTCTAATTTGTTACTCTGGTTAAGTAAAGTCCCTTCCGAGGTACAGAACAGTTCTTATACCTGAATGGGATGCAAAGAATAATCTGACTTCTCTTCACCAGGGGATGAGTTGAACCATCCTTGCAGAAGAGATAACAGAGGGTGTGAACCCCAGATCCTGGAAAAGGTCCAGGCACACGATGAGTATTCAGCTTTCTGAAAACAAATGAACAATCATTTCCTCTCCTACATCTTCACACCCTTACTCTGCTGGTTACTTTCTCACAGCTTATAAACATCCTCAAATATACCCACTTAAAAATCTCTCAGACCTATGATTCTTTGGATCTTCTTGTGGGTAACCTAAGGCTCTACCATGCTTTCAAAGACCTGTCCTCCCAAAAAGCCCAGATCTGTACCTTGGGTCCAGACCCGTCTACCAGGCCCCTCTAAAGCACTGAAGATGAAGTAAGATCCTCTTGCCACCCCCAATCCCTTTCTACTGTGCTCTGTATCTCTCAAAAAAGATGCAGCTGTAAACTGTCACCCACGCTTGCTGCCCTTCCTTTTCTAACTGGTCACCAGACCTCACCCATTCTCTCTCAGATCTGCAAAATCCAGTCCCACCTTTTATAACTTAAGTGGGACCCTCAGATTACAACTCAGCCTGCACCAAATCAACTGCCTTCCACATGGAGGTCCGAGTGAGCCTCTAAACCACAAGTCCATCTCACTCTTCTTTGGTGTTTCCCACAGCCTGCAGGATAAACACCCAAACTTCTGAAAGGACAAACAAGGCCCCCTTCTCTTGGGCCCCACTAACTTTCCAGTATCAACTCTCATTTCTTTCCCAAACCCTGAGTTCCAGTCCTGTACATTAGTTTTGCCATATTTTCTTATATTTCTCAAACTTCAACACACACTGCTCTCTCCTGCCACCCCAGGAGCTTCTACATATCCTTAGAAAGGATGGCACCTCCTCCAAGAAGCCTACCGTGAACTTTCCCTTCCAAGATTCTGTGCTCTGCAAAGGGGAAAGATCGGGGGGAGGGAGACATTAGGAGTTTGGCATTAACATAGACACACGACTCTATATAAAACAGATAATCCACAAGGATCTACTGCATAGCACAGGGAACTCTACTCCATATCCTGTAACAAACTCTACGGGAAAAGAATCTGAAAAAGAATGGATACATGAATAACTAAATCACTTTGCTGTACACCCAAAACTAACACAATATTGTACATCAACTAACCTCCAATATAAAATAATAATTAAATTTTAAAAAAAGATTCTGTGCTCTGTAGCACCAGAACTCACTTCTTCCAGAGCACTGACTACTGTGCTTGTGTTTACCTGACGCCCAGTAGAAGGGGAGATTACCTAGGGCAGAAGCATCGTCTCCAGCAGCCCTTGGTTCTGACAACTCATTCAAGTGCCAGGCTACTTTACACACATAACCTGCTAACTTAATTCTAAGAACCCACAGAAAGAGAGGTTATTAATGTCATTTTACAAGTGTGGGGAGTGTAGTCCAAAAGAAACCTGCCCACGCCACAGACAGCATAAGCCCTGGAATTCAAACCCTAAGCTGCCTTCACACCGGTGATCTTTGCACTATATGATACGATTATTGAAAAAAAAATTTTTTTTTCCTGAACCCTGTTTCAATGGAAAGGAAATGAAGCTGGGATATATCCATTTCCTAATCGCGTTGGTGTGTACCAGGCAAAGTCATTCAATAGACCAGGTAACATCTGTGCAACAATTAACGATGCTCCAAACTGTGCTAAGTGTTCTACTTTGTAGAGTCTAGAAGCATTAACACAGTGCATCCTTGTAACCACCACAGAGACTGGGACCTGTTAAGCCCACGCTACAGATGAGAACACTGAGACCTAGAAGCCTTAAGGCACTCGGCCGGGGTCACCGAGCTGGCAGGAGTCCTAGGCCGCACGCCCCATCTAGTGCACGCACATCCGGGCACTGGGCACTGCTTCTAGTGCCCACCCTCCACCTTGCACCATCGAAAACCCCGCTTCTCAGCGCCAACACGAGGGTCCCTGGAAGCGGGAAGTACAAACCTGTCTCGACAAGCCGTGGCTGGAAGAAGCTCTGGATACAGATCAGGGGCAGCGGGTGCTCAGGAGCGGCACCCAGTGCACCCCGCGGAGGCGGTCAGCCTTAAGTCCAGCGGGGCGTCCTGCAGGGAAGCACGCACGGAGGGCAGAGGCACCAAGTCCTGCAGCGCGCACAGGTCCTCAGAGCGCGGGAAGAAGTCGGCCGCGCTGTCCCGGCGCAGCTTCACCGAGTGATCAGGGCCCGAGCACGGCCTCGGGGACGCTGGCTGTGGACACGATGGCCACACCCGCCTGGGGGCCCCGGCCACTCGGGCGCCCACCGCCCGGTGGCTGCGGCCCCGCAGCGTGCGCAGGACCGGCGTCGCAGCCAGAAGACATAGGGCCACGGGCCCCAGCTACGCCAACCCCCCCATGCCGCGCTCCGGAGACCCCGCGCGGCCTGGTGTTGGCGCAGGAATCTAAGCCCTCCACGCCGCGGGGATGGGGTTTACGTCAGTGGGCGGGACCGTTGGGGCGGGGCTCGAGGACGTCAGCACGCTCGCCGTGCGTCCGCAGGCAGCCCTGTCTCCCACGGTGACGCGGCCTGAAAAGTAGGGGCTTGAGCTCTGAGACTTAAGGCAGCGCGAAACGTACGAGGTGTGGAGACTTTGGGGTTTCCAAAAAGCGTTTGCTGACTCATCCAAACAAAACTGAGACCTGGTTGTATCAACGCATTTTAAAAGTAAACTCCCGTAAGTGTCTGTGCTCCCCCCACCCAGGAGAGAGCCTGCACTCCGTGAGGGACACACGAAAGGCTGAGTGAACGTCTGTCTGTGGTCCTTTACCTGGTGCACGGGTGTGTGAATTTATGCGGAGAGCTCTTAATTTCTGTAGTTTCTGCTAACTTGACACGGTAGTTGGCAAATGGTGACGTGTTCCATGCATTCAGGACATGATCGTGGTTACTAATAATCACTTTGTTTGGTACTGACAACTCCACAGAGAATTTACTACTGAATATCCACTTTCCAGAAGAGAAACTGAGGCGTAGGAAGTGAAGTGACTGAGTAAGAGTAAGGACTCAGACAACTGGTGTTAGTAAATTAACCCTGCAAGGAGGCCGTTAGCCTGCGGTGGCTCTAGTGATGCGGCCGCCTGTGTAAACCAACAAAAATCTAAGCCTGTCAATGCCTCAGGGTGGCGAACACTGCTGAGGACAACGAGTCACAAACCACCAGCTAGGCTTTAAAGTTATAGCAAGTCAGTCATTTCCTTGCTTTGCTTCTGCCCTTTTAAAATAAACATCTCTGCAGCTCCTGTGGCTGGAGTGCTCCTCACCATTTCCGCTTTGGTGGTGCCTGAATTGAATCTATTTTTGCTCACGTAAAGTCTTATTTTCAATATGCCTCAGTTTGTCTTGTAACATTGGTCGTAGAAGTTGGATTTGTGTCCAGTTTCTAGAACAGTGGTCGTTCTCTGGTCAGGCCTTAGGCGTTATGCATACAACGTTCCTCTTCTACCACCACCTTCTGGATGCCTCCACCCACTACCAGCTCCCGCGTATCAGATCCCCTAGATGTGGTCAGAAATGGCTTTCACATGCAGCATGCTCACAGTATAATATCGCAGACACTCCTCCGTCCTCCAGCCAGCGTGTGAAGTGAAACATTACCATTCCTCTTGAAGAGCCTGCTGTGACCACTTTCCCAAACACAGCCACTCCCCAGCTGACCCTGGGTAACCACTCTTCTGAACTTGGTCTCCATCACTGCATGGATGTCTTTCTATTTAGGCTACATTTTTAAGTATTCTTCAACCTCATATAGTATTCTACTATGCTTTCTCTTCTTACTTGCTTTTCTTAGTGTTATCTTTGCTAGGTTCATCCATGCTGACACATAAAGATCTGTCTAGTTCATGTACTTCCCTCACTATGTAGGATTCCCATGTAGGGAAGTACAATAATTTATATGTGCATTTTCCTGTTGATGGACATTTAAATTGTTTCCAATTTTCAGTATGATTTCTGTTTTAAAAATTTTTTATATACTTTCTAAAGGTCACTTTACATTTACTGTTATTACAAAATATTGGCTATATTCCCTGTGTTGTACAATACATCTTTGAGCCTATCGTACACCCAGTAGTTTACATCTCTGACTTCCCCACCCCGTATTGCCCCCTCCTCCCCCTCCGCACTGGCAACCATTAGTTTGTTCTCTATATCTGTGTCTCCCCTTCTTTTTGTTATATTCGGTAGATTGCTGTATTTTTTAGATTCCATATATAGGTGATATCCTACAGTGTTTGTTTTTGTTTGACTTATTTCACTTACCACAATGTCCTCCAAGTCCATCTATGTTGCCGCAAATGGCAACATTTCTTTCTTTTTTAAGGCTGAGTAGTATGCCATTGGTTTTATGTACCGCATCTTCTTTATCCATTCATCAGTTGATGACACTTAGGTTGCTTCCATATCTTGGTAATTGTAAATACTGATGCTCCGAACATTGGGGTGCATGTATCTTTTCAAATACATGTCTTTGAAAACACGTGTTTTTGTTCTTTTTGGATTTATACCCAGGAGTGGAGTTGCGAGGTCATATGGTAGTTCTATTTTTAGTTTTTGAGGACCCTCCATACTGTTGTCCACAGTGGCTGCACCAGTTTACATTCCGACCAACAGTGTACCAGGGTTCCGTTTTCTCTAAAAATTGTAAATTTTCTTCCTGGGGTAATTGAGATGATAGTTGAATAATAACATAAGATCAGGCGAAGTCTAAAGGAATTTTAGACAAGCTGGATCGAGTAGGAAGACTTCTGTTCGCTGGCGTCTGAGTGTTAGAGAGACACCAAGACATGTGGGCCAAGTTGTGGAGAGAAGGGAAACACAGACGCAAGCTTGACACTTGGTGCAGCTTTTCTCCTTGGGGCATTTGCTGATTCAAACCTTACAGCGTAGGAGCTGAAAAGCCAAAGAGTTCAAAAGACTCTAACCACAGAAGCCAAACGGCAAGAACCGTTTTACATTGATAAACAGCATTTTAACTATGGAGAAGCAGAAAATGAAAAGAAAGAACTTTGCATTACATTTAATAAAAGTTTAGGGAGATCTTTGTGGTATATTAGTGAACTTATTTGTGGAAATTTAGCCATGTACATTGTGTTGGAGAGGCACCAAGAGTTCAAGAATTCTCACAATTTGAGTACACAGTTGCCTTACATGTAGGCATGGTGGCATCCATTTACATAACAATGATTTGGAGGATGTTGTGTTAGTCAGCTCTTGCTGTGATAATGCTTTGGAACAAATCACACCAAAGTCAGTTACATAAACAAGAATTTATTTCTCTTGGACCTATGGGCTAGCTGCAGTGGCTCTCTTTTAGACCTCTAGATGGCTAGTTTTGCTCCGTGTTTTGGGTCAGTTTGAGGTCTGTCACACACCTCTTCGTCTGGAGCCCAACTGTGAGGCTGCAGCTCCCAGGCCCTGTCTTCTCTAAAAGTTCACTGAAACATAAGAGGTGAGCCCAACCGCACAAGCCCATTTAAGGCCTCTTCTGCTCATTTAAGGCCATCATGTCTGCTCATACTTCAGTGGCCAAAACATGTCACAGATCTAAGCTGTATTTAGAATATGTGTATTTGTTTAAAGTTGGGTGCTCTCACAGAAGAATATTGCATTTTGGACAGTGTTAGCTTAGCATTTCCCTTGGCATTTGCAAACGTGATAAACGTCGTGTGCACTTTTTCACCTTCGAGAACTTTTTGAAATTGTGGGACAATTTCTATGGGAAAAGAGGAAGGTACATTTTAGAACTCAACTCTAGTTATAGCAGTGTTGGGAGAAGAATTAATGAGATAGGGTCACTACAAATGAAAGATTTGGGATTCACATATTCATAATTAACATTAGCATTCTTCAGAACATTCCTGGAGAATTGTGATGCTTGCTTTACATGATTTTATCATAAATCATTATAATCTGACCAAGCCACTTCAGTAAAACATACATCATACAGTACATCGCATTTTAGTTTTTCCTACCACTGCACAACTTATCATCAGGCAGGAAAGGCTACATATGATATGGTTCCATTTATGCGAAATGTCCAGCAGTGGCAGATCCATACACACGGCAAATATTATACATTAGTGGTTGCCAGGGGTTTGGAACAGAGGGAAATAGGGAATGGCTCCTTAAAATGGGTGTAGGTTTCCTCTTGGGGTGATGAAAATGTTTTTCAGCTGGACAGCGGTGATAGTTGCACAACATTGGGACAGTACTAAATTCCACTGAATGGTACAGTGAATTGTAAAATGATCAAAATGGTGAATTTTGTGTTCTGTTCATTTTGCTACAATAAAAAGGAGAAAGAATTAGGGAAAGACTTAGAGTTTGGGAAAGTAAGGTGAACTGGTCAAGAAAAAGACAGCTCTACTGTTCAGTTTTCTCTCAGCTCTCCCAGTGCATTAATCCTCAGCAAAAAGTAGCCTGAACTTGTAGATGATAGTCATTCAACACAGTGCAGGGAAAAGTAAATAAAATAAAAGCCAACTCTTCTTCTTTAGCACATCTGTGAAAGGTTAACTTCCTGCTCAGCCACATGGACATTCATGAAGACATTTCACTTCAGGTGTCCTCTACTTCAGTACTTTACTCACAGCTCATTCACACATGTAGGCAACAGCGTTCCTTAATTCGATGGAATCTGCAGTGCTGGTTGTGACCAGTCTCATGAAAAGAAAAGGGAAAGAGGAAAAAGCCTCCACATTGACTTGGTGGTCTTGACAAAATGGATGCAGAAGACAGCTTGAGTGTCAAACTGGAAACTTATTTTCCTTTTCCTTTTCTTTTTATCTTTCCTATCAGGTCTTCTGCCCACTTCCCACCCCCTTCTTTCAAACAGGAGAGACACTAATTAGCTGCTTTGTTTTTGTTTGTGCTAAAACAACTATTGTTTTGGGTTTCTTGTTGTTCGGTGAACATTTTTGTTTTTACTGCCAAATGAGCTTCGGTGGTTGGTGTAGGGGGTCTCTTGGGAACTTAACTTTTTCCAGTTTAAGTGGGAAAGCTTTTTTGTTTGAATGGGCTTTTACTGGGTGCTTCAAGGTTTGCTCTTGGCTCTTTGATGGGGGACTGGATAGCACTGTGTTTCCTTTGAGGCTCCGATAAATAAAGGATCCTATGTCCTCCTGGGCACTTTGTGGTGATTTTGCTGTGTGTCCTCTCTAACAGCCAGATGCAGATTCCAGGAAAATGACATATAAATGAATAGAAGTAATCTAATATTTTTAGAATTTGCTTTGGCCATACTCCTGGTCTTATTCTACTTGTAGCAGATGGCTTTAAAGAGCATTAGCTATGTATATATTAAATATAATATAAATATACCGATATTAAATATTATATTGATATATAAATTTAATATGCTAATATTTATATTAATGTATAACAATTATGTATTATATTAATATATATTTTTGCCTAGCGTATATTATATACAAAATATATGGGTAATGAAATGTATTTATATGGTTAATATGTTCATAATATTAATAAGATATATCCTGTAATATTGATTATAAAACAATTATATCATAATATATAAATTATAAATATATATTTATATATATTATAAATATATAGTTATTATTATCTGATATAATACACTAGAGTTAATATATTCTATATAACACAATACGTAATGTATTAGTATAAGACAATTATATTATGTAATATAAATATAATACATCTATAAAACTATATATATTTTAATTATACATTACACATACAAGTATGTATTGCTATTTATAATTTTATTTACATAGGAATCTGTTCATCCTAACAATTGATGTAAAAATATGCAATATTTTCAATCAAATGGGCCTTAAGCTCACTACCTACACATAACTACTTTTATAATCGTGAGCCCTGTCTAACTCATGCTTCCATATCTCTCAACCTGCTTTTCTACACATGCACATAGACGACACACATTGATACACGATATATATGTATACTACCAGTTTTCAGTTCAATGTATATAACTATATAATATATATAATTATATTCCTGTGTATGTATACAAATATAAATCAAAGGTATGTGTATAGGTATGTATTTCATACGTTTATATAACTATATCATACAAATAATGTATGTGTATATAAATACCTGACTATATACATACATACACAGAAATATACTTATTTAAACAAAAGGGACCTAAATAAACATAGTTCTCTAAGAATAAAACTAGTTATGTCTCACTGTTTCAATAAGAGTTTATAGTTTTCTACTGTATGTGCTTCTATAATTGTTATGAACAATTCCCATTTGTTGAATGTTAAGTTGTTTTAATTTTTTGCCATTATTAATGAAGCTCTAAAGAATACGGTGGGCAAGATGACTTGAAAAACTCTCCTGAAGGAAAAGGGTTAGGTATGCTAGGTTAAATGTACACAACTTATTTTTAAGTGCGTGGTTGATTTTTGAAGTATGCAGTAGAAATTTCCAGGACCCATGAAAGAAGGGTGGTACATGTGTGAGAGTTATAGCTATATTAGGAGTGGGTTGAAGATCTTGATAGCTTAGAACAGAAGCTGGAAATCCTGTTTTTATGGAGCCAAGTGGCAAATATTTTAGGCTTTGTAGACCAAAGAGCAAAATTGAGGATATTATTTAGGTACTTAGGTAACCATTTAAAATGTTACCAGTTAAAATGTGAAAATTATTCATAGCTCACAGGCCATAGCAATAGGCTTGTGTCTGGATTTGTAATACAGGCCATAGTTTAGTGACACACCTGACATAGAGACTTGTTTATAAATGGCCATAACCACGTGAGAGGCAGGAGGTAAGACTCCATCCCTACTAGATGGGAAGTTAGAACTAAACCTATCTATCCCTAGTTTCACCTTCAATGAAAGGGTGTGCCAGGAGAAAAAAATATCTGTTGGCAAAGGGAGACTAAGACCAAATTCTCTTGGCCTCTGCTCTGGGTAGGAAACAGGTAGGAAATCTTGAGAATTCTGAACCCCAGATCTGTGTTCCCAGTGTTTGGGTTGCAAATTTATGTGCGGTCTTGCAAACAGAAGCTAAGAAATTAACTTAAAATGCTCCCAAATCGGTGGTATTCCAAACACAAAACTAAACCCTTTCTGGAGAGGTAGACCTTCAACACAGGCCTATAGCATTCCCACAGATAAAGTTTAGCTAAACATGAGCTCATGATCTAAATTTACACAATAATGAAGAAATCAGCTAGAAGTGGAGAGAATCAGCAAAAAACAATCAATACCAGAATTATATTCCCAAGGCCATCCATCAGATGTTGGAATAATCAGGTGCAAGGCAGAAAATATACATAAAACTAGAACTGAAACAAGGAACAAGGATGTTTTAAAAGACTGGGTAGGATCTTTAAAACATTTTTCAAGTACATGTCATTGATAAAGCTAAAAACTCGAAGGTTGTGTAATACAGCAGATTAATCATGGAGAAGTGTGAATTTATGCTGTTTTTAAAAATATGGCAGGTCAGATTTTCTGCCTAATTATATAAGTAGATTTATCTTTAAAAAATACACATTACTTTAAAGACTTATTGGCTGTAAAATAAGTTAAGGTTATGTCAAAGGGCTTCTCTCCAAAGAAAAGTGAGAAGTAGCAAAACACAGAAAGTCGAGGGGAAAACATGTCAATATATACATTGCGGTAGGGTGAACTAAGCCTTAGGCTAGCAACAGTGTGGACGAGCTGACCCTTAGATACTTACAACTAATCTGGAATCTTCAAAAAGTTCAACTATTTATAACTAAAAAGATTTCTTAAAATTAATAACCAAGTGTTTTAATTGACATCAGAAGAGTAAAACAATAAACCCTGAGAACATAGAAAAATAGATAATAAATATATGAGCAGAACTTAATAAAACAGAAAAAAGTATAAAATTGAGGTGATTTAGTAAGTCAAAAGAATATTCTTTGAAAAGATTTAAAAAACACACTTTGATTAAGCAAAACAAAAACATAAGTAAATAATATACAGAAAGAATCAGGACAATGTTAGAGCAGAGAATATATGAAATGCCAGTAAATTTGAACATTTCTGTAAAGTGGACAATTTCCTAGCTCCTAAAGTTTACCAAAACTGACACAAGAGGAAATTTATAGCTGGAGTTCTTTCACCAGTAAAGGAATTATGTCAATAGTTTACAATCTTTCACCAAGAAAATACCAGACCCAGCCAGATCATTTGGGAGGTGAATTCTATGGAACTTCTATTAAACAGATAACATCAATATGAACAAAGAAAAACTTCTAGAGATAGCGAAGGAAGAATTCTCCTTTATTCATCTTATGAAGTCTATAAAATCCTAATACTGAAACTAGATTAGGACTGTAAGGAAAAAGAAATTTACAGGTCAAATTTACTTGTAAATATAAAAGCAAAAATTTTAAACTATGATATTAGCTACCCAAGTTCACTAGAGTAAGAAAAAGCATGAGCAAGTTAGGTAATCCAATGAATGAAAAGGTAGTTTAATGTCAAGGATATATATCAATAGATTGAAAACACCACATTTTATTTCTTTCATCTGTCTCTTTAAAAAATGATAAGTGGGGCTTCCCTGGTGGCGCAGTGGTTGAGAGTCCGCCTGCCGATGCAGGGGACACGGGTTCATGCCCCGGTCTGGGAAGATCCCACATGCCGCAGAGCGGCTAGGCCCGTGAGCCATGGCTGCTGAGCCTGCGCATCCGGAGCCTGTGCTCTGCAAGGGGAGAGGCCACAACAGTGAGAGGCCTGCCTACCGCAAAAAAAAAAAAAAAAAAATGATAAGTACTTATATTGATCTCTCTTGTACTAGGCACTGTGCTAAGTCACTTACATATTTACTCCTTTAAACTTTCTATCATCCCTGCGGGAAAGTTCTATTTTGCTTCCATTTCTTAGCTAAGACTCTAACCCCCAGGAAAGTGAAGCAACATTTGTAAGTTTTTGTGGATGGTCAGTGATGGGACCAGTACAGGAACATCCAAAGTCTGTGCTTGGAAACAGTGCCCCATGTTGACACTCACATTACAGATGAAAGGAAAGGAACCATGCACTTACCATATAGATTAAGTCTCACATTACAGGTTAAAGGAAAGGAACCATGCACTTACATTATAGATTAATACCCCCATAACAGGTTAAAGGAAAAAGAAACATGTGCTTCCTCAAAAGTTGTAAAGAAAGCATATCCATTTCTTAATATATTTCCCAATTTCTTTTGCTTGTTTTCTGACCTTTGTAGTGCATTTTGCCATGAGGCAAATTTTATTTCTTATATCATTAAATGTATCCTTTTTTCTTTGTATCTGAGAAAGGTATTCCTCATGAATACTTTATTTCATGTCTCCCAGGTTTCTGATACTTTTACAGTTTCATTATTTTTTAACTTTTAACTACTTGCTGTATCTAGAATTTAGTAATGATAGCCATATTTTCCCACTTTTGTTGAATAATTTTTGCTACTGATCCAAAATGTGAATTTTATTTTAAACTCAATTCCCTTATGCTCTTGCATCTAATTTTAAGATGCTTCCTATTCCACTGGTTGTTTTGCCTATCTAAAACAAAATGCTACCTTAGTTATAATGTAATTATAATATAATAAATGTAATTAGTAAACATAATACGACATATAATAAATAGCATATATAAAATAACAAAATATAATTTACCATATAACAAGGTCCAAGGAGAGCAATACTATACAATCACTTGAAATATCCCGCAAAAGATAGTTTATAAAATTCAATATTCATTTGTAATTTAAAAGAAAGAGTAAAATAGGGATTGATGAATGCTTCCAAAATAAGAAGAAATTATATGTCTACAAGAGAAAGAGGTAAATGATAAACTTTAGTAACACTGGCAATAAATGCAGGACAAGATGAGGATGCCTGATATAATGTTAAAGAAAAAGTATTATGTAACATTGTTTTTGCAGCACTGATGAGTTCAGTGAAAAGAGAATCTCATAGAAAAGAGTATCTCGTTCTTCTTAATGTCTGTACACTTGTCCATTGCATGAACATAACAGCTTATTTAGCCACTATGTTACTGATCTGCATCTGGATTTCTAGGTTTTCATGGAGTATTTTATTATGCACAATTGTTTCAAACACTAGGACTTCCTCTTATGTTTATATCTTTTGAAAGAAACAATATCTCCACAGATGATTTATCTGTGCTGGCTGCTAGCTGACTTTGGGTACTTCTCAGTTCTTCCCTTTACCTTCCTTGTCAATATGAAAACGGAAGGCAAGAAGGTCTCCTGTTTAGAGGCTGTCAAGATAGATCTTGGTGATAAAGTCTTGGTGGTAAAGGCTAAAAGTATCAACCCAGAACAAACGTTTTTCCAGCTGTAACTATGTGTGATTTCCTTGGCTTGATTCCGTAGAGGATGTCAGACCAGACTGTAGAATCTGCCGTCAAAGTGCTTCCAGTAGGATGAGCTAAGTCAAGTATGGTGGCATATGTAATTCAAGATAAAATATAATGTCTCCTTTTCTCTCCTAGCAAAACTTGGTGGAGTGAATGTAGAAGTCACTGTATGCTTTGAATTAAAGGAACACAATAAATCTTGTTTTGGAAGGTAAGTATTCTGGTCTCTTTGTGGAGATGAATTGGAAATTGTCTAGAAGAAGGAAAATGAGGTTAACCAAAGTTAAACTCATAAATAATTGAGCATTAATTAGATATCTGTGGTCTATGTTTGTCTTTGATCATAATTTCTCCCAATTTATAGACCTCTTTGATACTTGATGAATCCTTGTCAAAGATGCACTTAACAATGGTTATCACTTGTGTATTAGGTTTTGCCTGGGCCCTGAAGAAACTATCCTAAATTACCAGCTATGATTGTCACTTGATTTCCTCACAGAGAACAATCAGAACTCCTTGTCTTAAGTGGCTTGGAATGTGAAACTAGTTAGTCTCTTAGATATTGTTAGAGGACCCTACAGAGCCCATTGGTGAAAGTTTGGAAAACATGGGGCTTCTTAAAATTGATTCTTGTAGTGCTATAGGAAAGATCACTGAACCAAAAGGATAACGGTGTTTCTGGTTCTGTTGTTAGCATTCTCCATGGAAACACTGCTGAAGCTTCTGGACTCAATTTCCTTCCCCATATGTGAATGTCACTGAAAATATCCAACTCCATTCTATCCCCATATAACTTCAGGAACTAAGCAAAATGAAGACTCAAAATTCATTTCAAATAATGAAATGAATATATAACGTAGAATGGAACTGGGAAAATACCTGGTTTAAATTCTGGAAAGTACCAACTATACAATTCTGGATAAGTTGCTTACTCTTGCTTAGTCTAATTTAATGCCCATCTCACAGGATGTTATGATGATTAATTTAATATCTTTGTATAACACAGAGTGTTATGTAATTTCTTCTTGTTTTTCTTGAGTAAATACATATCCTTAAGCAACTCACTGTAAACAATAGTTACTTACTTGCTTAAATTACTCTTATCTTCTATTATCACCTGAACTGTGTCCTGCTCAAGTTAATATGTGGAAGTCTTAACCCCCAATACCTCGTAATCTAACTGTATTTGGAGATAAGGCCCTTAAATAGGTAACTGAGTTCAAATGAGGTCAAATGGGTGGGCTCTAATTCAATATGACTGGTGTCCTTATAAAAAGAAAATATTAGGACACAGACATGCACAGAGAGAAGACCATGTGAAGACCAAAGGAAAACATGGCATCTACAAACCAAGAAGAGATACCTCAGAAGAAATCAATCCTGTTGACACCTTATCTCAGATTTCTAGCCTCTACACCCGTGAGTGAGTAAATTTCTGTTGTTTAACCTCCTCAGTCTCTGGTACTTTGTCATGGCAGCTCTAGGAAACTAATACAACTTTTTATGGCCTCCTTGTCTCAAGTTGAAAGTTCAATATTTGGCATCATAGCTAAGAAACAAAAATATCATCTACATTCCTTGTTGTAGTCTTTCTTCCCCATTCTCATTGCTAGTAATTTCCATATTTGGGTCTGTTTTCTGTATCTTGTAAACAGAGCATTATGCTCATTTCTTGTCTTACTGCTAATATACAATAAATGTGCAGATACGAAATAGATTTTGGAGGAGTGCAACATATAGTTGGTACATGTGTGATATGTGTGTATTCATATAATTTATACTTTTTCTCTATTTTCTTCCTTTGGTGTGAGCTAAGATTCTCTGCTTTTGTGACTAGCGCTCCTGAATACTAATCCCTGAATTTAATTCACCAAAAATTGTCAAAAATAATAATCATAGGGGGAAAGAGAGAGTGATAGAGGGAGAAGAACAAACAATCAGGCAAGGGCAGTACTGTGAATTATTAGGCTCTTATTAATAAGATTATTTTAGTCTAGAGGAAATGACCGTAAGTACCATCAGTGAGCCCAGTTGGTCTTTACTGAGTGCTAGACACATCCCTGAGTTCTGTTCTTAGTCTCCAACTGTATGATGACTACTGTCTGGAAGTATTATCTGAACAACTAAAGTCACTTAATGGAAAAGGAATATGTCTTTAGAGAAGCAACAGTAATTTTTCTATCTGATTAAAAAGCAATGTTGACTGTCTGGAAACCTCAGTCATATTTGTAAGCAGAAAAGCATTGGCTATTCAAAGTGGATGACGTAAAGAGATGAGCAGAAACTTTGGCGATAGGTATACCTGGATTTAATTCTCACTTCTACCACTTGGCAGCTGGATAGCCTTAGGCAAGTTTCATACCTCCCTGAAATTCACTTAATTCAGTCTGTAAAATGGCATAATAACTTATTATAGCATCCTTTTAGGAATTTTAAATCAGTTATTGAAATAAAAGTACACACTATATAGACAAGTATGGATTCCTCAATAGGTGTTTGACCTTTCATTTCTCCAGTATCCCACCCCCATCAAATAAAGAAAAATACTTTTTTAAATTTACAAATATTTCATTATTCTAAAGTTAAAGCCATAAAAATAAAAATAATCAAATGGCCTACGATCATACCATTAGAAGAACAAAAGAATAGGTGTTCATGAGAGTTCCAAATTAGAATACAAGTTTTCATTAGGCACCTGTTTATGTATGCTATTCTGCTCTTTAAAATAAATAATTAAATTTGAAAGACTTATTTCCTCACTTTTAAGACTTTATTAGTTTACAAATTACATATCGACCTATGCTAAATATTATACCAACCCATGCTAATGAATTCAGTACAGAAAACAAAAAACACTGCACTCAAGCAAACTACATATATATGTGTGTGTGTGTGTATATATATATATATATATATATATATATATATATATATATATATATATATATATATATATATATATTACTTAAATGCATTTATATCCTAGCGTGTCTCATAAAGCATTGTGGTAACTCACCGGAATACAAACAATCAAATATAATGGCAAAAGCACTTAATATAAACAGGGCCAAGGAAACATAGACAGAAGATGAAGAAAAGATGAGGGAAATGTGAACAGGAGGAAGTGTAGTTAATCGAGTTGTATGTTTTGACCTTAAGATTCTCTGTGCGGGGACTTCCCTGGTGGCACAGTGGTTGGGAATCCACCTGCCAGTGCAGGGAACATGGGTTTGAGCCCTGGTCAGGGAAGATCCCACCTGCCGCAGAGCAAATAAGCCCGTGTGCCACAACTACTGAAGTCCCAGCGCCTAGCCCGTGCTCCACAACAAGAGAAGCCACAGCAATGAGGAGCCCGCACACCACAACGAAGAGTAGCCCCCACTCGCCCCAACTAGAGACAGCCTGTGTGCCACAACAAAGACCCAACACGGCCAAAAATAAATAATAAATAAATTTATTTAAAAAAAAGATTCTCTGTGGATAAAACAACATGTAAATAATTGGTTACAAAGCCACATTATTTGAAGGTGCCAGACTGCATATTAACAGTCTGACACAAAGGGACAGCACAGGAAAACGATTCAAAGATAGAGATTTTTAAATATTTGCAGTTTGAAACCTTTTAGAGCACGTGTAATGAGCTCGACACACATTTCAACACTCAACATGTTAATCACATGTTCAAAGTATGTCTCAAAGTCATTGGAAATAGCTGTTGTCTCTGTCCCTGGTATCCAAAACTGATCTGTGATGTGTAAAACTCAGGAGGTATTGATATCCACTTTTTGGCATCTGAACAGGAAACAAAGTTGTTTCGCAGTGATAATAAAGAATGAAGTAAATGCAAAAGGATACAAAAGACAAAGTACTGAGGGAATGTATTAACAGAATGAGTCAAACTAAATTGTGGTGAACTGGGGCCTACGATTGTACACACTCCATGGAAATACCCCAGCCTAAATACTGGCATAGGAGGAAGGGTACTGCGAAGCCCATCACAGTATAATCCTTTAAAATGTCCCTTTCAAGGTTGGCTCCACTCAACACTGAGTATAGGAAATCTTCCCATCAGGCAGAAACACTGGCTGCCCAATGATTGACCAAGAAATTAACACACTAATGAATAAACGATGCTAATTTATTTCTATCCCTGACAATGGGAAACAGCACACACTCTGTGTCAATGGTATGTCCTCCTTCCCACTTTTCTAAGTGGTAAATTATGTTTTTCCCTTCATTGCTTTATATCATGTGTGGCAGGCATGATGGGAAATGGCTATCAATGGTTCTGTTATTGATTTCTACCTTCCTTTCACTGTGGCTAAAGAAGATACTTTGTATGATTTCAATTTCTTAAAAATGTATTGGTACTTGTATTGTGGCCTAACATATGGTCTTTCCCGGAGAGTGTTCCATGTGTACTTGAGAAAAAGGTGTATTCTGCTGTTGTTGAGTGGAGTGATCTATATACAGCTGTTAAGTTTAGTTGGTTAAATGTGTTATTCAGTCCCCCTACCTCTCTACTGATCTTCTGTCTAGATGTGTTTTCCATTATTGAAAGCAAGGTATTGATCTCCAACTATTATTTTAGAACTATCTATTTCTTCCTTCAATTCTGTCAATGTTTGCTTCACATATTTGGGGGTTGTTTGGTACATATATGTTTATAGTTGTTCTATGTTCTTGATAGATTGAACTTGTTATCAACATATAGTGGCCTCCTTTTCCTCTTGTGATAGTTTTTGATTTAAAGTTTATTTTGTGTGATAGTAACATAGCCATCCCAGATCTATCTTCCTTCCTTCCTTCCTTCCTTTCTTTTTCTGTCTCTCTTTCCTTCTTTTTTGTTACTATTTGCATGGGATATTTTATTCTATGCTTTAACTTTCAAGCAACTTGTGTCTTTTGAAATCAAGTGAGATTTTTGCGGACAGCATATACTTGGATTATGGTTGTTTTTAAAGTCCATTCTGCCAATGTTTATCTTTTCATTGGAGAGCTTAATCCACTTACTTTTTCAAAAATTACTGATGAGGAAGAACTTAATTCTGTCTATTTCCTGCTTGTTTTCTGTATGTCTTATGCATTTTTTGCCCCTCATTTACTCCATTACTGACTTCTGTGCTTAGCCGATTTTCTTGTGGTGAACTCTTGATTCCCTTTTCATTTCTTTTTGCATATGGTCTATTGATATTTTCTTTGTGGTTATCAAGAAGATGACATTTACCATTCTAAAGTTAAAACAATATAATTTCAATTGAAACCAACTTCAGTAGCACACAGAAACTCTGTTCCTCTACAGTTCTGTTCCTCCTCTTTACATTATTATTGTCACAAATTACACCTTTTTACTTTGTGAGCCCAATAACATGGATTTATGATTATTTTATACATTTGTTTTTTCAATCATGTAAGAAATAAAAAGTAGAGCTACAAGCCAATAACACAATACTGGCTTTAGTACTTGCCCATGTATTTATCTTTACTGGAGATTTCTATTTCTTTCTACAGCTTCGAGATGCTGTCTAGTGTCCTTTCATTTCAACCTGAAGGTTCAATTTAGCATTTCTCATAGGGCAGTGGTAGGAAGTTGTAAAATAAATGCCCTCAGCCTTTGTTCATCTGGGAATGCGTTAATTTCTCCCTACGTTTTGAAACCAGTTTGGCCAAATATAGAATTCTTGGTGGACAATTTTTTTTCTTTCAGCACTTTAAATATGGCTGGCCTCTTGCTTCCGTGGTTTCATAGAGGAAATTAGCTCTAATCTTTTTGAGGATCCCTGCTTTGTAACAAATTTCTTTTTTCTTTCTCCTTTGGGAGAAAAGATTCTTTCTGTGTCATTTGGCTTCTGAGAGTTTGATTATACTGGTTTTTGCTGTGGGGTTCTTTGAGTTTCTCTTAGTCCTGAAATCAGCCAAAGATTTATAGCAACCAAACACATAGTGAACCAGGGAAGAGGCAATTTGAAAATGGCAGGAAAGCTTTGTGGCATTTTTACTTGCCCTTGCCCCATCCACTGTTAGTGTAGTGATGGTCTTAAAGTGGTGGAGTCTTAATGCAGTGATAGTCTTAAAGTAACAGCAGACCATTCCTAGAATGGGACCCTCAATCCTGCTTCAGGAGGGAGCAGAAGAGACTGTACTCTCAGATTATTATGTGTATCTGTTCTAACCTGTCTGGGAGCTACCTGAAGGACTGACACAAGATGCTTATCTCTGTCTTAGCTAACTTGGAACACAGTCTGGAAAAGCAGCGGTCAATGCTCAAAAAAGTGCAAGTTGAACTAACAAAGCACAGATGGCTGGGGCAGAAGACTGTGCATTGAAATACAGTAGACCACAGAAGATGCAGGAGCCAAAGTTGGGGGAGATTCTTTGGGAAATTAGAACCTACAAAAAGTACACATGTGTCCAGAGAAATTAGGAAAGCCACATGCATACTCGAGATAAGATGCATGTTCTGAAAACACCAGAGGAGTCTCTAAGCTTTTACCATGGGCTGAGCCCTGAACTCAATGCAGGTCAGCTAAATGTTGAAGGAGTGATCCAGCAATCTGCACAATGGGCAGAGGTGTGTGGTTTTGGGTGTGCATGTGGATGTGCTTGTGTGTATTTATTTTTGTTTGTTTTAGGTGCAGGAATTCAAGGAAATCTCTGTCAAAACATTAGCTAAACATGAACTAAAGGAACAGAGACTTCGGTGCATACATACGATAAGGAAAACAGTCATTGCAAAAATAGTTTGGAAAGGTCCCTAAACAAACAGACTACTACAGCCTCCAACAATCAAAAGCCCAGGAAACCCTGGGAAAGTGGGAGAATCTGATTTCCATAGATACCACATTATAATATTTGAAAGACAAATTTTCAACCAAAAAAATCACAAGGTATACAAAGACATGGAAAAGTATGGTCCATTTAAGAAAACAAATTAATTGATGAAACCATCCCTAATGAAGCCCAGACATTTCTCCACTGCATATTCTTGCCTCCTTTGTCATAGATTCATTGACCATAAGTGCATGGGTTTCTTTCTGGGCTCTCTATTCTGTTCCAGTGATCGATGTTTTTGTGCCAGTACCATGCTGTTTTGATTACTGTAGGTTTGTAGCATAGTCTGAAGCCAGGGAGCATGATTCCTCCAGTTGTGTTCTTCTTTCTCAAGACTGTTTTAACTATTCAGGATCTTTTGTGTTTCCATACAAACTTTAAAATTATTTGTTCTAGGTCTGTGGAAAATGCCCTTGCTATGTTGATACAGACTGCATTGAATCCGTCGATTTCCTTGGGTATGATGGTCACTTTAACAATATTAATTCTTCCAATCTGTGACCATGGTATATCTTTCCAGCTGTTTGTGTCATCTTTAATTTCTTGTATCAGTGTCATATAGTTCCCTGGGTACAGGTCTTTTACCTCCTTAGGCAGATTTATTCTTCTGTATTTTATTCTTTTTTACGCGATTGTAAATGGGATTGTTTCCTTAATTTCTCTTTCTGATAGTTCACTGTTAGTGTATAGAAATACAGTAGATTTCTAGATATAAATTCTGTATCCTGCAAATTTACCAAGTTCATTTTTGAGCTCTAATAATTTTTGGATGGTGTCTTTCAGATTTTCTATGGATCATGCCATCTGCAAACAGTGACAGTTTTACTTTTTCCTTTCCATTTTGGAGTCCTTTTATTTATTGACTTTTCTTGTCTGATTGCTGTGGCTAGGACTTCCAAAAGTACCTTCAATAAAAGTGGTGAGAGTGGGCATCCTTGTCTTGTTCCTGATCTTAGGGGAAATGCTTTCAGCTTTTCACCATTGAGTATGTTAGCTATGAGCTTGTCGTATATGGCCTTTATTATGTTGAGGTATGTGTTCCCTCTATGCCCACTTTCTGGAGAGTTTTTACCATGAATGGATATTGAATTTTTTTCAAAAGCTTTTTTTTCATCTATTGAGATAATCATATGGTTTTTAGTCTTCAATTTGTTACTGTGATGATAAGAGACCTAAGAGAGCTACAGAGGCTAAGTGACCTATCCTTCCCTGAATGGGTAGGTATCCTTGTTCTGCCTTCTAATTGAGTTAGTATCTGAGTAAAGAACTGCCAGGTGTCATTTAGTTCACAATACACTGTTGTGGCAATATAGAAATGAATTTGTCTAAATCATTTGGCTTTTCTAAATTATAGTAAATGAATATACTGAATGAATACTTCAACTTAAGGAAATGCTCTTAAAGATATATTAATGTAGGCACTTCAGCGGAGAATTGAAAACAAAACAAATAATTCAGGTAAAATTAAAGTACACTCAGTTGTATCCAGTTTCCTCTTGTAAATCTCTCTTTTTCATTTGAGTGGACAGTCACTGGAGAATATCTGACTTGGGGCTAAGGAAATCTAAGCCTTCTTGGCCACACTGTATTCTCTTATGTCGTTTAATAAAGACACCAGTTGGGTTGCTGAAAAAATAGTGGGAAAAATCAATGCCTCACATCCAAAGGGCAGCTCTTGAAAATATGTGGATTGTTGTAGTCATTTTGCTCTTCTGGCCTCAGAAGTTCTAATCTTAACCTTAGCCCCTCATGCAGAGAGACTTTTTAAACCAATTTGCACATTACTCATTATGTGACTGTTGAATAAGAGAAACCCAGCTCTTTTCCTGTGCTTTCAAGCAGTTATCTTCTTCAAAACTTTGTTTGGATTGTTATACCTTAATCTTGCCTGGCAAGGGACTTATGGGAAGGTTGTTATTGTTTGAAAGTTTGGTGCCAGTATCTGCAAAGAAAGAAGAAAGTAAAGAAGGAAAGGTGTGTTTATCAAACATCCCAATAGTGAAAGTGTGTGAAAGCAACTTTTGAAAAAGTGAATCTGTCAGAGTTCAGCCATATTATTACATTTTATTTTATTCATTGAACATAAATAATTATCAGTGAATCCTTTCTAGATTTTCTAGTTTCCCAAAGTTCCCTGTATTCACATTCTAAGGTGAAAAATGGTATTTTAAGTCACTGCTCTCCACCTTATATTATTTATAATCACTCCTCATGACCTCTTCCTTCAAAGAAACGTGATCCTGAGAAGTGTCCTTTGTTTGTCTTTGTGGAATAAGTGATGGGGATGCATCCTGGAGACCTGTGAGATGTTTAAATTGTGGCCTAATGAAACTAGGATGGAGAGTTCTGGAAAGATCTGGAAAGATGGCTGGTAGAGTGTGGCCAGATGTGGGAGAAGAGACACGTACCGAGAGAGGGAGAGGAAATTTTCAGAGGGAGACAATTAAACAAATAATTCAATAAGTTTTGTTGTGTGGTGTGGGATGCAAGCCTTTCTCTCCCCGTTTCCTTCACAATCTCTTTGTTAAAGACTGTGTTTTTCATTAGTTTTACTAAGATAGGATTTGCCGTTTTGTTTGGATACTGAGAATGGACCCATGGAAACAGTTACATTTGGGTTATCTCTGACTATCTTTAATGAAGAACATAAATATTGGCCACACTATCTATGCACATGCTATCACCATGCCTTTTTTGTTCTCTGTTCATATATCTAAGTCCTCTTCTTTGAGGTCAATCTCAAATCTCATCTGAAATGTACATTTATTGATAGATTCAACCCATAATGAACTGTCCCTTCTTTGTGCTCCTTAGGCTCTGATTATTTATAAAAACTCATTTTTGAACTTAGACACTGTCCAATATGATATATTAGTTATTTCATCAGCATATGTTATATCCTCAACACAGTTATAAGCTTTTGTGGGGCTGGGATCATACATTCTGTAATTTTTCTCAGTACTTACACTTACTTTGATAGAAAGCGCATTCATTCATCTAAACATCATTTATTGAGTGTTAATTAAATGTCTCAACTCAGTCAATATTGTTTGAGTGAATGCATGCATGAATGAGGGAGTATGCAATAGGTAGCCTAATGTACCGCCCGATGTGAAAAAACCAAAAGCATAAACACAAAAGCAAGCCGAAAAGTGGCCCAGGACTTTCTGTAAAATATCCTGCTTTTGTTGGATGAGGCCATGAAAATCAAGATGCTCCTGAAAGGTCTTAAGAGCTGACCAAGAATAGTAAACAATTGAAATTCTCTCAGGCTTATTCAACCCTATCACTGGACACATTTATACCTCTCAGGAATGTTATTAAAAGAAGAGATTAATAAAGCTTTTATAGATGAGTTGATAAATCTCTAAACATTTAAATCTTCATTTCCTCCTAGGTTTCTCTAGTTTGGGTTTCCAAAAGATTTCAAGAAACCACAGGATAATTAAAAAATTAGACATTATCTTTCTTACCTTCATGTTTTTTGATGGTAAACACATTTTATTTTCTCCATAGTGCTGCCCAATTTCCACCAGTACAGTTCTTAAGTGAATTTTGCTCTGGATGGTGGGATATATAAGATGTAAATGAATTGTTTGTATATGTTTTAGAATTCTTCTAAAGGGCCTGGCCATGGAAATGCATTGAATCTTACTTAAATAAGTAAAGGAACTTCCTCAGAATTATTATTTTATTCTGGTTAGGATACTCTCTGCCCTGGTTTGTTAAAATTTCCCTCTAGAGTGGTTTTAATTTTGTTTCTGATAGGGTCCTAGGATTTATTGCCACACCCATCCTGCATCTGGTTTTCTTTGAATTCCTCTCCTTGCAGTTTCTGATTCATACAGGGCCTTACAGGTTAGTGACAACCTGGCCATCACAACTCTGGGAAGGACAGGCCTACTTTTCAGAGGTGCTGATGTTTTCTGTACCTGAAGGTTTTCAAGAGATATCAATCTTCCTCACCACCTCCCTTGGCCCTCTTAATGGACTAAGCAGTTCCTCATGAAAGTTCTGTAGGATATCTGTACTAACTTCTCCATATTGTTCCATCCTGAGTCTAAATTCCTGGCCTCAAGGTAATGTTAGATTTCTAGCTCCAGCCCCTATGTACATAAGGCCTCTACTAAGGAACAGAACGCATACACATCAGTCTGCTCTTATTTCTCTGGATTTAATTTCTCTGTTACTTTCTGAAACATGCAGGTGCTCCTTTCTTTCTTTTAATCTCAGCTATGTGCTTTTAACATTTTGAAAACTGACCCAGAATTTACATGTGTCTCCAGTAAGAGTACATTAAATTGAGCTTAGTCTGCTCTTCTACTGGCATATTTGAGATCCAAATAATTTGCTACTTAACTGGATTCAGTTACCTGTATATTTCAGGCACCTAAAACTCACCATGTTCCAAATTTCCCCCTTTATAGTTAGTAATTTTCTTGGGAATCTGGATAACATTAGATGGAATAAAGTTAGTGAGTGGCCCAGGATTGCCTGAAATTTTGTTTGTCAGAGTGGCCAGGGAAAGTTAAGCAAAGAAGCAAACCAAATGAAAAACAGAATCACATTATTATGGCTGAGACAAGATTCCATGCAGAACTCTCTGTAGAGCTGGGTTGGGTCATAACTTATGCCATAGCTCTAGGTGGGGTTGACACCATCTCATGCCAAGCTCTCAGTTCTGGGCTAATGTCATCTCTGGTCCACTCTATGGAGTGGAAACTTTGGAGGAATGGCCAATGTGTTCCACAGTGTAGGAAGAGGGAAATTGTGAACGTTACTTTCTAAATTGTGGAGGAACTAACCACTGTAAATGTGCCTTGAACTATGGTGTTTAATTTGACCAGTCAGATCAATGACTTTCCCCTTGAATGAAATGCTGCTACGTATATGAGCAGAAAAACAAAACTGGTATAAGGAATAGATAGCTAGTGGGAAGCAGCCGCATAGCCCAGGAAGATCAGCTCTGTGCTTTGTGACCACCTAGAGGGGTGACATAGGGCGGGTGGGAGGGAGGGAGTTGCAAGAGGGAAGAGATATGGGGACATATGTATATGTATAACTGATTTACTTTGTTAGAAAGTGGAAACTAACACACCATTGTAAAGCAATTATACTCCAATGAAGATGTTTAAAAAAAAACTAGTGTAAGGAGCTGGAGAGACTGGGAGTCTTATTTTCCCAGCAATTAACTTTTCCTCGACCATGACCTTCCTTTTGAGTCTCCTAGACCTTGGGGATGATAGCAACCCCTTGGGTTGGGGGATGGCAACCCCATCTTCACTAGAACCTCTATAGTTAACTTTGATTTTTCCCACACCGTCTATCCATCCCATGTATGCAGTCAGACATTTGATCTTGGACTTTTACTGACAAAATATCCTTGAATATAACCATTTCTTTTCACTGCCACTGCTACTGCTTTTGTCACTGCCTTAACTAGAGCTTTAACTTTAAGTTCTTTATATAAATATCTAAATATCTATATATAAATAAAATATACAAATAAATAAAATGTAATATTAATTTTGATGATTTAAAAGTCTTTTCTTGATAAAGACTTTTCCTGATAAATATACACAATATCTTATATAAATATTTGTGTATTATCTGTTCTTTTCTTAGAATTTTAGTCATATGATTCTATCTCTTGGTATGTCTAGAACTTTTTGATTGAATGCTGACTATTTTATTTGGCTTTTAAAATTTTTCTCAGTGGAAATGTTGTTTTGCTTCAAAATATTTTACTCTACCTGGAAGTAGCAAATCTTCAAATTACAATTTGTTAAATGCTTTGAAATATCAATACTATAGGTGTCACAAAATCTAGAAAAATGACATTTGAAAATTAACTACTGCCAGATGTGTCTCTATAAAACTTTTTCCCCACTCTTGTAGCTATATATTCTTTAACTGCCTCCTGTTTTAGAAATAAAATTGTAAGAAATAAACTTTGTAGTTTATAGACATAGATTTCTTTTCACATGGTTGATTAGAGTTTGCTTTTAGTTATTAATAGTTTAGAAAAGTTTATTTCAGCATCACAATTTATTATTGATAATGTCGCATTAATGTTCATTGTTAACTTTGAGAAAACCTCTATGGATTACTTCCTCATAAATATTTACTATTATAAATGCATTACTGATTTCAGTACTGCTATAGGTTTGTGCATTACAGGAATTCTGATAAAATACTCATTCACACCATTCCATTACACACATTATTGATGGGGTATATTCTTTTATTTCTTTATTTATTTTTGACTGTGTTGTGTCTTCGTTGCTGTGCGCAGGCTTTCTCTAGTTGCAGCGACTGGGGGATACTCTTTGTTGCGGTGTGCAGGCTTCTTATTGTGGTGGCTTCTCTTGTTGCAAAGCACAGGCTCTAGGCACACAAGCTTCAGTAGTTGTGGCTCGCAGGCTCAGTAGTTGTGGCTCACGGGCTCTAGAGCGAAGGCTCCATAGTCGTGGCACACGGTCTTAGTTGTTCCGCGGCATGTGGGATCTTCCCGGACCAGGGCTCGAACCCGTGTCCCCTGCATTGGCAGGTGACTTCCTAACCACTGTGCCATCAGGGAAGCCCCTGGAGTATATTGGTTATTTTTTTTTTTGCGGTATGCTGGCCTCTCACTGTTGTGGCCTCTCCCCGTTGTGGGGCACAGGCTCCGGACATGCAGGCTCAGTGGCCATGGCTCACGGGCCTAGCTGCTACGTGGCATATGGGATCTTCCCGGACTGGGGCACGAACCCGTGTCCCCTGCATCGGCAGGCAGACTCTCAACCACTGCACCACCAGGGAAGCCCTGGGGTATATTCTTGACAGAAGGAAATTTCCGTTTTGACTAAGCATTGAAGAAAACTGAATCTTTGACTTATCCTTCACATGCCTGATGATTGAAATAATTTTCCACAGAATAACTTCTGGTTTTATACTTTTCAGTTCTTTTTTTCTTCTTCAAACGCACATGCTTTGAGAGCTGTGAAGTGCAAGACATGGCTATATTGTAAGGTGGTTTTTGTCCTTACGCTTCTGTGTCTTGTGCTAGTTAAGTCAGTAGAGTAGTCAGTAAGAGTACTGGAAGTTATTCCTGTAATGGGATATTATATAGTCAGTTACATATGGTGGTGTCTGAAAATCACATAATAGCCTCACTTAAAACATCTCCTTAGCCAGATTTCAAGAAAGCCTGTGACCAATCCAATATGATCCAACATAGCAGAATATGATAGAAGGAAAATTGACAAAGAAATAGACGCTGGACTTACCTGATGGAAATTAAAATATCTCACTTTTGACAATTTTCCAAAAACCTATAATTACATGAACTAATTTCTAGGGTTCTTCGTAGGACCTAAAAAGGAACCCATAGAGTTGTGGAACAACAATAGAAGCTACTGTGATGAGAAGCCCGGACACCGCAACAAAGAGTAGCCCCCGCTCGCCGCAACTAGAGAAAGCCTGCACGCAGCACTGAAGACCCAACGCAGCCAAGATAAAAATAAATAAATAAATAAAAATAAATTTATCTTTTAAAAAGTGATACTCAGGTTTGAGGCATGAGAAATTTGATGAGGAGAAATTAGCTCATGTTTGCAGAACTTTTAAAATATCAAACTCAGTCTCTAAGATTTTAGCATTCTATACAACATCGGTTACTTATTAGTGGTTTGGGAAGGCCAATTTAAAAGTTTCTCATCTTACTGTATTGAAATTCACGGCCCTAATGTTCTCCACGTTGACTATATGAATGATGAAGAAAAGTCAATCATGTATTTCATTTCCAACTGGACAGAAAACAATATTTTGAAAAGTGTTTGGCCTACTGACTTTTGATTTCTTCTAAGGCAAATGGATAGGTAATTTTTATTCCCTGATTAGGAGAAAAATGGGGGAAGAGGGCAGGGTTAAGAATTAAGATTTCAAGAGCATGAGAGGTAGATGGCCAACCATAGTTCCTAAGGTTCGGTGCCTGTAACTGTTGCCGCTGCTTAAGCGTGCCAAAGCAGTGGTACGGCTGCTGCGCTCGTGTTTGCTACCACTAGAAACATTCTTGCCAGTAGTGGCGGCAGCGGGACTCAATTACTCCCTTTTTTCACTCTCTCCAGAAGCTCCAGATGGCGTCTTCCATGGGCAACATGGCCGACAGCACAGAACCAACGAAACGTATGCTTTCCTTCCAAGGGTTAGCTGAGCTGGCACATCGAGAATATCAGGCAGGAGATTTTGAGACAGCTGAGAGACACTGCATGCAGCTCTGGAGACAAGAGCCAGGCAATACTGGTGTACTTTTATTACTTTCATCTATACACTTCCAGTGTCGAAGGCTGGACAGATCTGCCCACTTTAGTACTCTGGCAATTAAACAGAACCCTCTTCTGGCAGAAGCCTATTCGAATTTGGGGAATGTGTACAAGGAAAGAGGGCAGTTGCAGGAAGCAACTGAGCATTACCGGCATGCATTGCGTCTCAAACCAGATTTCATCGATGGTTATATTAACCTGGCAGCCGCTTTGGTAGCAGCAGGCGACATGGAAGGAGCAGTACAAGCTTACGTCTCTGCTCTTCAGTACAATCCTTCTTTGTACTGTGTTCGCAGTGACCTGGGGAACCTGCTCAAAGCCCTGGGTGGCTTAGAAGAAGCCAAGGCATGTTATTTGAAAGCAATTGAGATGCAACCGAACTTTGCAGTAGCTTGGAGTAATCTTGGCTGTGTTTTCAATGCACAAGGGGAGATTTGGCTTGCAATTCATCACTTTGAAAAGGCTGTCACCCTTGACCCCAATTTTCTGGATGCTTATATCAATTTAGGAAATGTCTTCAATGAGGCACGGATTTTTGACAGAGCTGTGGCAGCTTACCTTCGTGCCCTAAGCTTGAGTCCAAATCATGCAGTGGTACATGGCAACCTGGCTTGTGTATACTATGAGCAAGGCCTGATGGATCTGGCAATAGACACCTACAGGCGAGCTATTGAATTGCAACCACATTTCCCTGATGCTTACTGCAACTTAGCCAACGCTCTCAAAGAGAAGGGCAGTGTTGCTGAAGCAGAAGATTGTTATCGTACAGCTCTCCGGCTGTGTCCCCGCCATGCAGACTCTCTGAATAACCTAGCCAATATCAAAGGAGAACAGGGAAACAGTGAAGACGCGGTTCACTTGTATCGTAAAGCATTAGAGCTCTGCCCAGACTTTGCTGATGCCCATTCAAATTTAGCAAGTGTATTGAAGCAGCAGGGAAAACTGCACGAAGCTCTGATGCATTATAAGGAGGCTATTCGAATCAGTCCTACCTTTGCTGATGCGTACTGTAATATGGGAAACACTCTATGGGAGATGCAGGATGTTCAGGGAGCCTTAGAGTGTTATACTCGTGCCGTGCAGATCAACCCTGCATTTGCGGATGCCCACAGCAATCTGGCTTCCATTCACCAGGATTCAGGGAATATTCCAGAAGCAATTGCTTCTTATCGCACTGTTCTGAAGCTTCAACCTGATTTTCCTGACGCTTATTGTAATTTGGCTCATTGCCTGCAGGTTGTCTGTGATTGGACAGACTATGATGAGCGAATGAAGAAGTTGGTCAGCATTGTGGCTGACCAGTTGGAGAAGAATAGGTTGCCTTCTGTGCAGCCTCATCATAGTATGCTCTATCCTCTTCCTCATGGCTTCAGGAAGGCTATTGCTGAGAGGCATGGGAACCTCTGCTTGGCTAATATAAGTGCCCTTCATAAACCACCGTATGAACATATAACAGACTTGAAGCTCAGTGATGGTCGACTGCGTGTAGGATACGTGAGTTCTGACTTTGGGAACCATCCTACTTCTCACCTTATGCAGTCTATTCCAGGCATGCACAGTCCTGATAAATTTGAGATATTCTGTTATGCCCTGAGCCCACATGATGGCACAAACTTCCGAGTGAAGGTGATGGCAGAAGCCAATCATTTCACTGATCTTTCTCAGATTCCATGCAATGGGAAAGCAGCTGATCGCATCCATCAAGATGGTATACACATCCTTCTAAATATGAATGGTTATACCAGGGGTGCTCGAAATGAACTCTTTGCTCTCAGGCCAGCTCCTATTCAGGCAATGTGGCTGGGGTACCCTGGGACTAGTGGCGTGCTTTTCATGGATTATATCATCACTGATCAGGAAACGTCACCTGCTGAAGTTGCTGAGCAGTATTCTGAGAAACTGGCTTATATGCCCCATACGTTCTTTATTGGTGATCATGCTAATATGTTCCCTCACCTGAAGAAAAAAGCCGTCATCGATTTTAAGTCCAATGGGCACATTTATGACAATCGGATTGTGCTGAATGGCATCGACCTCCAAGCATTTCTTGATAGTCTATCAGATGTGCAAATAGTCAAGATGAAATGTCCTGATGGAGAAGACAACGCAGACAGCAGTAATACAGCTCTTAATATGCCTGTCATTCCTATGAATACTGTTGCAGAAGCAGTTATTGAAATGATTAACAGAGGACAAATTCAGATTACAATGAATGGATTCAGTATTAGCAATGGCCTGGCAACTACCCTGATCAACAATAAGGCTGCCACTGGAGAGGAGGTTCCCCGTACCATTATTGTAACCACACGTTCTCAGTACGGGTTACCGGAAGATGCCATTGTGTACTGTAACTTTAATCAGTTATACAAAATTGACCCATCTACTTTGCAGATGTGGGCAAATATTCTGAAGCGTGTTCCCAATAGTGTACTGTGGCTGTTGCGTTTTCCAGCAGCAGGAGAAGCTAATATTCAACAGTACGCACAAAATATGGGCCTTCCCCCAAACCGTATCATTTTTTCCCCTGTTGCTCCTAAAGAGGAACATGTTCGGAGAGGCCAGCTGGCTGATGTCTGCTTGGACACTCCACTCTGTAATGGCCACACCACAGGGATGGATGTCCTTTGGGCAGGGACCCCCATGGTGACTATGCCAGGAGAGACTCTTGCTTCCCGAGTTGCAGGTTCCCAGCTCACTTGTTTAGGCTGTCTTGAGCTGATTGCTAAAAATCGGCAAGAATATGAAGAGATAGCTGTGAAACTGGGAACTGATCTCGAATACCTGAAGAAAATTCGTGGCAAAGTCTGGAAGCAGAGAACATCTAGCCCTCTGTTCAACACCAAACAATATACAATGGAACTAGAGCGGCTCTACCTACAGATGTGGGAGCATTATGCAGCCGGCAACAAACCTGATCACATGATTAAGCCGGTTGAAGTCACTGAGTCGGCCTAAATAATGACTGTGTGCCCAGGAGAATTACCCCTGTAGCTGAGCCTCAACCTTCTGGGGGAAAGGGAACTACTTTTTCAATATCATGGTGCAGATGGGTGACAGACAATGATAAGAAATAGCACAGCCAGACTTGCTTCCTGCATGGTCACGATAGGGAGAAACCCAAGAGATGCGAAACTGCTGTTCCACAAGGAGTCTCCATCGAATTTTGCAGCAGCCAGGTGTCTGGAAGGTCTGGAAGGTGAGTCTGGAAGGTAAGTCTGGAAGGTCTGATCTCCCTTGGTCTTCCAGGGGATGGATGGTTAATGTGGAAGGGAGATAGAGATTGCCCGGCCGTTTTGTGATTATCACGGATTGATTGAGTCTTCTGAATTAATTTTTTTCTTTATATTTTGGGTATTGGAGCTTTTAAAAATGTTTGGTTTCAGGTATTTTTATTCATGTGAAGTGTATATGATTCTCTTGAGATAAGGTTTTAAGCTAAAATATTCCTTGTTTTAGTTTCTGAACTCTACCGATAAATGGGGACTTTGCTGGTGTAGTCTTTTTATAGGTTTTATAAACCACTTGAGCCTCTATCAGTCACTTTAGTGTCTGACATAACGTTTGGAACTCTCAGTGCTTTGTTGGTCTGTAGATGATGGCTTCAATTCTTTTTCTGGTCCGTTTCCTTCTTCCCTTCCCCCCACTTTAAAAATTCTCCTGTAACTTGGCTAACAAAATACCAAGTGTGATTCAAAACCTCCCAGAGTGTTTCTCTTCAACACATCATCTGGTGCCAAATGAAGATTGTTAGGAGTGCTTATTAATTATGAAGGGCACAGTTGTGGTACTGTCACTGACGATAATAATAATGGATTTTTGGCCTAGAGTTTTGACCTATTTCACCAGTGTTTTACCATTGACTGCCCCTCTATGCTGCTTCCAAAAGTGAGAGTGTGTGATAAGATTTTTACTTTCATTTCTAAAGTTTGTTTTTTTTAGGTGAGTCCTGTTTTTCCTTTTTCTTTCAGCAGAAATGAAATCCCAGGTAAGTATAAGTATTCAAATATTTGATCAGTAAGTCACAGTTATCTCCAGTACATTAAATAACTTTCATCAAAAAACATGTTATAGGTGAAAAGCTCTGAAGGACCAGCTATGTATATGATAATTATGTTTCAGGCCTTCTAGGGTATTATATATAATAACTTGTCTTCTGGTCGTGGTCTTGAAGTCTTTATGGATTCAGCCTCAGTAGTAGCGAACTGCACTGCTACTTGGTTTGGAGTACAAATTAGACTTTAGCCCTCCTGGAGGTTGAGTTTTTGGTATTGAAAACCATAGGAATGAAATTATTGTATTTCATCAAAGGATCGAGGGCTTGAGGCTTAAACAAGCCAACATATGTGTGGGAAGCAGTCAGCCTTGAGAGCAGGCTACGGACATGCCAGGCATGCCGCCGCTGCTCGAAGGGACTGTCCCTACTTGTTCCCCTCCTTGTTCCATTCCACGGGAGATAAATCACCAGGGCCCAGAAATCAGAAAGAATGTAAAATGAGACAAGCCAATCTGTCTCCACCCTGCACGTGCAGGTTATTTTGGATGATTCTGGGTTTATGGGTTTTCTCCCAGGGAAGTTATCCTTGAGCCGAGACAGTCATTAGATGATGTAAACCACCGTCTGGCAACCTTCCCTTTTCTAGTCGATATAATCTGCAACTGTAGCATAATAAAACTTGCCTTGCAACCGTCAGTTGTCTTGGTCCTTCTGACCCCATTTGTCGGTGCTACTTCAGTTCCTTACCCCGTCCCTTCTGACCCTGGGCGGTGAAATCCTCTTTCTGAGGCTGGTCCGCGGCAAGTGGCGCCTGAACAGGGACCTGAAGCGTGAAGCCAATGAAAAGAAAAAGAAAGTGCAGGTAAGAGAACCCTTATGCAAAATATGTGTGGACACGAGTAAAAGTGAAACTAACAGAGGCATAAGGCAACAGTCAGAAGTAAAATAAGATGGGGCAAAAGGGCTCAAAGGAGCGTGAATTATTTGCTCCGGTTTTACTTTCGATGCTTAAAGCTCGGGGTAATAAAGTTTCTACCTCACAGTTGACTGAATTTTTGCAGCATATCCATGATGTATCTCCCTGGTTTCCTGATGGCGGCTCTGTGACATAGAAATCTGGCAGAAAGTTGGAGAAGATTTTAAAAATTATTATGAGTCTCGAGGGCCTACTCATACTGCCGTTGTTACATTTAGTTTGTGGAATCTGATAAAAATATGTTTAGGTTCTTCTCATGATAGTGTTGATTTGAATGTAAAGTCAGAAAAACATAAGCCTCTGACAGAAGAAACGACTGTATTATCAGCTACTGTGTCGCCACTTCCTAAACCAAAAGAGCTAATAAATTTAAATATTTCAGATGAAGAGGAACATTTTGACTTAACAGATGAGGCTTTTAAACATAAAAGAGAGAAGTATCCTGAAGATGATTTTCTAATGGCTATAATAGATAAGTCAGTGAAAAAGCTGCAAATTAGTAAGGACTGTCTTCCTCAAAATTCTCCATCTGTAAAACTGCTCAGTCCCTTGCAACGTGCTGTACAAGCAGCAATAAAACGAGGAGAAGATCCTATTTTCTGTTGTCCTGTCACGGAAAGACCTGATCCTAATAATCCTCAACAGGCTATTAGGGAGCATCAGGCTCTTCCTTTTAAAGTTTTGAAAGATTTAAAATCTGCTTGTGCTCAATATGGGCCCACTGCTCCTTTTACTACTGCTATGGTTGACACTATTACAGGAGAAGCTCTTCCCCCTGCTGATTGGCAGTCTATTGCACGAGCTTGTTTAAATGGTGGAGATTATTTAATATGGAAGTTTGATTTTTATGAACGGGCTGCTGAACAAGCAGAAAAGAATGCTACCCATGATATTCCAGTTGATTATCATATGCTGATTGGGGAAGGACCATATATTTCTTTACAAGTTCGATTAACTTATCCCTTTGTTGCTTATCCTCAAATAAATCATTTGGCATTACAAGCCTGGAGGAAATTATCTTCTACACACAAAACTGAGGATCTTTCAAAAATTAGACAGGGACCTGATGAACCATATGCTGATTTTGTAGATAGATTGTTACAGCCGGTGGGGAGACTCATTGTGGATGGACTCACTGGTACAATTGTAGTTAAGCAACTTGCTTTTGAAAATGCTAATAATGCATGTCAGGCTGCGATTCGACCTTGGAGAAAACGGGGAACATTGGAGGATTATATTCGCCTTTGTGCAGACATTGGGCCTGCTTATATACAG
Organism: Mesoplodon bidens; assembly: GCF_964165515.1. NCBI lineage: Eukaryota > Metazoa > Chordata > Mammalia > Artiodactyla > Ziphiidae > Mesoplodon > Mesoplodon bidens. The sequence goes on along the minus strand of NW_027671691.1, from coordinate 19,382 downwards.
GGTGCTGCTATGGCTGCAGCATCAACTAAAGTGGGGTTTAAAAACAATCCAAAGAGAACAAAGACTAGTTTTAAATGCGGAAAGGCAGGTCATTTTGCTGGAGAATGTAGATCTTTTCACTGTAACCCTGGTCCTTCCTTCCCTACTCAAAACCCTCCAGATGGTCAGAAAATCCCTGGTTTATGCCCTAAATGCAATAGGGGAAAACGTTGGGCACGCGATTGTTGGTCGCTCAGTGGCCCACAAGGATGGAACACCACTGTCGGGAAACTCCTCCCGGGGCCTTCCCCGGCCCCAACAGATAATAGGGGCAATGTCTGTGTATCCTCCTCAAACTATCAATCAGACATTAACCAAAAACAAAAACATACAATATCTTTGCTCTCCAGAGAAACAGCAGGAAGCGCAGGACTGGACCACAGTGCCTCCGCCCGATATGTATTAACTCCTGAAATGGGTCCTCAGGCCTTCTCTACGGGCATCTATGGACCTTTACCCAAGGGTTTGATGGGACTACTATTGGGAAGAAGTAGTGTCACCATGAAGGGTTTAACTATTATGCCAGGAGTCATAGATTGTGACTACGAAGGAGAAATAAAAATCATGGCACAAACTATTAAAAATATAATAATGATTTCTCCTGGGGATAAAATTGCACAATTGCTACTTTTGCCCTTTGTACCTCATGGACAAATTTTACAACATCAAAAGAGAGACACAAAGGCTTTTGGATCATCTAATGCTGCCTACTGGATTCAGAAGATAGGGAAAGAACATCCAGAAAGGAAATGAACCATTAATGGAAAGGTTTTTTCAGGTTTGTTAGACACTGGAGCTGATGTCTCTGTTATGACACAGATTCACTGGCATAAACATTGGCCCGTTAGTCCTACTATTACAGAACTTCAAGGAATAGGACAGAGTTCTTCTCCTATGCAAAGTAGTCAGTTATTATGGCAAGATAGTGAGGGCCATTCAGGATACTTCCAGCCTTATGTTTTGCCTAGGCTGCCTTTAAACCTCTGGGGCCGAGATATATTAAAAGAAATGGGAGTATTACTTTATAGTCCAAATTCTCAAGTCTCTAATATGATGTTGGATCAAGGATTTCTTCCCACAAAAGGGCTGGGAACAAATCAACAAGGACCTGTCTATCCTATTGATGTGAAAATAAAATATGATAGACAAGGTTTGTGTTTTTCTTAGGGGCCTTGGATTCTCCTCCACTCACTGCCGATCCAATTACTTGGCTGAGTGATGACCCTGTATGGGTGGACCAATGGCCCCTCACAAAGGAGAAATTAGAAGCTGCAGAACAATTAGTACTGAAACAATTAGGGCATTTAGAAATTTCCAATAGTCCTTGGAATACTCCTATTTTTATTACCAAGAAAAAATCTGGAAAATATAGGTTATTACCGGATCTAAGAGCTGTTAATAAAACTATGCTAATAATGGGAGCTCTTCAAGCAGGCCTACCCTCTCCAACAGCCATACCACACGATTATCATCTTTTAGTTATAGATTTAAAAGATTGTTTTTTTCACTATTCCTTTGTTTCCTGAAGATAGAAAACATTTTGCTTTTAGCTTGCCTTCCTTAAATTTTAAGGAGCCCATGAGGAGCTTTCAATGGAAAGTATTGCCTCAGGGCATGGCAAATAGTCCTACATTATGCCAAAACTATGTGGCTCAGGCCTTAACTCCTGTGAGAAAAAGGTTTCCAACGTTATATCTCATACATTATATGGATGATATACTTTTAGCCACTGATAATATTTCTTTATTAGAGACTGCTTTTCAATTTTTACAACAATCCTTACAATCATTTGGCTTGGTCATTGCCTCAGAAAAAATTCAAAGACAATCTCCATTTTTCTATTTGGGAAAATATATTGATAACACTACCATTAGGCCTCAGAAACTGCAAATTCGAGTTGATAATTTAAAAACATTAAAGGATTTTCAAAAATTACTTGGAGACATTAATTGGCCAAGGCCTTCCTTAAAACTTACTACTGCTCAATTAGAGCCTTTGTTTGATATTCTTAAAGGTGACTCAGCTCCTTCTACTTCACGCTCTATGACTCCAGAAGCACTTCAAGCTTTACAAGTAGTTAATAGAGCTATCAGCTCTGCACAGTTAACTCGAATGCATACTCACCTGCCAATTTCTTTAATTGCTTGTCCAACACCTCATGTGCCTACTGCCATCTTATGGCAAACTGTTGGCATTATTGAATGGATTCATATGAAAACTACATCCTCTAAGGTTATTAACCCTTATTTTGAACTTAGTAGTAAGCTAATAATGCAAGGTAGAACTAGATGCTTACAACTTCTGGGTATAGAACCTTCTCAAATTATTATCCCTTATTCAGTTAGTCAACAAAATTGGCTTTTTCAACATAGTAATGAATGGGGTCTTGCTCTTGCAGGATTTTCAGGTGCCTTGGAATGCCATTACCCTGCTGATAAATTGATCCAATTTGACAAAGTTAACTGTTATATCTTTCCTTCTATAATTAGGCAACAGCCTATTCCTCATGTACCTTTGGTTTTTACAGACGGTTCTTCTTCAGGAGGGGCTACTGTAATCACTGACGACGGAACAAAACTCATTAAACAAACTTCCTTGACTTCAGCTCAACGTGTTGAACTGTATGCTGTCATGATGGCTTTTAAACATTTGCCTTCTATATCTTTTAATTTGTTTTCTGATAGTAAATATCTTATCAGCTTATTATTTCTTCTGGAGACTGTGACCAGAGGACATACTAATGACCCTGAATTATCATCCTCTTTTCGTTTGCTTCAACAGCTTATTCGTTCCCACGATGGCCGTGTTGCAGCTCTGCATATCCGTGCTCATTCTAACTTGCCTGGTCCATTGTCTAAACTTAATGTGACTGCAGATGTTTTAACTCGATCTAAACGTGATCTTTATCCTGTGCGTTTTCCTCCCAAAAATAAAGTTAAAGTTACTCTTCCTCCTCAATCTCTTTTCCCTAAAGCAGGACATATCCCAAATTACCGTCCTCCTCCTTTCCGTTCGTCATGCTGTCAAGAATGGCTAAGGTATTGCATTCATTATCTTCATACTGTTGATACTCATGGTCCATGTCCTGGACACCCTCATATTATGGTAAGTTATGATCAAACTGCTTCACAAGCAGCACAGCAGTCGCATGCTTTACACCATCAGTCGGCGGCTACGTTACGCAAAGAATTTTCCCTTACTCGTGAAGCCACCCGACAAATTGTTAAGCAATGCCCACAGTGCTTACCTCACCTTCCTGTTCCACATTATGGTGTTAATCCTCGTGGATTATTACCTAGTTATTTATGGCAAATGGATGTTACTCATATCCCGTCTTTTGGGAAATTACAATTTGTTCATGTCACTATTGATACTTATTCTGGTTTCCTCTGTGCTACAGCACAGACCCGAGAAGCTACTAAACATGTTATCACTCATTTATTACACTGTTTTGCTTTTGTGAACCTTCATTTTACAGGAACCAACATTACTCTTACAGGCCCGGCTACCAGCCGACGAGAGGATCTTAAGGATACCATCATTTGGTATAAAAATGGGCAAGCTATTAATATTAGAGGTCGAATCTCATATGCCTCGCCACTTTGGGATTCCGCTATTACTATGGCCAAGGTTCCAGGTGAAGATTCAGGAAATTATTTCTGTATGAAGCATTTACTTGGAGGACAAGGGATACTTATAGTTGGACATAAGGTTACTATTCTTAACAGAAAATCAAAACCTCAATTTCCTCCTTTTATGACCATTAACTTTGCTGGATCCAATTTTGAATGTTGCAATGCATCTTGGAATAATAACCAAATATGGTGTACTACAGATCATACCAAGGGGTCAATTCTTCTCTCTTCTATTCCCATCATAGATAGGTTTATCACATTTCAAAAGAACTGGGATATATGGAAACTAGCTCTAACTTATTCCAATACACCTGTTATAACTTGTGTTGCTCCTCCATATACACTTTTGATTGGTTCTATTAACATTGGTAATTCTTCCAAAGGAGGATATAATATTAGCTGTGTTCATTGTATTTTTAGCAGTTGTATGTTCCCTTCTGCAGGAACACAATCTGTGCTTATACTAAGGCAACCCATATATGTTATGGTGCCTGTACATCTGAGAGAACCTTGGTATGAAGATACTGGAGTACAGGCATGGGTGGAACTCTCTAAAGCCTTGCAGAGAAGGAGACGCTTTATTGGGTGGCTAATAGTAAGTTTACTTGCCTTGGCTGCTCTGTCTGCTACCGCGGCTACTGCCCGTCTTGCTCTTTCACAGAGTATTAATCATGCTCACTTTGCTAATCAATTATCTCAAAATACCAGTCTTGCTTAATCTTTACAAAGTCACATAGATTTACAGATTAATAACAAGTTAGATGAATTTAAAAACGCAATTTTGAGGATTGGAGATCAGATGGCAGCATTAAAATTGAGGATGCGTTTAGCTTGTCATGCAAAGTATACGTGGATTTGTGTTATTCCTTACAAGTACAATGACTGTATTTGGGAATGGGAAAAAGTAAAAATGCATCTGCTGAGTGTTTGGTCAGATAATAATATTAGTCTTGATCTTAAGAAATTAAATGCTGAAATTCAGGATATACAACATGCACATCTTGATGATATTTCACCAGAAGATGTAATTCAAACTTTACTGGATCATTTAAAGTGGTTAAACCCTTAGTCGTGGATTACTAGAGGGTTGTCAGGAGTTATTACCCTGGCCATAATTTGCCTATTATTGATAATAATCTTCTCATGTCTGTTTCGTATCCTCATGCTTCAGTATACTACTCTCGGCACTAAGCTTCATGGAATTATTTTGCAGCAAAAATTAAAAAATAAAGAAGGGGGACCTGTGGGAAGCAATCAGCCTTGAGAGCAGGCTACAGACATGCCAGGCATGCCGCTGCTGCTCGAAGGGACTGTCCCTACTTGTTCCCCTCCTTGTTCCATTCCACGGGAGATAAATCACCAGGGTCCAGAAATCAGAAAGTATGTAAAATGAGACAAGCCAATCTGTCTCCACCCTGCACGTGCAGGTTATTTTGGATGATTCTGGGTTTATGGGTTTTCTCCCAGGGAAGTTAACCTTGAGCCGAGACGGTCATTAGATAATGTAAACCACCGTCTGGCAACCTTCCCTTTTCTAGTCTATATAATCTGCAACTGTAGCATAATAAAACTTGCCTTGCAACCGTCAGTTGTCTTGGTCCTTCTGACCCCATTCGTCGGTGCTACTTCAGTTCCTTACCCCGTCCCTTCTGACCCTGGGCGGTGAAATCCTCTTTCTGAGGCTGGTCCGTGGCACATATGAATATGTTTTTGTCTTGCTGTACTGCACATATGCTGTCTAGTAACAGATATTTTGTCTGCTATTAGTGTTTTAGATTATGTCTTTCCAAAGCGCTGAGGCAGTGCACCTATTTTGATGTTGCAGCTGATGCCTGAACGTATCCTAGCTGACAAATTATTGATTAATAAAAACATGAATTTCTGAAAGATTTGTACTGTTAACCAAAATCTGAGCAAGGAGTCTCAAATGTAATTCTTAGCCAGAATTACATGTTAATGAACCATTTAACAGTGTAAATCAAGGAACATCAATGTAGGGATTTCTTTTCATTTATTTCTTACCTGCTTGAAATATCAGTTAAAGGTTGCCAGCTTGGTTGCAGATGAACAGACATTTGAAGTTCCCTGAACTACGTAATGTGGAATAGGATAGTAGACTTCCAACGCCCTCAAGGCTGTGACCTTGCAGCCATTTTACATAGCACATCATCCTCCTATAGGGATGAACCTTTCCCTGGCCCAAAAAGTAGCCACTCCGTTGAAGCTTTGCTTATTGTAACAGGCTTTTGTTTCCAGGTTACATGTCTGTGGAAGACTTAATTCTGAATAGAGATATAGATATTACTGGAAACTAATTGTTTTTGCTATTATACTCTGCTTTATCAAAAAAGTAAAACATTTAAATTGTGCTACAAAAATTCAGATGTCTTACAATCTTTAAACAATAAATGAATGAATTGCCCTTAAAAAAAAGAATTAAGCAGTTAGTTAAGCTGTTGGTCCCACATCAGACAAATTATCCTTATACCTCCTGTCAATATTGTTAACAGAGACTGTTATTTTATTAATCCTTATGATCCCATGATTCTTTCTTTCATGTTTCGGGGCACAGCAGGTGAGAGAGTGGGTTTGTTAAGCTGGGTGGGTTTATCCTTCTTTTATGCGTTCATTCAATTTTCTGTTCATTTACTTATTGTATACATATGGCAATAGAAGCTGCTAAGGCAATCATTGCTATTCTGCAAAACAACAAGGCACAGAAGCAGATGTCTTATTTCCGAGATTTCTCCCCCCAGGATTATTATGATTAAAGATCCTTTCCCCCCACTCCCTGGAGAGGACAAGGGGCTGCTCGCTGGAGGATTTTTAATGACTTGGGGAAAGGCTCAAATATCCCCCCATTATGGTAATCCACCCCAGGGGCAAACCACACAAGAATATTATGAATTTATTTTATTTTTCTATCCTTGCAAAGGTAATACTCAGCTCATTAGAATATGAAAACTATACTGTCAAATTTCAGAATTACATGGATGAAGAAAATCACCAAAGTGGCATCATATCATGTGTGTTATAGCTGTATTTACTATATTGACTATATTAAATATGTTGTGTTATCAATGTATTGTATAACTATATATTGAAAAGGCAAAATGCTGTAACGTATTTCAGAGAAAATAATTATGTTGGCCAACCCCAAATTGTACATTGTAGACGGGTCCTAGGAAAAGAAGATTCAATTCATAGTGAACAAGAGGTTAGCTTCTGTTTTCAGCCATGTGCTATTTCAAGAATTAAACATCATGAATAATACAGGATATAAGAGGAATAGTCTAAAGATGGAAAAGCACATTTTGATTAGGAAAGAGAATTTAAGTCTTTTTTTTTTTAAGGAAAACTGCCTTATTACTATGAGATAAGAAAATTGTTTCCTTCTTTTCTTCCTTGCTTTCTTCTTCTTTTTTTTAACCTTTTTAATTTTGGATATTTGACCTCTAAGCTGAGATGACTGAAAATGCCTCCTCTGGGCATCAACCTTTTTGAAAGACTTTTTCCCCCTCCCTGAGGGCTATTTGTCTCTTGGAGGCTTTGTCTACATTACTCCTCAAGAGGCAAGCATTTGTCCTTGCACTAAATGCTGACATCTCCTGATAAGAGGGAAGCTGCAGAGTAGAAGAATTGAAGGTCAGTATGTTGATATTGGTCTCAAGCGCATTGATGTACATTTGTGTATTGGGGAAGGGGAGTGAAGCTTGAGAGTGGGCCAGTGGGGAGGGGTAAATATTTTGTGATGCTGTCTACCTATGGGCTTATAAAGTTTATGGCTGCATTAGGAGGACAAGCATTACCATTAGCATGAAAAGTAGGGCAGACCTCAGTTGCAAAAGCTTCTAGCCATACACATAGGGCAATACGTAAATGATACACCTTATTGCATTCACCCATTCACCCTCCCCTGTTCACGCTAATTGGAAATTTCCATCCATTTCAGAGAAGTAACACAACTATCAATCATTTTCCCTGGCACGAATCTTCCAGGAGAAAGAAAATGGAATACACCTAGCGACAGAGCTCACGCACTAGTAGTCCATGTGTCTTAGATTTAATATCTGATGACTAGCTGCATTGAAGCCAAGAGGTGGTTCACAAAGTTGCTGCACATTAGAATCACCTGGGGAACTCTGAGACCTTCCCGTGCCCAGGCTCCTCCCTAGACCTACTGAATCAAAATCTCTGGGGCTGGGACCCAGACACCAATGTTTTTCTTCAAAGCTCTTTAGGTAATTCAAACGAGCAGCAAAGCTTGAGAACCAGCCCAATAATGGGAACAAACTTATTTCACACAGATAAAGTGGGGCAATTCATATGTTAAAAGAACGTGAATATATGTATATATTTCTTTTTTTCACTTTATTCTGTTTGTATTTCAAATAGGCTTTTTTTTTTCCTTCTGCAAAAAGCATTATTGTTTCCATTTGGTCCAAGGCTTGGGAGAGGGCTCCAGGGCGGTTACAAAGCTGCCTAGTGGCTGCAGAGCGGGGCTTCAGGCAGAAGCTCTGACGCCAGAGGGTCTCCTCAGACGCGGCTGGACTTCAGAGACTCCTGTTTGGCTCGAGGGTGAGCCTTTCAAAGAGATACTCGCCCAGCACAGCCTGCGGACCAGCCAGCCTGCGGAGGTTGGTCAGGTGGTCGCCCATCTTCTGGATGAGTTTTACCTGCTCCTCCAGGAAGCGGCTCTCCAGGAAATCACAGAACTGGGAGTCTGCACGGGCAGGACCCATGGCGCGCAGATCCGTTAGTGCCTGGTTCAGATTCTTCTCCCTAAGAATGGCGGCTTCCACAGCATCCTGGGTTTTACCCCACTCATCCTGAGAAGGCTTCTGCGCATCCTGGAAGAGGGCGCGGCCGCAGCACTGGTTTTGCATTTTCAAGAGGCGCTGGGCGCCCTCACACTTCTCCTCAGCCAGTTGGCGAAAAATGTGGCCCATACTGTCCAGAGTCCCATTGTTGCTGTCGAAATAGATGCTCAGAGAGAGGTAAGTGTCCACAGATGCATGTTGAACAGGCGGTGGACGGCGGCCTCCACCTCGGTGGAATAATTCTGACGAACCTGTGAACTCGTGGTTGATCAGTGATAAGGAGCTAAGCTCAAAAACTGGTGTTGGCCTGTCCTGGAGGCTGAGGATAGCTGAGTGTCTGATTCCAAAGGTTGCGAAAGGAAGAAAGGTTGGAAGGTGGTCGGGGGCTGGAGCAAGGAGCGTCCCTGGGTCTGTTCATTCCAAACACTGTTGAAGCAAAAGACAGATCTGCAGGACTGCCGAACGCACTGCCTCAAATAGGCTTTGATATAAATGAACAAGAAGTCCAAGCAAGGACAAAACTTACCCTTCCTCCCACCAAAATAGCTGGTGATACTAGAATCTAGATCTGGGAAGGGATTCTTCCATTGCTTTCTTAACATTCCAAGCCACTAGAGCAGTGGTTCTCAAAGTATGGTCACCTTGTAACCAAGCAGTACCCTATGGGGCCTTCCTAGGACAGACCCATCCCCCATATCCTCTATTGTAGTTTCTCTCTGAAGTACTCAGATAATAGTATCTCAGGCATATTTCTTGAGTTTTCAGATGCTAAAAACCACCACCCAATGGAAGAAATGAACTCCTTGATGATCATGAGCACGTAGCCCTCAGACCTCCTGGCACCTAAGGATGGATAATGTTACCTGCCTTGTGGCCTCAACATCAGCCAATCAGAGGATTGTGCACCAGCTGATCACATGCCCTGGGATGTCCCTCCCTCACCTGGCCTTTAAAAATGCATTGCTGAAATCCTTTGGAGATTTCAGGGGTTTTGGAACACGGACCACCCCTCTCCTTGCTCGATCCTGCAATAAACCTTTCTCTTCTCCAGACTCCAACCTTTAGGTTTGTTTGGCCTCACTGTGCTTCAGACACATGAACCTGCATTCAGTAACAACTTGACCAGCTTTACCAGCGTCCCCTGATAATGTGTCAGATATTCAAGTTTTAGGGCCCTATCCCAGCCCTATGGAATCAGCAACTCTAGTGGGGCTCAGTGATCTCTGTTATAACAGGCCCTCCATATGATTTTTATTCACCTTAAAGTTTGAAAATATCTGCATTGTCAGCTGGCCAAAGTGTCCACCAGCAGGTGAAGGGGAGTGATGCCTGGAAAAGATAGGGAGTAGCCAAGGCAAGTACAGCAGCATTTGCCGTGGTAGTAATGGAGAATGCCTTTTCTCCACTGGTTGGCACAGACTAGTATCTGGGAGCAGTGGCAGGGTTATTTAGGATGCTTTACAATTCAATGTAGTGACCGCTGTCCTGGTTTGCCAGGGACTTCCCCTGTGTGAACACTTAAAACCTCATCCTGGCAAACCCCTTAGCCCTGGATTTGAAAAACTTAGGGAATAACATGAAATTTAGGGGAAACATGATCTAGGATTTGGGCGAGTCACAAGTGCTAATTACAGCTAAGCAAGTATGGTCAGCATCTAGCCTTCTTTACCCCTTTGTGGGAAGGTAAATCTGATTGGGTGAAAGGACTTATTGTTAAGAAATCTTTGTAGAAACATCCCCTTCTGCTTAGTCTGCTGGTTCTCAGTTCTGGCTAGACACTGGCATCGTCTGAGGAGATTTAAAGTTATTTTATTGGTCTAGGATGACCAACAGTCAGTGTGAGGGTTTTTAAAAAGTGCTTCAGATGATTCTAATATGCAGCCAAATTTAGGTGCCACTGCTTAAGCTTTTGAACCACTGCTACATATTTTCACCTCATCTTCCTATGAGAATATCCAACTGTAGTTGAGGTTTGTTTGTTTTTCTTTTTCTTTTTTTAACTCTCTTATTATAAGATTTACTGTCTTAAATAAGACTGAATGTACAGAAAATCCTGCTAGTCCATCTGGTACAGCTAGATACTTAGAATAATATCGTTAAGATATATACCATTTAAGTACTGTGACTGGCCTTTTTAAAATTAACATATGCATTGAATTAGTACAATCTCTTTTGAAGTTGTCATGTTGGGGAGCTATACCTGTAATCTGCTGCCATTGCTAAATATCTGGACAACTCTTATTAGGAATTGTTTTTAAAAATCTTTAGGGATTAAAACCAAGAGTGCTGTATTATTTGTACTGGGACCACAAAAACCTCACAAAGTTTCCCCACTGTACCTTCTACCCCCATCTCTAACCCTTGGCAACTTCTAATCTGTTCTCTATCTCCACAGTTTTGTTATTTTAAGAATAATACGTAAACATAATCATGAATTACTTAATCTTCGGAGATTGGCTTTTAAAAATTTTTTCTTCAGCATCATTCCCTTGAAGTTCATTTTAATTTTTGCATATATTAATAATTTGTTCCTTTTCGTTGCTCCGTAGTATTCTATCATAAGATTTTATCACAATTTGTTTCAACATTCATTCATTGAAAGACATTTGGGTAGTTGCCAGTTATTGGCTATGATAAATAAAACTGCTATGAACATTTATGTGTAAGTTTCTGTGGGAACTTAATTAAGTTTTTGTTTCTTTCGGATAAATGCTCAAGAGTACAAGTACTGCGTTGTAGGGTGAATCTACTTTTAGGATTAAAAGAGACTGTCAAGCTGTTTCTCAGAGTGGCTAAACCATTTTATTTTCCCACCAGTGACGTGATATAACTTTTCTACGTACTCGCCAGCATTTGATGTTGTCACTATAATTTTAGTTATTCTCTGATATCTCATTATGGTCTTAATTTGCATTTCCCTAATGCTAATGATGTTGAGCATCTTTTCATGTGCTTCTTTGCCATGTGTATATTCTCTTCCATGAAATGTCTGTTCCTGTCCTCTGCCTATTTTCTAGTTGGATTTTTTTAAGTTGTTTGGAGAGTTCTTTGTATATTATAGATACAAGTCATCTGTCTCATATGGGATTTTCAAATATGTTTTCCCACTGTGTAATCTGAGTTTTCATCCACTTAAAAGGATCTTCTATGAAGCATTTTTAACTCATTTTGATGAGATACAATTTATCAGTTTTTGCTTTTATTGATCATACTTTCGGTGTCAAGTCTAAGAATTATTCACCTAGTTCTAGATGCCAAAGATTTTCTATTTTTTTTCCTAAAAATGTCCTGCTTTTACATTTAAGATTATGATCCACTTTGATTTAATTTTTGTGTAAGGTGTGGAGGTTTAGGTTAAGGTTCATTTTTTGTTTGTTTTTGTCAAGGGATGTCCAACTGTTTCAGTACCATTTTTTGAAATGTCTATTCTTCCTTGATAGCTTTTGCACTGCTGTCAAAAACAGGTTAAATGTATTTATGTCAGTCTATTTCTGGGTTCTCTATTCCATTCCATTGATCTATGTATCTACCCTCCAAAATTACTGCAAAGTCTTGAAATTGGGTGGATTAATTCCTCCCATTTTAATCTTCCTTTACAAATTGTTTTAGCTATTCTTCAGCCTCTTCTTACCATACAAATCTTAGAAAAAGCTTGTCTATATCCGCAAAAACCTTGAGGGCATTTTAAGAGTAATTGTGTTAAGCCTCTTAACTTGGGGAGAATTGACATCTTTATTATGTTGTGTTTCCTAATCCATGAACAAGGTATGTCTCCCTATTTGTTTGGGACTTTAAAATTTTTCTTCATCAGCATTTTGTAATTTTCAGTATAGAGGTCCTATAAATGTCCTATTGGGCTTGTATTTAAGTATTTATTTAGGTCAGTTGTAAATGGCATCACATATTTTAATTTAAGCTTCTACACATTTGTTATTAATATATAATGTGATAAAATTGTGTTGATCTTGTACTCTAAAACATTTACAAACTAATATTATTTCTCAAGCTTTTTGTGGATTCCTTGGTATTTTCTCCATTTAGATTATCATGTCCTCTTCAGACACAGACAGTTTTACTTTTCCTTAGGCAATATAATAGGATATATTACTCTTCAACATTCAGTAGGATATATTCCTTCCTATTCAACATAGTAGGAATAGTCCTTTTATCTTTTAAATGAACTTTTTAAAAATTTAACTTTTAAATGTATGTATTTATTTATTTTTGCTTTATTTTCTTACTAGAACCTCCAGTAATACATTTAATAAAAGTGGTGAGAGCAGATATCTGTGCCTTGTTTCTGATCTTACAGAGAAAGCATTCAGTCTTTCACGGTTAAATATAATCTCGGTATAGGTTGTTTGTAGATCATCTTTATGAGTTTCAGTATGTTCCTTTTCTATTCCTAGTTTGCTTGGAGTTCTTTTTTCTTCTTTTTTTAAAATCATGAATGGGATTGGATTTTGTCAAGTGCTTTCTCTGCATTATTGGATAGGATCACATGACTTTTCCCTTTAATCTATTGGATATGGTGGATAACATTGTTTGATTTTAAAATATTTAACCAACTTTGCATAACTAGAATAAATGCCACTTGGTCATGGTATATTATTCTTTTTATATATTTCTGGATTTAATTTGCTAATATTTGGCAGAGGATTTTTACAGCCAATTTCATAAAAAATATTGGTCTGTAGTTTTCTTCTTTCTATCGTATCCCTGTCCGGTTTTGGTATCAAGGTAATACTGGCTTCATAAATTTAATTAGGAACTGTTCCTTCTACTTCTATTTCTTATCAAATCATGTAAAATTGGTGTTAATTCTTTATGTCTTGGGTAAAAGTGAAACATCTAAGCCTGAATATTCCTTTTGGGAGTTTTTAAATGAAAAAACAGTGTTTCTAATGGTTACAGGAAAACTGAGATTATCTATTTCATCTTGGCTGAGTTTTGGTAGTTTTGAGTGTAGAAGCATTGGCCCATTTCACCTACATTTTTCAATTTATAGTGTAGACTTGCTCATAACAACTTGTTCCTCATTAACCTGCAGGATATGCCATGGTATCCCTGGTTGCATTTCTGATATCTGTGATTTGTGCCATCCATCTTTTTATCTTTATCAGTCTTGCTAGATCTTTATTGATTAGATTGTTTATTTCCAAGAACCAGCCTTTTGTTTCATTGACTTTCCCCCCTATTTTCCTGTTTTCAGTTTCATGGATTTCTATTTCATCTTTATTATTTCCTTCTTTCTGCTTGTTTAGTGTTTTTTCCTCTTCCTTTTTTACTGTTGTAATATAGAAAATTAGATTATTGCTTTGAAACACTTTCTTTCCCAATTTAGTGCTATAGACTTCTCTTTCAGCATTGCTTTCACTTCATTCTGCAAACTTTGATCTGTTATATCTCCATTTCCTTTTATTCTATGCATTAAAAAATATTTCCTTGATGCTGTCTTTTTTACCCATGAGTTATTTGGAATTGTGATGTTTAGTTTTCACGTGATTGAAGATTTTCCTGTTGTCTTTCTGTTATTGATTTCTAGTCTGATTCCATTATGGCTAGAGAACATACTCTATGATTTTAATTCTTTTAAATCTGCTAACTTTTTTATGAATATATAAATGAAAGAAATAAGAAAACCTCTGAGTCTTAGCATCCAACACTTAGGCACATTACAATTTAAATCTGCTAAGGTTCTTTTTATTGCCCAGTATATAGTATATGAGTGAATATTCCATGGACACTTGAATATGTATTCTGCTGTTACTGAGTGTGTTCTTTAAATGTCAGTTATATCCTATTGATTGATGATGTTTTCATTTCTTCCATATTCTTGCTGATTTTTCTCTCTGGTAGTTCTATAAATTGCTGTGCTGAAGTCTCAAATAATAATTGTGGATTTAAAATTTTCTCCTTTTACTACTTTTTTCAGTGTTTGCTTCATGTATTTTGAAGTTCTGTTGTTTGGTGCACACACATTTTGTATCATTGGGTCATCTAGGTGGATTATTCCTGTTATCTTTATGTAATGACCCTGTTTGCCCCTAATAATTTCCTTTGCTCTGAAGTCTACTTTATCTGATATTAATATAGCCATTCCTACTTTTTCTGATTAACGTTCACATGATATATCATTATCTTCCTTTTACTTTGAACTCCCTATATCATGATGTTTAAAGTAAACTTCTTATAGACAGTATATAGTTGGATCATGCTTGTGAATTTTTAATCTACTCTTCCAATCTCTGTCTTTGACTTGGTTATTTAGATCATTTACAGTTAATGTAATTATTGCTATGTTAAAGATTAGGTCTACCATTTTATTTTTTGTTTTGTCTTTTACCTTAGTTTCTCAATCCTGTGTTTCTCTTATTTTGCCTGGTGGGTTACTTAAACATTTTTTAATAAGTCCATTTTAATTTAATTTATTTATAATCATTTGTGTATACTGTTTGTATAGTTTTCTTAGTGGTTACTTTTGGCATCACAGTATACATATGTAACTTACCATAGCCTACTGGAATCAGTGTTTTATTACTTCAAGTGAAGTTTCAAAATTTTACTTCCATTTAGTCTCTTAATATTCCCCAGTTTTAAAGTATGATTTTCTGTAGTATTTCCTTTCTCTACATTGAGAACCACATCAGATGGTGTCATAATATTTGCTTTGACCATCAGATAGTATTTAAGAAACTCATGAGGCTAATGATAGTCTCTTATATTTACCCCATTTGTTTTCACCCATTCCATTGTTCCCCTTTTCTTTCTGAAGTTCCCAGTCTTCTGTTATTGTTTTTTTTTATGTTTTCATAACATTAGGTGATATCTGGGCTTTCCAGTGCCATTGGATATGAGTTTCAGGAAACACTGAGTCTGGCTCACTTAATGCTGCTGAGTTGGAGGGTTTGTATATGTTGGGCCTGTTGGCGCAGCAGGTGCTAGCAGATTAGACTAATGTTGATGGGACTAGTGCCACAGGAGGATGGGTTCCCATTCAGGCTATGCTGCTGCTACAGTAGATCAAGTCCCCCTCTACCCCAAGTGTGGGGCAGTGACCTGCTGCTGTCACTGCTTTGTATTAGGCTGCTTTTGCCTCAGGTGTGTGGTGGGATCCCTTGGAAGCTGCTGCTGCTGTCAATCACAAGGTTAAATTCATTTCAGAAATACTTAAGTATAAATATATAGCCTGGCTCCTGTAGGACCCCTGTAATAGTTTTTTATTGCTTTCATACAAATTACCACAAATATAGTGACTCAAAACAATTTAAATTTATTACCTTACAAGTCTGACATTGGTCTCAATTGAGTAAAGTAAAAGTGTTGGCAGGATCGACAGATGAATGGATAAAGATGTGGCACATATATACAATGGAATATTACTTAGCCATAAAAAGAAATGAAATTGAGTTATTTGTAGTGAGGTGGATTGACCTAGAGACTGTCATACAGAGTGAAGTAAGTCAGAAAGAGAAAAACAAATACCGTATGCTAACACATATATATGGAATCAAAAAAAAAGAAAAAATGGTTATGAAGAACCTAGGGGGCAGGGCAGGAATAAAGACGCAGCCGTAGAGAGTGGACTTGTGGATACAGGAAGGGGGAAGGGTAATCTGGGATGAAGTGAGAGAGTGGCATGGACTTATATACACTACCAAATGTAAAATAGATAGCTAGTGGGAAGCAGCCGCAAAGCACAGGGAGATCAGCTCTGTGCTTTGTGTCCACCTACAAGGGTGCGATCCGGAATGGAGGGTGGTAGGGAGATGCAAGAGGGAGGAGATATGAGGATATATGTATACGTATAGCTGATTCACTTTGTTATGAAGCAGAAACTAACACACCATTGTAAATCAGTTATACTCCAATATAGATGGTTAAAAAAGAAAAAAAAGTGTTGGCAGAGCTACATTCTTTTCTGGAGGCTCTTAGGGGTGTTTCTGTTCCCTGGACTTTATCCGCTTCCAGCGGTCACTTGTAGTCCTTGACTCAGAGTCCCCTTTCTCCACCTACAAAACCCAAAATGTTGAATCTCTCTGATTCTGCTTCTATTAAGACATGTCTCTCTTTCTCTTTCTACAGTTGGGAATGGTTTTCTACTTTTAAGGACTCATGCAATTAGATTTGTTCCATGAGGTAATCCAGGATAATCTTTCTCAAGGTCTGTAACTTCAGTCATATCTGCAAAGTCCTCTTCACCATGTAAGGTAACATATTAATAGGTTCTAGGGATTAGGGTGAGGGCATTTTTAGGAGCCATTATGCTGCCTACCACACCCTTAACAGGTGACCTTGAGAAAATTACTAAGATTTTTAAAGCCTTACTTTCCTCAAACATAAAATGGAAAGAAAGCTAACTAGTTAATATCATGAAAGTGAAACAGTATATATGATATCAACTAATTCAAAAAATGAGATTTCTTCTTTTTCTTTATGATTTACATGATTCTCAGAGTTCGGTTACTTGAAGAGTTACTTTTTTTTTAAACAGAACTAAGGAATTTCAGGGTTCAGGTGCTGTAAGATTGTCTGAATTATCTGAGTAACAATTAGCTAAGCACAGGTGTAAAGCATTTGATTTACTCCCTGGTTTTCTTTATCTTCTCATCCCAGTAAATGCATATCCCTTTTCTAGCTCCAGCCAGTAGAGTCAGAGCTTGTTTTACTGTTTAACTAAAGTTCAATTTAAATTCTCTCTACATCTCCAGATTCTCAGCCCTGGTTGCATATTATAATCACCTGGGGAGATTTCAAGAACTACCGATGCCAAATTTCTACCTATCATGGATATTTGAGGAGGGACCTGGAATGAAATGCTCTAGCTTATGGTTTTTGGAACCAAATCATAGTCTACACTGAGCCAAATTATTTGTGAGATCACCTCTAAAAAGGAATTTATCTGTGGTGACTAATGCTCTTCCTTTGTCAGTATGCTTGATTTGTCCCTCTTTGGGGGAAAAAAAGAGGGGGAAAAAACCCCCAGCAGTTGTGCTCCCTGAATTATAACCTGATGCTTTGGAATTAGTGTTGGCTTAGAGCGCACATCTTCGGATACCCATTCTCTCTCCTGCTTCCTTGCATGAACTTATATCCTTGGGCAGTGTTTCATCCACCACCCTCTTTTGCTTCTAATCTTAGCAAGTAAAGTCTCCCCTTAATGAAATAGCATTTCATGAGGCTTACTGGGAGCATAGGTCTGTTCCAGACCTATCCTATGTTAGCTAAAGCAGATATAAGTGATGTATTTTTGGCATTCATCCTCGTGGGTTGGAAAGAGAAGACAGAATTTTATCCTTTAGGTGTCATCGGACTGGACAAATGGGCTCTTTCCCTCTGCTGCCTATCATGTAAAAACCTGAGGGTGTTACCTCTAGAAGGTATCTTCTAGTTATCAAAATAGTTCAGATAAGTCAAATTTCTCAGTAAAAGATGACAAAACTATGGCTTAGGTGGTTAATTTTCTATGTCAATTTGTCTGGGCCACCATGCCCAGTTATTTGGTCAGATATTATTCTGGATATTTCTGTGATGGTGTTTTCGTGTTTTTTACAATTTTTATTTATTTATTTATTTATATTTTTGGCTGCGTTGGGTCTTCGTTGTCACACGTGGTCTTTCTCTATTTGCAGCAAGCAAGGGCTACTCTTTGTTGTGGTGTGCAGGCTTCTCATTGTGGTGGCTTCTCTTGTTGCAGAGCATGGGCTCTAGGTACACGGGCTCAGTAGCTGTGGTGCACGGGCTTATTTGCTCCACGGCACATGGGATCTTCCCAGACCAGGGCTCAAACCTGTGTCCCCTGCATTTGCAAGCGGATTCTTAACCACTGCGCCACCAGGGTAGTCTCCGTGATGGTGTTTTGGATGAAATTCATATTTAAATTGGTGTTGGACTTCGAGTAAAGCAGATTATCCTCCATAGTATGGGTGCGCCTCATCCAATCAGTTGAAGCTCTTAATAAAACAAAGACTGACCTCCCTGTCGCAAAAAGGAATTCTGCCAGAAGACCTACAGAAATTGAACTGCAACTCTTCCTAGAGTCTCTAGACAGCCTAACCTGCAGATTTTGAATTGACCAAGCCTCTATTATTGTGTGAACCAATTGTTTAAAATCTCTCTCTCTCTTTCTCTATCTTTATATAGATATGGATATAGATCTAGGTATCATTATTGATATCTAGATCTATATCTATCAATATATATGGGCACATTGTATACACATGCTGTTGGTTCTGTTTTTCTGGAGAAGCTTGACTAATATAGTGGCCCATATAAATAAAAGGATGAACCCAAGTTCACCCAGGTAGAAATTAGTACAATGAGAACTGGAACTTAAGGCCTCATGACTCATTCAGCTGTGAACACTGACCCAGAACTGGGGTCCTCAAACTCTGGCCCACTGATCAGATCTCGCTTGACTCCTGGTTTTGTACATAACATTTTGCTTGAACACAGCCACACCCATTCTTTAATGTATGGTGCATGGCTGTTTCTGTGCTACAGCAGCAGATAGGCAGTTGCAACGGAGAGGTATGGTACACAAAATCCAAAATATTTACTATCTGACCCTTTACAGAAAAGATCTGCTGACCCTTGCTCTAGGATGCCATCTGATTTCTGATAACACAGAGGAGAATAATTCATGCACATTGGGGTTGATTGTTAATCTCCTGTCCTCCTTAGGTCAAAGATCTCTTAAATGCTCACCCTTGCAATAGCCAGCTTGGGGAGCATTGTCTGAGGATGCAGAAACATTTCTTGCCAGGTCTTTCCAATCCACACTGCTCCCTGACTATGGTTCTTAAAACCTATTTTAAAAAAAATTTTTATTGGAATATAGTTGATTTACAGTGTTGTGTTAATTTCACGTGTACAGCAAAGTGAATCC